>NC_140015.1:12662214-12922319 GCF_964263955.1 Coregonus lavaretus | reverse complement strand
CATCAATGTCATAGAAAAACTACAGAGCAGCTGACCTAACCGCTCATCCATACTGCATGATTCAGATTTGGATTTGTCTGGTCTGACAAAAAAACAAGCCAGTTCTGGGTTTGATTATAATGACTTGGTTCAACAATAATGACCAAACACTCTGAGCAGCTCTACCGCAACAGCACATGATTTGTCTTCTTCCAACTGGCTGTGGTGTGATTAGTCCTCTCAGTGCGTTAGATTGTATTATCAGTGTTTATTGTTCATTGTTCCTTCCTCCTCCCCTGACATGTCTGCCTGATGGCGAAGACCCCGGTTTCATCCCAAATGGCACCCTATTCCCTTCATAATGCACTACTTTTGGTCAAAAGTAGTGCACTATATAGGGAATAGGGTACCATTTGGGATGAAACCCTGTTAGTGGGTTTGTCCTGCATCATTAGGGGTAAAACACTTTGACAGAATGATGAGTTTCTGTGAGGTCATGTGCTGGGGTTGAAGTAGATCTATAATGATTTTTGTAGAAGTCATCAGTGAATGCACAGAGATAATTGTCCCCCTTGTTCCCCAGATTTGTTGAATGACGATAGTGACAGTGATTCAGCTAATTTGTGGTCAGAATTGAATCATTACAGATATTGTGGGTTTCTATCTGCAGCAATTGAATTCTGAACTGTGGCTGTCAGACACAAGGATTGGTTGTGTACAACTTGTTCTACAGTATGAATAAATAGGTAATGTGCCACCACTTGTTCTGAGTCCTGTGCTTTTCATTCTCACCAATCAATAATGTGGAGGTGGCTGGTGTGGTGTTTGTGTGAGTGAAAGCCATGTGACATTCTCTGTGGATTACTGCTGGAGGTAATATTGATGATGTGCCACTCCCTCTCTGATTGGGACTGAAACCTGGCCTGCCCATCCAATACAGAAAAACTGAAACAATGTAAAAATAATAATAGTCTCTCGTTAACAGACTGCATGTAATATTTGGTTTTGGGTTCTGAGATTAAATTGATAACGCCCATAGGGATATGTAATATGAGGATCATCAGCATCAATGGAGCTTTTTGCCCTTGCCACCAGATAGGGCTATTTGTTCTTAATGCAGCTTAGGGGACTTTCTGAAAACCAGTCTCCCTGCTCTAAGTTTTGGCTGTGATAATAAATATGCATTTGAAAAGCCTTAGGCAATAGCCTAATGATAAGACATATTTAATGCAAATACACTCACGTTCCCTGTTAATCAGAGGAGGCTGGTGTGAGATGCTATAGGAGGATGGGCTCATTGTAATGCCTGGAATGGAATTAAGGGAACGTATCAAACACATCAAACATTTATAAACCATATTCCATTCCAGCCATTACAATGAGCCCGTCCTCCTATAGATCCTCCCACCAGCCTCCCCTGCTGTTATTACATTATTGTGTTTTAGCCTAGAAATGGCTTAGACTACAAGTTGTGGTATGAATGAGCATGAATCATTTCAGTGTGTGTGTGTGTGTGTGTGTGTGTGTGTGTGTGTGTGTGTGCGTGTGTGCGTGTGTGTGCGTACGTGTGTGTGCGTACGTGTACGTGTATGTGTGTGTGTGTGTGTGTATGTGTGTGTGTGTGTGTGTGTGTGTGTTTGTGAATTAGCACGCACGGACATGGATTGTGTAGGGAGGGGACACGCGAGCAACTCACACAACAGCGCATTGTATATAGCTGCATCCCGCGGATGCACGTGGGGAAGCTTCTGATTTCTCATCTGCGGAGAGCGGATAGGAAAGTAGGGACCAGGCGAATAGGACGTTCTTCTGCATGCAGCCTCGGCGCAAACAAGAAGCTTGGAGAAAAACGAAAGCGCGTGTAAACGCCAATTAACGCCTTTTTATTAGCCGGAACTGTTTCTGTGCTGCTCCTTATGAATCCATGCAGTTAGCTAATCACACCAGATCACATACGGAGCACCATCTGTTCATTTTCGAGCGACAAGAAAGAGTTTGTTCTGCCAGAAGCGGATGGTTCAATCTGTCTATCCCAGATTCAGTGGACTGCGCTTCGTCTGTGGACTGATGATCTTATGTGGGCTACACAGCCGTGGGCTCATGTTTTGAAACAATGGGTCAATGCATTCGGTTGAATGTTTAGCTGTAACGTCCGTGGATGATGGCAGGGGTACACGCTTCCGAGGCTGTGTCGGGACATTTGCTAAATCCTACCATTGCAGCCTCTCCGTCACAGGACGCGACACAAATAGCGGGGTTGAACAACAATGACGCCACGGTGCTGCCTCCGACTGGCACCCGGGCATACCTGGACATTTCGGCGGCTGCCTTTGCCGCCGGGCACTCGGTCTATGGGGCGGAGGGAGTTTACACCAACGGAAGGTACATGGACCACGGGAGTCCTCGGACTGGCAGCAGCAGCCGTGACAATTCAGCCGAAAGGAGTCATGGAGGCGTGAACACACCTTGCGGCATTATGAAGGTTGGTTTGTTTTCATAAAGCCTACTTTATCAGGTCACGTCAATCAGAGGAAGCGCTTGACGGTTGCATTAATGAGGGAATCATTATCTCCTCACAGCCCACGCAAAACCACATTATGCATTCAGGTAGCCAGTGACTAGCCCTCATTGTGATTCATTCTATTGTTATGGACCCAGGGTTAGATGAACTGTTAGTGACAAAGCTGTAATAATAATAATAATAATAATAATAATAATAATAATAATAATAATAAAGGATGCTGAGTTGTTACTGTGTAACAAACTGATGGTCTAGTGCAGGGTAAACATTTAGCTGAGGAACATTTTATTATGTAGTCTGTCATTCGCAGTTAGGTTACAAGTCTCAGAAACAGTTACAATATTACAAAGAAGGTAGGACTAACTGATCCAATGCTCTGAAGTTTGCGTGATGTCCTTCTTCATGCCTTGAGGTGCTGATGGTGTGGGAAGCTGCTGCTGCGTCTGCTGCAAGGTTAGGTCACCAAAGTTGAAATAAAGGTTGTCCTCTGCTATGAGCAGAGGTTATGACATTCCCTCCCTGGATAGTGAAACATGCCTCTATAGTCGAACTACACTACTGTTCCAATAGACTTGTAAGTAGAGTACTATGTAAAAGCAAAACAAACAACACAAAACTGGCAATGCTATTTAAATCGTACGCAAAATAGTTTGTTGACCATTAAGATGAGGCCTATCCACAAAGTCTGGGCTCCTCCAGGGAATTTAAAAAAAAAATGATATGCCTACATATTACAGAGAACATGTCTGCCTTTAGTCACTATTTCCCCCAAGGCATGTCTCATGTCTCCTACTCCAGGATGTATCCAGTCAGATCGTGTAGCATGACAGAGACAGACAGACGGTGTACTGAGGGGCCTTGTGGAGAAGCTCTGTGGAGGTGGGAGCTGTTGGAGAGAGAGAGTGGCATTCTGTCATTATGAGCCAGTTTGCTTAGCAACTGGCCTAAAACCCTAATTCTATCTATTTCCCCTGTTATTAAATTCCCTGTGGATGTGTGGGTGAATAAATCCAAACACTGCCTCCTCTCTGGTTTGATGTGCTTCTCTGAGGTGTAGTGGAATCCTGAGAAAATGAACAAGTCCCTGAGTGTTGCTTCTCTTCACCCCAGGATGTTTTGCTCTATTGGTGAAAAGCAGGGTTGTTCTTCCAGGAAATTCCATGGAATAGTATCATACGAGGCTAAGGCCTAAATCTCTCCACCCCAAACCACTCTCCTTCCCTCCAAAAGAACTGGAGCAATCTACTGATGTTCATAAGTTCAAACTTCATAACAGAAATATGGTAAGAATGCAGAACGTATCATGTTGTCAACATGTTCTAGGTCTCAAATCCTCTAAAGCTTATTCTCAGAATGTATTGTCCTGTTCATATGGCATTGTATTGCTATAATTATAAGGCTTTGTTGTAATATTTATTGTTTTCTTCTGTAAGTCTGCTCAGCTGTATGGCAACATTGAACTCTCACCCACTGTTGCTATTGGAAGGACCAGGATGCAAATATACCATGATAGAACCAGTAAAGAAGACTCATTCCTTCCCTAGAGTAATGCATCTATAACGTAGAGACTGACCCAGTCAGATAAGAGTTAGTTGTCCGTATGGCTTATGTGATTCACGTTGAGGAAAGTTCACCACTGGATTTGGGGTCAACACTTTGAATGCCAGGCGTAGAATGCCAGTTGACAGACAACTCACCAGAGGTTATAAGTGTGTGACTCTGTCAGGGTTGCGTGTGATAACCCAATTAGAAAACCATGTCCACTTTTAGCAGAGCATCAGTGTAATGAATACTCAGGGAGAAAAATATGTAGATTCACGCGCAGAGCACGGCAGGTGTTTATTTCACCTTCGCAGAAGGCAGGAATCGTGGTCACAGGCAGGCAATGGTCATACACAGGTAGGCAAACAGGCAGGTGAAACAAAACTAGAACAGAAAACTATAACTGTTTCTCACAAACGAGCTAGAAAAAGGCTTAGTAGAGTCAAAATGAACAATACCTCACAAGGCACAAACAGAATGAACTGAACTAAATAAGGAGCTGATGAGACCAGGTGAGTAACTAACACAGGTGAAATCAATGAACAAAAAATGAAAGACAGGGCTACGTTCAAGAACACAAAGATACAGGGCTACGTTCAAGAACACAAGGAACTAAGAAAATAAATACAGAACCTTACAATCAGAGCATCATTGTCGTTTCCTGTTCTCATTCCAATATGGATGTGTTGGTCCTACAGCACACTGATGTCCGCTTCTATTCCTGTATGTCCCCTAAAGGCCTACACCCATCCTTGGGCGTACAAGAGGTGTCTCTCTCAATGTGATTATTGGAATAGGTTAGTACACTCTGTACGTGTGGAATTGTGACTGTGCTCCCCCATATCGGGGTTAAAGGGTTAGTGTTAGTGTTATGGAATCGTATCACAGAACAGTTAGGGTTAACAGTCCTTTTAGATAGACTCTGCTGCAAATGTAGCCAAGAAGGCATGTTCACTCATAGAATCAGAGAGGAACGTCACAACACAATGAACTTCATCTTCAGTCACAACATGGGGAACACACTGATAGAGAGTGGCATGATGGGAATCTGGGTCAGCTATCCTGTAGTAGAACTGGGTGATAAGGACAAAAATCCATATTGTGATAAATTGCCTGAATTGATGTGATAACGATAAATAGAACGATAGTTTATAACATTCATGTTTACAACAAGTTCACTGCTGTAGTCCATGTGTAGCGCTGCCGGAGCTTCCATACCCACACACATGTTTCAGCAGCATGAAAGATGAGCTGAGGGGTCTGAGGTGTCTAAAGGGGGGAGTGGGGTAGAGAGGCAAATTAGCAATTACAGCATTGTGCTCATTAAAGAGATATTCTGGTGAGAGAGGACTGTAGATCGTAATTTTTTTAAACCTCCCGTTTGGACAATGTATGGCTCATACATGCATAATAAAGGATCTACAGTCCTCTCTCAGCAGAAAAAGGCACAGAATCCTTACATTCTAACCTTCCATCATTTGGTGCATGAGATCTACGTGCTCGTTCCAGTCATGTAGTGAACGCTCTGAAGCAACAAAGATTGCCTGGCTGCATGGTCTTACCATTAGTTATTTTAATAAGAGCGAAATACATGCAATACATAGATCAAATCCATACATCATAAGTTAGAAAGAATTTGAAATTAGAAGCTAGATCTATTAGACCTCGGTAGTAGTTTAATTTGTCTCTTTCAATACATTTCTCTGGAAACCAAGCAGAAAATGATGTGCCCTAAAGATGGCATTGTAGCCAGACAAATGCATTGGAATATGATTGTCAACCCGATCAGAAACACTATGCTCAGAACCTGCATCTCCTAAATGGTGTCGCTGGTGTATAATTTTTTTGTTGTTCGAATTTTGGAATTTATTGTGCAATAGGCTAAGGTTTTTACCAGGCACGTGCATCCATCTATTTTTCCCGCTTGCGAATCACGACTTGATGCGCTCAAAAACATTTCTCTGCAAACTTTCACCCACTTTTTAGATAAGAAAATATCACCTCACCTTTCTGTATCGACCATCCATCCAAATCAAATAATTCCATGTGTCCACATTTAGTCCTTATTAAAGTTCACACAGGTATTCCATGATATGGGGTAATAATCCAACACGGCAGTTGATTGTCAGCGATCATCATTCATCATGTAGGCAAATGCTATATAAAATCAATACACCACTTTCAAGGAGTAGGATATTTGATGCAAACGTATAACTTTTCCATTGTATAAAATTACATTATCACAATCGCTTGCTTGCCATACTAGTCTGAAGCAACAAGGGGAACTAGCCACAACCGAACATGAGGGACAATGTTGATTGGCAGGTGGAATGATGTCCAATGAGGTTGCAAGGTTAAAGTGGGAGGCGGGATCAGATCGGCACAGCATTGTCCAGTGAGGTTGCATGCACACCACATGAACACCACAGAGTTTTTTTCACTGTCTTTGTACACACGGTGCATGGGCTCGAGAGCAATTACTTGATGACGTTGTACACAATTGTGCAACATTTTCAGGGACCCTTTTTGGCTCTTGGGTGCTGCTTACAGAACTACTGGCTAAAACGTATGCAACACTTCCTGAAAATCTCTTTAACACATTAAAATGGCCTCCTGTAGGCATGAAGGCTGTGGCATGAGGGGGCTTAGGAGGGACCAGCGGAGCAGTGGAGAACCCATCTGTGTCTATATCGTTGAACCAGCCAAATCCTGCAAGGTTGTCACCCCCTTGGTGTGGTGAGTGACTGTCCCGTGGTGGGAGGGAAGGGAAGGGAGGGCGTCTAAAGTGGTTGGAGGGGACGGGGACAGGTTGAAGGGGGATGTTCCAGTCTGGTTTTGTAAGCAGGTCTGTGGACAGCTGCAGGCTCCTGCCCTGCCTACCTCACTCTGGCTGGCTTTTGGGAATACGGCTGTGTGCCTGCCGGCCTGCCAGCACAGACTGAGAGAGGGATAGGAGGGATCTTCCCCCAGCTTGTTGTGACCATATCACAGCTCACCAAAATGGGTTTATTTATCTCTCCCCTCTCCCTCCCTCCCACCCTCTATCTCACGCTCTGAGGGGTTCTTGACCTATGGAGCAAACAAAAGGTCAAAGTCTTATTCAGAGCGGTTACTGGAAAGATGAACATGGTCAGCATGACAAAAGCAGAGCTAAAATATGACGGGATAAAATAATAACAGACGTTATACAGAGTAATACACATAACCTTAACCATAGGGCTTTGTGGTCACGGAGCTAGCTGTTGGGACCTACCATATAGCCCTACTGCATGGCACCACACCACCACTCCCCTCCCACTCTTCACCAACTCCTCTCCCCAGTCAGTCACTGAGGGGCAGGAAATCAGCTCACCCTGTCATTTATTAAACCCCCTTTCCCCTCTAAAATAACTCAGTGTGTCATACTTCTGCTCTCACTCACTGTGGAACCGGTTGGCTAACAGTCTGGCTAACAGTCTGGCTAACAGGCTGGCTAACAGTCTGGCTAACAGGCTGGCTAACAGTCTGGCTAACAGTCTGGCTAACAGGCTGGCTAACAGTCTGGCTAACAGGCTGGCTAACAGTCTGGCTAACAGTCTGGCTAACAGTCTGGCTAACAGTCTGGCTAACAGTCTGGCTAACAGGCTGGCTAACAGGCTGGCTAACAGTCTGGCTAACAGTCTGGCTAACAGTCTGGCTAACAGGCTGGCTAACAGTCTGGCTAACAGGCTGGCTAACAGGCTGGCTAACAGGCTGGCTAACAGTCTGGCTAACAGGTGTTCAGCTCTCTATCCTGTACCAGTCCTGGTCACATGGCTCTATAATACATTAGTCAAGCACTTAGAGAGTGTGAGAGTGAGATTAGTTCTCTATGTCTCTCTCTCTCTCTCTCTCTCTCTCTCTCTCTCTCTCTCTCTCTCTCTCTCTCTCTCTCTCTCTCTCTCTCTCTCTCTCTCTCTCTCTCTCTCTCTCTCTCTCTCTCTCTCTCTCTCTCTCTCTCTCTCTGTCTGTCTGTCTGTCTGTCTGTCTGTCTCCTCTCTATCTCTCTCTCTCTCTCTCTCTCTCTCTCTCTCTCTCTCTCTCTCTGTCTGTCTCCTCTCTATCTCTCTCTTTGATAGAGAGAGTGAGAGAGATATGTGTCTGTTAGAGGGATAGAGAGGGGATATTTTTGAAATAGATGGCAACATTCTACAATTATGTTTTAATTAATGTTTGGGTAGGCGGTATCAGAAGAACTCTGATTTGAGTGCAGCAGTCTTACTTATTCCTTTAAATCTAGGTCATATCTAAATCCAGCTCCAGTCGTATTCAAGGAAAGAGATGATTCCAGGTTATACATATTCTGTTTTGCAGAGGGTGGGGAAACCCTGGAAACTAACGTGGTAATGTGAGAAGTGATTTCATAAGTCTCCAAACATCCTCTGGCTAGTTGACTTCGTCAACAGTTATATAGTGTGTTGTTTTACGAGCTCACATCTCTGTTCACATGAGGAGGAGAGAAAGGAATCTCATTCTCAATCGAGCATAGAATCTGAGGTGCATCTGTCAAACCATTCCCCCTGTTCTGGTGGTGTGGTGGGGACATTCCGTTCTAGACCACTACCCAATAACCACTCCCTGGCTTTGGATAAAACCCCACCCCCACCCCCCTCCGGTCATTAAATAAATAAAGCCCTTATAGGTTTACCCAGATCTCTCATAGTCTTTATCTGATAGTTTGGCAGTGCCAGAAATTCCCCCGAGCCCCAGATTGATCCCACCAATGCTGTCCGGGGTGATCATGGAATTCTTTCCCCAAACGTTGAATCCTGGGATTTACTTCATCCACACCAGGATCGGAGAAGCACCGAACTCAGTCAGATCCTTCTCAAATAACACTGATTACATGCTGAAGGATCCAGTGGGATAAGAAGCTGGGTATATTCTAGCCCTGGTGGTAATATCTATGGCTGATTAAGTGTTATTTTGGGCCTATGAGATGGTCTCTCTTACCAGCTGACTGAAAACACTACTGTCCAATAAGACTCACTCTGATGTAGTGCTGAGAGTGGTACTCAGGGGGTCTGTCTGGCTGACTGTAGGCTGTGATTGATCTTCTCTATTTAATGAATTTGTATTTGTCACATGCTTCGTAAACAACAGGTGTAGACTAACAGTGAAAAGCTTACTTACGGGCCCTTTCCAACAATGCAGAGAGAAAAATAGAAAAAGAATATAAAGATTATAATAACACGAGGAATAAATACATAATGAGTAACGATAACTTGGCTATATACAGTTGAAGTCTGAAGTTTACATACACTTAGGTTGGAGTCATTAAAACTCGTTTTTCAACCACTCCACAAATTTCTTTTTAACAAACTATAGTTTTGGCAAGTCGGTTAGGAGATCTACTTTGTGCATGACACAAGTAATTTTTCCAACAATTGTTTACAGACAGATTATTTCACTTATAATTCACTGTATCACAATTCCAGTGGGTCAGAAGTTTACATACACTAAGTTGCCTTGAAACAGCTTGGAAAATTCCAGAAAATGATGTCATGGCTTTAGAAGCTTCTGATAGGCTAATTGACATACTTTGAGTCAATTGGAGGTGTACCTGTGGATGTATTTCAAGGCCTACCTTCAAACTCAGTGCCTCTTTGCTTGACATCATGGGAAAATCAAAATAAATCAGCCAAGACCTCAGAAAAAAATTTGTAGACCTCCACAAGTCTGGTTCATCCTTAGGAGCAATTTCCAAACGCCTGAAGGTACCACGTTCATCTGTACAAAAAATGTACGCAAGTATAAACACCATGAGACCACGCAGCCGTCATACCGCTCAGAAGGGAGACGCGTTCTGTCTCCTAGAGATGAACGTACTTTGGTGCGAAAAGTGCAAATCAATCCCAGAACAACAGCAAAGGACCTTGTGAAGATGCTGGAGGAAACAGGTGCACAAGTATCTATATCCACAGTAAAACAAGTCCTATATCGACATAACCTGAAAGGCCGCTCAGCAAGGAAGAAGCCACTGCTCCAAAACCGCCATAAAAAGCCAGACTACGGTTTGCAACTTCACATGGGGACAAAGATTGTACTTTTTGGAGAAATGTCCTCTGGTCTGATGAAACAGAAATAGAACTGTTTGGCCATAATGACCATCGTTATGATTGGAGGAAAAAGGGGGTTGTTTGCAAGCCGAAGAACACCATCCCAACCGTGAAGCACGGGGGTGGCAGCATCATGCTGTGGGGGTGCTTTGCTGCAGGAGGGACTGGTGCACTTCACAAAATAGATGGCATCATGAGGAAGGAAAATTAGGTGGATATATTGAAGCAACATCTCAAGACATCAGTCAGGAAATTAAAGCTTGGTCGCAAATGGGTCTTCCAAATGGACAATGACCCAAAGCATACTTCCAAAGTTGTGGCAAAATGGCTTAAGGACAACAAATTCAAGGTATTGGAGTGGCCATCACAAAGCCCTGACCTCAATCCTATAGAAAATGTGTGGGCAGAACTGAAAAAGTGTGTGCGAGCAAGGAGGCCTACAAACCTGACTCAGTTACACCAGCTCTGTCAGGAATGGCCAAAATGCACCCAATTTATTGTGGAAGGCTACCCAAAACGTTTGACCCAAGTTAAACAATTTAAAGACAATGCTACCAAATACTAATTGAGTGTATGTAAACTTCTGACCCACTGGGAATGTGATGAAAGAAATAAAAGCTGAAATAAATCATTCTCTCTACTATTATTCTGACATTTCACATTCTTAAAAGAAAGTGGCGATCCTAACTGACCTAAGACAGGGAATTCTTACTAGGATTAAATGTCAGGAATTGTGAACTTCCGACTTCAACTTTACATGGGGTACCAGTACCGAGTCGATTTGCAGGGGTACGAGGTAATTGAGGTAGATATGTACATATAGGTAGGGGTAAAGTGATTAGGCAACAGGATAGGTAATAAACAGTAGCAGCAGCATACAGTGGGGAAAAAAAGTATTTAGTCAGCCACCAATTGTGCAAGTTCTCCCACTTAAAAAGATGAGAGAGGCCTGTAATTTTAATCATAGGTACACGTCAACTATGACAGACAAATTGAGATTTTTTTTCTCCAGAAAATCACATTGTAGGACTTTTAATGAATTTATTTGCAAATTATGGTGGAAAATAAGTATTTGGTCAATAACAAAAGTTTCTCAATACTTTGTTATATACCCTTTGTTGGCAATGACACAGGTCAAACGTTTTCTGTAAGTCTTCACAAGGTTTTCACACACTGTTGCTGGTATTTTGGCCCATTCCTCCATGCAGATCTCCTCTAGAGCAGTGATGTTTTGGGGCTGTCGCTGGGCAACACGGACTTTCAACTCCCTCCAAAGATTGTCTATGGGGTTGAGATCTGGAGACTGGCTAGGCCACTCCAGGACCTTGAAATGCTTCTTACGAAGCCACTCCTTCGTTGCCCGGGCGGTGTGTTTGGGATCATTGTCATGCTGAAAGACCCAGCCACGTTTCATCTTCAATGCCCTTGCTGATGGAAGGAGGTTTTCACTCAAAATCTCACGATACATGGCCCCATTCATTCTTTCCTTTACACGGATCAGTCGTCCTGGTCCCTTTGCAGAAAAACAGCCCCAAAGCATGATGTTTCCACCCCCATGCTTCACAGTAGGTATGGTGTTCTTTGGATGCAACTCAGCATTCTTTGTCCTCCAAACACGACGAGTTGAGTTTTTACCAAAAAGTTATATTTTGGTTTCATCTGACCACATGACATTCTCCCAATCCTCTTCTGGATCATCCAAATGCACTCTAGCAAACTTCAGATGGGCCTGGACATGTACTGGCTTAAGCAGGGGGACACGTCTGGCACTGCAGGATTTGAGTCCCTGGCGGCGTAGTGTGTTACTGATGGTAGGCTTTGTTACTTTGGTCCCAGCTCTCTGCAGGTCATTCACTAGGTCCCCCCGTGTGGTTCTGGGATTTTTGCTCACTGTTCTTGTGATCATTTTGACCCCACAGGGTGAGATCTTGCGTGGAGCCCCAGATCGAGGGAGATTATCAGTGGTTTTGTATGTCTTCCATTTCCTAATAATTGCTCCCACAGTTGATTTCTTCAAACCAAGCTGCTTACCTATTGCAGATTCAGTCTTCCCAACCTGGTGCAGGTCTACAATTTTGTTTCTGGTGTCCTTTGACAGCTCTTTGGTCTTGGCCATAGTGGAGTTTGGAGTGTGACTGTTTGAGGTTGTGGACAGGTGTCTTTTATACTGATAACAAGTTCAAACAGGTGCCATTAATACAGGTAATGAGTGGAGGACAGAGGAGCCTCTTAAAGAAGAAGTTACAGGTCTGTGAGAGCCAGAAATCTTGCTTGTTTGTAGGTGACCAAATACTTATTTTCCACCATAATTTGCAAATAAATTCATAAAAAATCCTACAATGTGATTTTCTGGATTTTCTTTCCACAATTTTTCTGTCATAGTTGACGTGTACCTATGATGAAAATTACAGGCCTCTCTCATCTTTTTAAGTGGGAGAACTTGCACAATTGGTGGCTGACTAAATACTTTTTTCCCCCACTGTATGTGATGAGTCAAAAGAGTTAGTGCAAAAAGGGTCAATGCAGATAGTCCGGGTAGCTATTTGGTTAACTATTTAGCAGTCTTATGGCTTGGGAGTAGAAGCTGTTCAGGGTCCCGTTGGTTCCAGACTTGGTCCATCGGTACCGCTTGCCGTGCGGTAGCAGAGAGAACAGTCTATGACTTGGGTGGCTGGAGTCTTTAACCATTTTTATGGCCTTCCTTTGACATCGCCTGGTATGGAGGCCCTGGATGGCAGGGAGCTCAGCCCAAGTGATGTACTGGGCTGTACACTACCCTCTGCAGTGCCTTGCGGTTGGATGCCAAGCAGATGCGATACCAAGCGGTGATGCAGCCAGTCAAGATGCTCTCAATGATTATTAATATTAAAGAAGACAGTTAATGTCTCCCCATCTCAATCACTATGATAGCCCACACAGGGGCATCATGAAAATTAAGTTGTCACAGTCTCACTCTGGATGGAGGACTATGAGGTGAAGGGGAGGCAAAGGATGAGCAGAGGAAGAGAAGGAGGGTAGATGAAGATGGATGTGGATCATGGCAGATGTCTATGGCTGATCAGTCTTCTGGGACTCTCTTGGCTGTTGATCTCCATGCCGCCATCTGTGAAACGCAAACATTTAAAATACTATATTTGGATCCAAAATTAAGCATTGACATGCAAAGGGCTCACATATTGCAAAAGTCATGCATGTGCACAAGCACGCCTATCCCAAACCAACTCTCATCCCATGTTAAAACAATCTACAGTAACAGCAGGAGACCGAAGGCTCTTTGACATGAAGTTTGATTTTTGGAGGTAACATTTTATGATAAATGAAAAGAAAATAGTGTGTACTCTGTGTTCAAAGTCCATAATGCTTGAGTCCATATTGTGGATCGTGACCACAAATACTAGCAAATGCCCATCCTCCTATCCCAGTTGAAAGCACAGTTTGAACAGTAAACAGATTTCTCTGACTGGCATTTTTTCAAGCACCTATTTTCTTGCCAATTCCTTTGAAGACAGATGCCTCTTAATATCCAATTTGAGGGTTTCTCAAATATTTGAGTACATCACAAATAAACTAATCTCAGCCGCTCAAACAAACAGAAGCATTTGGTCTCTTTGTCTGTCCCATATGGGCAGTGAAGCTTCATGCTAAAGATCCCTGTTTGGTCCTAAACCATTTACTGTGGCACCTGGCCAGGGCTTCAGAGCAGAACCATTTTTTTACCGTACTGAGAGAACAGTGAGTTCTATAGTAGATCCATGCTCTTGTTTCATGGGGGGCTCTTCTGATTTTTTTTATTCTATATCTTTCCTTTATCTGTTTCCTTGTGACTTGTGCTAAGTGAACAGGAACCTCAATCAGCCGTGTGTGAAATTGGGGCCCAGATAAAGAAGAGCTTTTTGAACTGAGGAGAATTGATTTCATTGGACACTGGGGTGTGTGGGTAGATGCCTCATTTTAATGTGCCTTACAAAGCAACAGTGATGATGCTGAAAGACAGAGGCAGTGGCAGGGACAGGGTCTTTGGTGTACAGGATTTATGTGGTCCTTTGAGGTCAGAAGAGCAGCTAGGATATCAATGGATTCTGGAAAAGTCAGTTCAAAATGTCTGTTAAAGTCTCTGAAATGAAGTCTCGATTTTACTAAAATGTGGCTGTCTGATGTGAGAAGTGAAGCGGCATTTGGTTTTAGAGTCGTTCACAGGGTGATCTACCGACCTGAGGGTTAATTGCTGCACTCTGGGCCATTTGAAATGGAGACGTAACGATGAGTATTATTCAGACTTTATCCGCTCAATATTTCCCTGGGTCATTTGGGCCACTATGGTGCTGGTGTGATGAATGAATGTGGAGGTATAGCTGCAGCAACAGCCACTCCAACAGTCTGGTCATCTGACATGTCGTTTGGTGGCCTTTCATATCTCACTTCCCCTCTCTAACTGAAGTGACTTCCTTTGATTGGATGTCTAGCTCTTCTTTTTGTTCTGTTTTGACTGAATGAAAGACATGGAAGACAGAGAGAATAAAAATGATATGTCATAAAAAGGATATGGTGGTCGATATGCTGAAGTACTACTATGAAAAGAAACCAAATGTATTTTCACAGTCTTTTTAAAGTATCAAATATGTATGACAAAGATGAGAATCCGAATTGGGATTCGTCAGAAATAATTTCCAATAAGGGCTCTTTGAGATGGTTCTCCTCCGGAAGGTTTTGTGACCTTTTAACAGTTTTAGCTTCTTCTCCCCAAGTGTAAATCTCTAGCATTACTTCTGATCGTACAGGGGTTAACTAACCTTTGATGTTTCACCCTCCCCTTCACACACTGTCCTCCGTTGCCCTCAGCTGCGTGATGTTTGTGTGTTTGATGGAATGTTGTCTAGAGATCCAAAATCACTCGAGAGCCCATTCGACGGGGGCCATGCCCCCCTCTCTTTTTCTCTCACCCCTCACCCAAGCTGGCACCGTAAGTATCCAATCCCCCCAGTAAGCTGCCAGTGGATGTCACGCCCTGGCTTTGGGGACTCTTATATGTTGAGCCAGGGTGTGTAGGTTCTATGTTTTGTGTTCTATGTTCAGTTTCTAGTTCATGTGTTTTCTAGGTTGGCCGGGGTGGTTCTCAATCAGAGGCAACGAGAATCAGCTGTTGCTTGTTGTCTCTGATTGGGAACCATACTTAGGCAGCCTGTTGTGCACTTGTGTTTTGTGGGATCTTGTTCCGTGTAGGTTTGTGTTTGTTAACCGAGGACTTCACGTTTCGTTTTGTTGTTTTTGTATTTTGTATCGTGTTGCTAGTACACTATTAAAAAGAGATGTACGCATATCACGCTGCGCCTTGGTCCAATCATTATGACGATCGTGACAGTGGAGGAGGCCTGAAACCCTGAAACCCCAGCTTCAGTCTAATCCCACTAACCAGACTCAGGGTTATTTCTTCTTCCCGCCTTAATTAAAGGGGTAGTAATGAGAGAATAACAGGTAAAACCACAGGGATTCCTCCTGGATGACCTGGCTGTGTTTGGCCAAGCAGCTGATCTGTTTGATTTGGCCAGCGGTGGACAATCTCTACACATCCACACCACTGCATTCTTATCTCCCTCTTTACTTCCTCTCTACTCCTCCCCAGGTGTTTTCCTTGTTACTGGTCCACTGAACAAACCAGCTCTGCACTTCCTTCAGGCAGTAAAGGATAGGGGGAAGGGGGGAGAGGAAAGAGGGGAGAGGATGGGGGTATTCAGTTTCACCCTGTCACTCCGCAACAGGAAGTGAGCTCAGCATCAGCTTTTCGATTGTGGTTAGTCACGTTACAGCACACATCGGCTAGTCGAGCGATATTAGCGCTAGTGACCAAAACAAAGGAAATTACCTCAGCAGTCAGCAATGTGGGCCAGATATATTCTTGAACTCAGCTACACTACAGACATACTGAAAGCGAATCATAATTGTGGGATAAATCCTTCACAAATACAATGAGCTGAGAAAAAACATAATAATAACACAGCCAGACGTTAGCTAACCATAACAGGAAGGAGGAAGTGATGTCGATGACCTTTGTTGTTCTTGACCCTGTGGTTGAGTTTCCGTGTGGCAAGCCAGGAGCCAGGGGACGATAAACAGTGAGGGAGGGAGCTGAGTGTTAGAGGGTAGAGAGGCCTGTGTCCCTACCTCTACCCAGGCCTGAAGAGAGAGTGCTATAACAGTTTTCCAGCGACAGGGTCATTCTGAAGGGCCCACTGCCCAGCCTGCCTAGTCCACAGAGTGGCAATTATAGTGCTCTCGTGCCCTGACACTGTCAGAGAGGACACTGCTCTAGTCAAGCTTAATAAACCTGTGTGTGTGTGTGTCTGTATGTTACAGAGTGTGTGTTTGTATAAGTGAGAGCTGAGAGCGAGACTTTTACATTACACAATATGTTTTGCACATAACACATTGCAGCGCAGACACTTTGGCCCTGGTTAAATACAGTGATTCTGCAAGTGTGTGTTTGTCGCTTGGAACAGAGCAAGAGAGTGGAGTGAACTGTCCTATTGATCAGGGACCCGTGGCTCTGCTGGTGCTGTGCTGCTGCTCTGTCTCTCTGTGCCTTCTCTGCTGCTGTCTCTCTGTGCCTTCTCTGCTCTGTCTCTCTGTGCCTTCTCTGCTGCTGTCTCTCTGTGCCTTCTCTGCTGCTGTCTCTCTGTGCCTTCTCTGCTGCTGTCTCTCTGTGCCTTCTCTGCTGCTGTCTCTCTGTGCCTTCTCTGCTGCTGTCTCTCCGTGCCTTCTCTGCTGCTGTCTCTCTGTGCCTTCTCTGCTCTGTCTCTCTGTGCCTTCTCTGCTCTGTCTCTCTGTGCCTTCTCTGCTGCTGTCTCTCCGTGCCTTCTCTGCTGCTGTCTCTCTGTGCCTTCTCTGCTCTGTCTCTCTGTGCCTTCTCTGCTGCTGTCTCTCTGTGCCTTCTCTGCTCTGTCTCTCTGTGCCTTCTCTGCTGCTGTCTCTCTGTGCCTTCTCTGCTGCTGTCTCTCCGTGCCTTCTCTGCTGCTGTCTCTCCGTGCCTTCTCTGCTGCTGTCTCTCCGTGCCTTCTCTGCTGCTGTCTCTCCGTGCCTTCTCTGCTGCTGTCTCTCCGTGCCTTCTCTGCTGCTGTGTTTTGAGAGCTGTTTCTGTTTTGCCTCTTCCGCCACGTGGCCTCGTTCTGTTCAGTTCCTCTAACCACACACAGTTCCAAACCCCAGTCCACAGACCTACACCATTTAGCAGCCTATTTATAAGCTGTGGTGGGGTTGCCTGCATTACAAAAATGCGCACAAAACTTTAATTTGTTCTTAAGCAAACAACCAGCATCCTCAACCAGCCCAATGTTTCGAATCAAGCCAAATGTTCTCAACCAAGGACAATGTTGTCAACCAAGTCCCTGTGTATCTTTGTGGCTGTGAAGTGAAATGTGATGGGGTTAGTGTACCATCCTGCTGTAGTCTATAGATCACATGGGCCCTCATAGGGTGGGGCCCATCATGCAGAGGGCTCACACAGTCAGTCAGTCTATTCCAGTACTTGTGTATTTACCAGTGTGGTTGATGATTGGCAGACCAGATCGTGCCAGCCACTCACAGATGGTGCCACGGCTTGCCTTGGCACAGATGGTAAAGGATGAGGAGGAAGAACTGGGACTTTGGAGGTGTGTGTATGTGTGTGTGTGTGCTCAGTCACATGTTTATTTATGCGTGCATTTCAGGACATTCGTTATCTTTCGTTAAGTGTGTGTGTGTTTGTTTTGAGTGTCTGTCTTCTTGACTTTGTGTGTATGACTCATGGTGTAATTGTAGTAACATACAGGAACTCAAGTCCTTTTGTTCACCCGACCTAGAATACCTCACAATCAAATGCCGACCGTATTATCTCCCAAGAGTATTTTCTTTGGTTATCATCACGGCCATGTATATCCCCCCTCAAGCCGATACCACGACGGCCCTCAAAGAACTTCACTGGACTTTATGCAAAATGGAAACCACATATCCTGAGGCAGCATTTATTGTAGCTGGGGATTTTAACAAAGCAAATTTGAGGACTAGGCTGCCGAAGTTCTATCAACATATCGACTGTTGTACTCAGGCTGCTAAAATACTCGACCATTGCTATTCGAACTTCCGGGATGCTTACAAGGCCCTCCCTTGTCCTCCTTTCGGCAAATCTGACCACGACTCCATTTTGCTCCTCCCTTCCTATAGCAGAAACTCAAACAGGAAGTACCCGTGCTAAGGACTATTCAACGCTGGTCTGACCAATCGGAATCCACACTTCAAGATTGTTTTCATCACACGGACTGGGATATGTTCCGGTTAGCTTGCGAAAATAATTTAGACGAATACACTGAAATGGTGACTGAGTTTATCAGGAAGTGTATAGGAGATGTTGTGCCCACTGTGACTATTAAAACCTACCCTAACTAGAAACCGTGGATAAATGGCAGCATTCGCGCAATACTGAAAGCGCGAACCACCGGATTTAACAATGGCAAGGTAACTGGGAATATGGCAGAATACAAACAGTGTAGCTATTCACTCCGCAAGGCAATTAAACAGGCAAAACGTCTGTATAGAGACAAAGTGGAGTCGTAATTCAACGGCTCAGACACTAGACGTATGTGGCAGGGTCTACAGACAATCACGGACTACAAAAGGAAAACCAGCCACGTCGCCGACACTGACGTCTTGCTTCCGGACAAGCTAAACACCTTCTTCGCCCACTTTGAGGATAACACAGTGCCATCGACGTGGCCCACTACAAAGGACTGTGGGCTCTTCTTCTCCGTGGCCGACATGAGTAAGACATTTAAGCATGTTAACCCTCGCAAGGCTGCCGGCCTAGCCGCGTTCTCAGAGCATGCACATACCAGTTGGCTGGTGTGTTTACGGACATATTCAATCTCTCCCTATCCCAGTCTGCTGTCCCCACATGCTTCAAGATGGCCACCATTGTTCCTGTACCCAAGAAAGCAAAGGTAACTGAACTAAATTACTATCGCCCCGTAGCACTCACCTCTGTCATCATGAAGTGCTTTGAGAGACTAGTCAAATATCATATCACCTCTACCTTACCTGTCACCCTAGACCCACTTCAATTTGCTTACCGCCCCAATAAATCCACAGACGATGCAATCACCATCACACTGCACACTGCCCTATCCCATCTGGACAAGAGAAATACCTATGAAAGAATGCTGTTCATTGGGTGACAGGTAAGGGTGCGTGCTCAGCCCACTCCTGTACTCCCTGTTCACCCATGACTGCGTGGCCAAGCACGCCTCCAACTCAATCATCAAGTTTACAGACGACACAACAGTAGTAGTATGCTTGATTACCAACAATGACGAGACAGCCTACAGGGAGGACTCTGGGAGTGTAATTGAGGGCTCTGCGACTGTGGTGTCAGGAAAATATTCTCTCACTCAACGTCAACAAAACAAAGGAGATGATCGTGGACCTCAGGGAACAGCAGAGGGTGCACCCCCCTATCCACATCGATGGGACCGCAGTGGAGAAAGTGGAAAGCTTCAAGTTCCTTGGCATACACATCACTGACAAACTGAAATGGTCCACCCACACAGACAATGTGGTGAAGAAGGCACAACAGAGCCTCTTCAACCTCAGGAGGCTGAACATTTTTAGCTTGGCACCTAAAACCCTCACAAACTTTTACAGATGCACAATTTAGAGCATCCTGTCGGGCTGTATCACCGCCTAGTACGGCAACTGCACCGCCCGCAACCGCAGGGCTCTCCAGAGGGTGGTGCGGTCTGCCCAACACATTACCGGGGGCAAACTACCGCCCTCCAGGACACCTACAGCACCTGATGTCACAGGAAGGCCAAAAATATCATCAAGGTCATCAACAACCCGAGCCACTGCCTGTTCACCCCGCTATCATCCAGAAGGTGAGGTCAGTACAGGTGCATCAAAGCTGGGACATTGAGACTGAAAAACAGCTTCTATCTCAAGGCCATCAGCCTGTTAAATAGCCATCACTAGCACATTAGAGGCTGCTGCTGCCTATTGAAATCACTAGCCACTTTAAGAAATGGAACACTAGTCACTTTAATAATGTTTACATATCTTGCATTACTCATCTGATATGTATATACTGTATTCTATAATATTCTACTGTATCTTAGTCCATGCCGTTCTGTCATTGCTCGTCCATATATGTATATATTCTTAATTCCATTCCTTACTTAGATTTGTGTGTATTGGGTATATGTTGTGAAATTGTTAGATATTACTTGTTAGATATTACTGCACTGTCGGAGCTAGAAGCACAAGCATTTCGCTACACCCGCATTAACATCTGCTAAACACGTGTATGTGACAAATAACATTTGATTTTATTTTATTTGTGTGTGTAGAGTGTCATCCGAAATGTAATTTGCCAAGCGAGCAGACAGCAATTTTTGTCAACAAGAGACAAATTGTCCGTCCTCTGTGACAGTAGATTTAGAAACAGAAAATGAACAGTTTGTTGCTTTGTGATGGATTAATTACAGGTTTCATTCCAATTTAGCATTTCCCTTTGGACTTGGAATTTGCATGTATGTGCGTTTGCTTGTGACGTGCATGTTTTTGTCTGTGCGCATGTGTGAGAGAGAATGAGCAACATAGTAAAGGAAATCTAGTCAGTTGCGCAACTGAATGCATTCAACTGAAATGTGTCTTCCTCATTTAACCCAACCCCTCTGAATCAGACAGGTGCGGGGAGCTGCCTTAATCAACATCATCAGCACCCGGGGAGCAGTTGTTGTTGGGTGTTAAGTGCCTTGCTCAGGGGCAGAACGGCAGATTTTTACATTGTCGGGTCAGGGATTCTATCCAGCAACCTTTTGGTTGTGGCACAACGCTCCTACCCGCCAGGCTACCTAATATTTGGTCATAGCACTGATTCAGATGTACAGCCCAAAAATTACAAAACATTTATTTAACCAGGTAAGTTGACTGAGAACACATTCTCAGCAATGACCTGGGGAATAGTTACAGGGGAGAGGAGGGGGATGAATGAGCCAATTGGAAGCTGGGGATGATTAGGTGGCCATGACGGCCAGATTGGCAATTTAGCCAGGACACTGGGGTTAATACCCCTACGATAAGTGCCATGGGATCTTTAGTGACCACAGAGAGTGAGGACACACGTTTAACATCCCATCCAAAAGACAGCACCAGTCTCCAGTCACTGCCGTGGGATATTTTTTAGACCGGAGGAAAGAGTGCTTCCTACTGGCCCTCCAACACCACTTCAAGCAGCATCTGGTCTCCCATCCAGGGACTAACCAGGACCAACCCTGCTTAGCTTCAGAGGGATGCAGGGTGGTATGCTACTGGCTAACATAGGTATAGCACTGGTGGCTTGCATTCTGACATGTTGGAACTAATGTATTAGATGTGGTTGTGTATTGAGTAGTCATTGCTTTATTAATACTCTTATCCCTGCGTGTATCACCCACAGTGGGTTATAAATGCCATTTAACAGACGCTTTTATCCAAAGCGACTTACAGTCATGCGTGCATACATTTTTGTGTATGGGTGGTCCCGGGGATTGAACCCACTACCTTGGCGTTACAAGCGCCATGCTCTACCAGCTGAGCTACAGAGGACCACATAGTCTTATAGTTAGGTCATACAGTACAGAGGCACAGACACACACTGCTACTCTGGCATTCCACGGATGCTGTAACCACACAGAGCGGCACGTCTTGCTCTTCATTGTAATCAGAGGGCTGATATAAATACTATGTATGCCAGTCTCTCTTGGCTAAGAGTTGAGGAGAGACTGACTGCATCACTTCTTCTTTTTATACGAAACATTAATGTGTTGAAAATCCCAAATTGTTTGCATAATCAATTTACATACAGCTCTGACACACACACTTACCCCACCAGACATGCCACCAGGGGTCTTTTCACAGTCCCCAAATCCAGAACAAATTCAAGAAAGTGTACAGTATTATATAGAGCCATTATTGCATAGAACTCCGTTCCATCTCATATTGCTCAAATGAACAGCAAACCTGGTTTCAAAAAACAGATAAAGCAACACCTCACGGCACAACGCCTCTCCCCTATTTGACCTAGATAGTTTGTGTGTATTTATTGGTATTGATATGTAGGCTACGTGTGCCTTTTTTTTATTATTTTTTTATTGATGTAGTTCTATGCTTGAGCTGTTCTTGTCTATTAATGTTCTCTATTATGTCATGTTTCATGTTTTTTGTGGACCCCAGGAAGAGTAGCTGCTGCTAATGCAACAGCTAATGGGGATCCTAATAAAATACCAAATACCACACAAATACATACACACTCGTACGAACACACATGTACACACACACTCTAATCATAAATCATTTATATGCATTCTAGGAGTGTGTTTGCATATGTGTGCAAGGGGCTGGTCGAGTATATCCCTCATGTCTCTATCTATTTATGTGTGTGTGTGTATATTACTTTAGAACAAAGTATGAATCAACCAGAAGTATATCAAATATAATATGTTAGGAATCAACTTTGTGTCCAGGGGTCTTATGTTATCCTCTGCTAACAAGACGATCTCTGTGCAGTGGTGGAAAAAGTACCCAATTGTCATATTTGAGTAAAAGTAAAGATACTTTAATAGAAAATGACTCAAGTAAAAGTGAAAGTCACCCAGTAAAATAATATTTGAGTAAAAGTCTAAAAGTATTTGGTTTTAAATATACTTAAGTATCAAAAGTAAATGTAATTGCTAAAATATACTTAAGTATCAAAAGTAAAAGTATAAATAATTTCACATTCCTAACATTAAGCAAACCAGACAGCTTTAAGATGGCCAAGGGCACACTCCAACACTCAGACATCATTTACAAACAAAGCATTTGTGTGTATTGAGTCAGTCAGATCAGAGGCAGTAGGGATGACCAGGGATGTTCTCTTGAGAAGTGCGTGAATTGGACCCTTTTCCTGTCCTGCTAAGCATTCAAAATGTAAGGAGTACTTTTGGGTGTCAGGGAAAATGTATGGAGTAAAAAGTACATTATTTTCTTTAATAAAGTAAAGTACAGATACCCAAAAAAACTACTTAAGTAGTACTTTAAAGAATTTTTACTTAAGTACTTTACACTGCTGTCTGTGTGTCTGTTTGTGTTTGAGCATTAAAGTCTGTCACTGTGAGTGTGTGTATTTGTGTTTGTGTCAGTGTCTCAAGGAGAGAGGGAGAGAGAGGGAAAGAGAGAGAGAGGGAGGAAGAGAGCGAGGACTCTGTGTTACACCGTGTGTGTGAGAGGTTTGTGTGTGTGTTTGCGATGGTCAGTGCAAGTGTCAGTCAGTGTCTCAGAGTGGGACATGGAGAGAGAGAAAGAGAGGTGGAGAGAGAGGGAGAGCGAGAGAGTGAAAGCAGTGTTTGCTGAGTATGTAATTTGATGCTGAGCCTGAGCAGTAACTAGAGACCCAGCTCTGAGAGGAGAGCAGCAGAGTAGAAGGAGAGAGCTGTACTGCAGTACTCACACACACACTTCTCTCTGTACCACCAGAAACCGCTCGGGGGACATGCAGAGGACAAGCTGATTTTGTCTTAGTTTGATCCATGAACTAATGTCTGTTAATTAATGTCTTTTTTTTGTGCGTTGATAAAAAACAGACTGGCAGGTGAATGATTAAATGGATGCCACTAAGTTGATCATCATTGCTTTACCTGTTTGGATCAAATTTGCAGAAAGGAACATGCAGTACAGCCTGTCAGAATCCTATCAGACACACATCAGGCCAAACCTTAATACGGTGACCCAGTTATAACGGCGGAGTGTTAGAGAGGGACATGGATGAACCCTTTTAGATGGAATCAACAGGGCTGTGTAGGACATGGAGAGAGAGAGAGAGGGAGGGAGGGAGGGTGTGCAGTTGACTGTATCAGAAGCCAAGGACAGAAGGAATCCAATTGTGTGTGTGTATGTGTGTGTGTGTGTGTGTGTTAGATGTTGCTGCGTTGATGGAATTGGGCCTGGGGTTGGGGTTGGGGTTGGTCTAATGGGTCAGGATGAGGGAGGATTTTGTGTGTGTGTGTCCGTATGTGTGTGTCTGTGTGTCCATGCCGCGTGTGTGTGTTTGCGAGCATGTCCATGTGTTTACATGTGTTGGGTGTTAGACATGGTTATCTCAAAGGGTTCAGACACACCAATAGAGTTTGCTGGCCGAGAGCACTTAGCACCTCTGAACAGAGTGCCAGCCGTAATTTACAAACCGGTGCGCACCGATTCTACATCTCGTGAAAATGTTGGCAGTCAGACATCTACAGTGGGTGGTCCCTAAAACACATGGTCTTAGTACAAGGTGTGTGTGTGAGGGTGATTATGCAAGGGATTGGCCTGAGATGACTGAGGAAGGAACCCATGCTGTGCCAGTGGTAAGGGGACAACATATGGATCAATGCCTGCTATGAGACTGCTCTGTGGAGTGTTAAACATGGATGGCGGTAGAGAGAGATAAAGGAAGAGCGAAATAGGGAAGGAGGTGGAAAGAGCTTGGCCGAGGGAGAGGAACACAAATTGAAAAAGGGATAGAGAGAAAGTGCTTCAAGTGCTAGTCCATTATCACTTCTCATCACCCAAAGCGGGAGGTTAATGATAACCCTGTCTCTAATGGTTGTTTAGGTTTCTGCCCCAATTGGGTCTTTCTATAAATAATGGGGCCAATGTGTGACATTGAGATAAAAATGTCTAAATGGTTTGAAACTAAAATGAAAAGGATTTTCATGCAGTTCCACATATGCAAATGGTCCCATAACTCCACCTATACAACAACATAGGCCTAGGACTATACATCCTTTATAATAAATGTGCCATTTAGCAGACGCTTTTATCCAAAGCGACTTACAGTCATGCGTGCATACATTTTTTTTTGTGTATGGGTGGTCCCGGGGATCGAACCCACTACCTTGGCGTTACAAGCGCCGTGCCCTACCAGCTGAGCTACAGAGGACCACTTTAAGTAGGGTTCATACAGACATTGGCAAGTCAAATTCAAGGACTTTCAGGGACTTTTTCAAGCAAATAATTGTAATTTTTTTAAGGACCTCCATGTTATACAATTGTGTAAAGTATATAATTGTACATACAGGGCCTAATATAGAACCCCCCTCCCCCCAAAAAGCATGCAAAAAGTGTCAAAAAGTAGGACATTTCCACTTAAAGAAATAGTGGGGGGGTTTGGGCCTTGCCAATGCATTGATATTCAAATTAATATTACTTTCTAAAATATGTGAAAATAATGTTTTAAATCAACTCGTGAATTTTAGGGAATATAGCTGTGATCCCCCTCTTAATGTAATGACATGAAAAGAAAATTCAGATTATTATTAATGATTTATCAACAGCTGTAACAAGTTGTCCAGCGTAGGAAATCCTCACTGGTACCCTAGTTTATAGAAAGACCCAACTTCACCAGTTCTTGGTACTCTATTGGGAAAGTGGACTCCTTTTGATGTTTCCAGAAAGCCTTTTTCACAGCCTTTTTCCAGGAAAACAGGGGGACCAGGTTTGTGGTCATTTCCATTTCAGTTCAGGGCAATTCCAGAGTACTGGAATTACGCTGAGACTCCGACTTTTTCACGTTAAAATGTATGCCAAACAAAACCAATTGATTTCAAAGTTTAACGAACCATAGAACTCTATACACAATGATTACTTTCAAACATGTACACAGTAAATAATAATAAAACACATTTACTGGAAAAACTGTGCATATGCAAAGTTTGGTAACAGAATTACAGTAATCTCCCTCCGTTTTATTATTTTAACAAAGTTTGTATCAGCACAGTTGTTCATGTAAATGTGTTTTAGAAAATGTTTCTGTGGGAATTGTTAAAAGTAGTCATTGTGCATCGTTTTCTATGGTTTGTTAAACTTTAAAATCAATGGTTTTGTTTGGTTTACATTTTAGCATGGAATTGTCCTCAGTCAATTCATGAAGTAAACTGAAATTAAAATTACAATTACAAATGTGTCTCATAGAAAAGTATGGAGGAGAATTGGAATGGGAATGTCAGCTTAGTTCCGGAATTTACTCACATGAAATGGAATTGACCTCAACCCTGCCAAGAACATTTGGAAAGTCCCAGTAATCTTTGTATTGCCTGTAGAAGTCCTTGTCAACATGCCTGATGACTAAATTCTTCCACTGCTCCATGTTTACTACATACTTCAGTCTGAGATTTTCGTTGTTGAAGTCGTTTGTGGAGACGTCAAAATGAGGGGTGATGTACAAAACAAAGTCATCAGCAATTCGATCATCTCTAACCAATTAGAGTATCAAAGCCAATGACACATTTTCTAAACACCGCTTCATCCACGTGTGTTCTGCCTCTGGCCCAACCCATCAGTTTCTGGTACCAATCAGAACGGCTAGAATGTATTTTGCGTTCTAGAAATTGTCAGGGAGGTACTTAGATCAGGACTAATTGCGGAGAACAAACGAACGTTTGTGGGCGTAGCGTTTGGCCAGAGCAAGGAGTTTGGGTAGCCAGGCAACTTGTCAACAGCCCTGCTACTAGTGCTGTGATGATGCAATATTTATTTTCCATGGCAAAAATGAAAACACGAAGCAGGCCAAACTCTTGGGTACTTTAAAAACCTGCTGTATGTAAAATATTGTGTGCTATAGCTTGGAAAATAAATAAATGTGACTCTGGATCACAACATAATGATGTTTGTTTCCAACATTAGGACTGTTTTCCTGAATAATTTATATCCACTTCGTGTTTTGTTTCCTTGCCACGATACTAACGAGTATCCCGCTACTGGTATTATCCCGGCCCTACCTACTACCTACAGTTGAAGTCGGAAGTTTACATACACCTTAGCAAAATACATTTAAACTCAGTTTTTCACAATTCCTGACATTTCATCCTAGTAAAAATTCCCTGTCTTAGGTCAGTTAGGATCACCACTTTATTTTAAGAATGTGAAATGTCAGAATAATAGTAGAGAGAATGATTTATTACAGCTTTTATTTATTTTATCACATTCCCAGTGGATCAGAAATTTACATACACTCAATTAGTATTTGGTACCATTGCCTTTAAATTGTTTAACTTGGGTCAAACGTTTTGGGTAGCCTTCCACAAGCTTCCCACAATAAGTTGGGTGAATGTTGGCCCATTCCTCCTGACAGAGCTGGTGTAACCGAGTCAGGTTTGTAGGCCTCCTTGCTCACACACGCTTTTTCAGTTCTGCCCACACATTTTCTATAGGATTAAGGTCAGGGCTTTGTGATGGCCACTCCAAAACCTTGACTTTGTTGTCCTTAAGCCATTTTGCCACAACTCTGGAAGTATGCTTGGGGTCATTGTCCATTTGGAAGACCCATTTGCGACCAAGCTTTAATTTCCTGACTGATGTCTTGAGATGTTGCTTCAATATATCCACCTAATTTTCCTTCCTCATGATGCCATCTATTTTGTGAAGTGCACCAGTCCCTCCTGCAGCAAAGCACCCCCACAGCATGATGCTGCCACCCCCGTGCTTCACGATTGGGATGGTGTTCTTCGGCTTGCAAGCAGCCCCCTTTTTCCTCCAAACATAACGATGGTCATTATGGCCAAACAGTTCTATTTTTGTTTCATCAGACCAGAGGACATTTCTCCAAAAAGTACGATCTTTGTCCCCATGTGCAGTTGCAAACCGTAGTCTGGATTTTTATGGCGGTTTTGGAGCAGTGGCTTCTTCCTTGCTGAGCGGCCTTTCAGGTTATGTCGATATAGGACTCGTTTTACTGTGGATATAGATACTTTTGTACATGTTTCCTCCAGCATCTTCACAAGGTCCTTTGCTGTTGTTCTGGGATTGATTTGCACTTTTCGCACCAAAGTACGTTCATCTCTAGGAGACAGAACGCGTCTCCTTCCTGAGCCGTATGACAGCTGCGTGGTCCCATGGTGTTTATACACTGCTCAAAAAAATAAAGGGAACACTTAAACAACACAATGTAACTCCAAGTCAATCACACTTCTGTGAAATCAAACTATCCACTTAGGAAGCAACACTGATTGACAATAAATTTCACATGCTGTTGTGCAAATGGAATAGACAACAGGTGGAAATTATAGGCAATTAGCAAGACACCCCCAATAAAGGACTGGTTTTGCAGGTGGTGACCACAGACCACTTCTCAGTTCCTATGCTTCCTGGCTGATGTTTTGGTCACTTTTGAATGCTGGCGGTGCTTTCACTCTAGTGGTAGCATGAGACGGAGTCTACAACCCACACAAGTGGCTCAGGTAGTGCAGCTCATCCAGGATGGCACATCAATGCGAGCTGTGGCAAGAAGGTTTGCTGTGTCTGTCAGCGTAGTGTCCAGAGCATGGAGGCGCTACCAGGAGACAGACCAGTATATCAGGAGACGTGGAGGAGGGCAAGAACCCAGCAGCAGGACTGCTACCTCTGCCTTTGTGCAAGGAAGAGCAGGAGGAGCACTGCAAGAGCCCTGCAAAATGACCTCCAGCAGGCCACAAATGTGCATGTGTCTGCTCAAACGGTCAGAAACAGACTCCATGAGGGTGGTATGAGGGCCCGACGTCCACAGGTGGGGGTTGTGCTTACAGCCCAACACCGTGCAGGACGTTTGGCATTTGCCAGAGAACACCAAGATTGGCAAATTCGCCACTGGCGCCCTGTGCTCTTCACAAATGAAAGCAGGTTCACACTGAGCATATGTGACAGAGTCTGGAGACGCCGTGGAGAACGTTCTGCTGCCTGCAACATTCTCCAGCATGACCGGTTTGGCGGTGGGTCAGTCATGGTGTGGGGTGGTATTTCTTTGGGGGGCCGCACAGCCCTCCATGTGCTCGCCAGAGGTAGCCTGACTGCCATTAGGTACCGAGATGAGATCCTCAGACCCCTTGTGAGACCATATGCTGGTGCGGTTGGCCCTGGGTTCCTCCTAATGCAAGACAATGCTAGACCTCATGTGGCTGGAGTGTGTCAGCAGTTCCTGCAAGAGGAAGGCATTGATGCTATGGACTGGCCCGCCCGTTTCCCAGACCTGCATCCAATTGAGCACATCTGGGACATCATGTCTCGCTCCATCCACCAACGCCACGTTGCACCACAGACTGTCCAGGAGTTGGCGGATGCTTTGGTCCAGGTCTGGGAGGAGATCCCTCAGGAGACCATCCACCACCTCATCAGGAGCATGCCCAGGCGTTGTAGGGAGGTCATACAGGCACGTGGAGGCCACACACACTACTGAGCCTCATTTTGACTTGTTTTAAGGACATTACATCAAAGTTGGATCAGCCTGTAGTGTGGCTTTCCACTTTAATTTTGAGGGTGACTCCAAATCCAGACCTCCATGGGTTGATAAATTTGATTTCCATTGATAATATTTGTGTGATTTTGTTGTCAGCACATTCAACTATGTAAAGAAAAAAGTATTTAATAAGATTATTTCATTCATTCAGATCTAGGATGTGTTATTTTAGTGTTCCCTTTATTTATTTGAGCAGTGTACTTGCGTACTATTGTTTGTACAGATGAACGTGGTACCTTCAGGCATTTGGAAATTGCTCCCAAGGATGAACAAGACTTGTGGAGGTCTACTATTTTTTTTCTGAGGTCTTGGCTGATTTATTTTGATTTTCCTATTATGTCAAGCAAAGAGGCCCTGAGTGTGAAGGAAGACCTTGAAATACATCCACAGGTACACCTCCAATTGACTCAAATCATGTCAATTAGCCTATCAGAAGCTTCTAAAGCCATGACATCATTTTCTGGAATTTTTCAAGCTGTTTAAAAGCACAGTCAACTTAGTGTATGTAAACTTCTGACCCACTGGAATTATGATACGGTGAATTATAAGTGAAATAATCTGTCTGTAAACAATTGTTGGAAAAATTACTTGTGTCATGCACAAAGTATATGTCCTAACCGACTTGCCAAAACTATAGTTTGTTAACAAGAAATTTGTGGAGTGGTTGAAAAACAAGTTTTAATGACTCCAACCTAAGTGTATGTAAACTTCCGACTTCAACTGTATGTAAAGTATGCTGCGTTGTCAAGACAAGTTGAGCCAGTTCCAATTTAAGCACCAGGTCATGGACTGAAAGTGCTATAAAGCATTTGTCATGGAATCGGGCAGATGTGTGTGGGGCTGACAGCATTAGGTCATCAGTCACAGGGATCAAGAGGGTGCGTGTGTGTATGTGTGTTCTGGTAGAGACGCAGAGATGTCAACCATAACAGCACTGTGATCATCTTAAAGAGTAACTTTCATGAAAACACTTTTTTAAAATAAAAAAGCAGATGTTTTAGGCTTAGTTATAGTGAAACATGTCAATTCTGGGCTTCATTTTGATATATTTTAGTCTTTTAGTAGTAAATCTAGCTATTTTTGCCCCTAGTCGTTCAACTCTATCATTTAAATCATGATGTAGAGAAACCTTGAGAAGTAGCCTCTACATCAGAGTTCTCCATCTGGCGGTGGTTTTATTTGGACCCCCAAGTTTTCTGAGCAAAAACAAAAAGACTTTTTCCACATTGTGTTACGTTACAGCCTTATACTAAAATTGATTAAATTATTACTTTTTTCTTATCTATCGGCACACAACATCCCATAATGACAAGGCAAAAACAGGTTTTTAGAAATGTTTGCAAACCTATTTTTTCTTTGTCATTATGGGGTATTGTGTGTAGATTGATGAGGGGAAAAAACTATTTAATCAATTTTAGAATAAGGCTGTAACATAACAAATGTGGAAAAAGTCAAGGGGTCTGAATACTTTCCTAATGCACTGTATAAATATTTGTTTTAAGAGGAGGAAAAGGTTAGGCGGAGGTGACTGAGAGTAACAGAGAGAGAGAAAGGAAGAGAGGGATTCTGTTTGTGTGTGTTTTGTTTCGTGTGTTGATGTTTGCGTTTGGAATTCCGTTTCCCTGCCAGTATCCACTTCCTCCTGTGTTGTGTTTTACAGCGTTTATTAAAGTCACACGCTTTCCTCCTCCTTCACCCTTCAATCCTGTACCAGATTTCTCCTAGTGTTTTTTCATCCCAATTAATGGCCTACTCCTCTCTCTCTCTGCCTCCAAATGACTCACAATCAGGGCCTTGAATCAAATTATTTGAGTGAGAATGAGTGAGTGAGTGAGTGAGTGAGTGCGTGCGTGCGTGCATGCATGCTGTGGACCAACAGGGCAAGGTCGAGGTTGAAGTGACCTGTTAGTTTATGTAACGGCTGTTGTGGGTGTTGATTGTGTGATTGTGATTGGCCCAGTTAGCGGCACTCGAGTGGCCCATTCAACGTCGGCCTCGCCGCCTTCTCCCTCTGTCTCTTTCTTTCTCTCCATCTGTCCCCCAAACCCAGAGTTCAACAGGGGGTGACAAAATTACCGTAATTATCCCAAAGCCAGCGACTAATCTCTGCAGCCTCGGAGAGGAGAAGAGAGTAGGGGAGAAGAAAGGAGGGGAGAGGAGTGGAGAGTAGGGGAGAAGAAAATAGGGGAGAGGAGAGGTGAGTAGGGGAGAAGAAAGGAGGGGGTGGGAGAGGAGAGTAGGAGAGAAGAAAGGAGGGGAGAGGAGAGTAGGGGAGAAGAAAGGAGGGGAGAGGAGAGGAGAGGAGAGTAGGGGAGAAGAAAGGAGGGGAGAGGAGTGCAGAGTAGGGGAGAAGAAAGGAGGGGAGAGGAGACGAGAGTAGGGGAGAAGAAAGGAGGGGAGCGGAGAGTAGGGGAGAAGAAAGGAGGGGAGAGGGGAGTAGGGGAGAAGAAAGGAGGGGAGAGGAGTTTAGGGGAGAGTAGGGGAGAAGAAAGGAGGGGAGAGGAGAGGAGGGGAGAAGAAAAGAGGGGAGAGGATAGGAGAGTAGGGGAGAAGAAAGGAGGGGAGAGGAGAGGAGAGTAGGGGAGAAGAAAGGAGGGGAGAGGAGAGGAGAGTAGGGGAGAAAAAAGGAGGGGAGAGGAGTGGTGAGTAGGGGAGAAGAAAGGAGGGGAGAGGAGAGTAGGGGAGAAGAAAGGAGGGGAGAGGAGAGGGGAGTAGGGGAGAAGAAAGGAGGGGAGAGGAGAAGAGAGTAGGGGAGAAGAAAAGAGGGGAGAGGAGAGGAGAGTAGGGGAGAAGAAAAGAGGGGAGAGGAGAGGAGAGTAGGGGAGAAGAAAGGAGGGGAGAGGGCAGGCAAAACAAAACAAGCTGGCACAAACTCTCCAGACCTGTGTGTCGGACATTTTAGACCTACTCGTGGCAGTACACATCAGGATTATTTAATAACAGTTATTTACCATGTTGTGATGTGTGTGTGTGTGTGTTTGTGTGTGTGCACGCTCACAGCACTGCTTTAGATGAGCAGACTAGCTGCGTTGTGGGAGAATGTCGAGTAGAGGGGGTTCAGGGGAACCAAGGAGCCCTATCAGGGTGGACCAGGGGACCAGCACTGTAAGGGTTAACCAGCCGTTCTCCCTCGTTTTCCACCCAGCTGACTGTTTCCCTGCTTCTCTGTATCTGTAGTTTATTAACATTCATACTGTAGAAAGCCGTGTTGCACACTGGGATTGATTGAATTCGCTCACAGGGTCCTGAGGAGAAAGGACAGTAATTTCCAGGTGCCAGACTGTGTCAGTGAGTGTGTGTGTGGTGTGTGTGCAAGCTTGCTCGCTTGCGTGTATGTGTGTGTGTTTGTATGTGCGTGCATGCGTGCGTGTACGTGTGTGTGAAGGGGACGCAGGTGTGCGTTTACCCACCTGCCTGTCTGTGTTTGTGTGCCTCCCGGCTGTGAGGAAGGGACATTGTCAGCGCCGCCTGAAAGTGGGGAATGTGGGAAAGCATTGTGTGGCTGTGACAATGCAGGCCCCTGCGGAGGCACCACTCTCTTACCGGCCACTTCTGCTCTAGAGAGGGCCCTGGTGAGTGTGTGTGTGTGCGGCGGTGTGTATTCAATTAGTATACTACTCTTGTATGCTATGAGTGTACTTTTCTTTCTGTCTGAAGGTATTGTGTGTGTGTATGGGGAGGGAGAGAGGGAGCAGCTCTCCTCTCCTGTAGTTCATCTGTCTATTTTCCCTGTTGTTTGCCTCTCCTCTACTCTCCTCTACCTCTCTTCTCCCCTTCTCTCCATCCAGCCCCATGCATCTCCGATGGGGCCAATTATCTCCTCCTGTACAATACTATTTCAGCCCTGTGACGGGTAGAGAAACTGAAAGGGGGAAGGGGAGTACGCCCTCTGAGGGTGACACTTAGGGAGGAGGTAAAATGGAGTAGGGAGGGGGGTGTAAGATGGAGGGGGGTTGGGGGGTGGTAAGATAGAGGGGGTGTAAGGGGTAGGGGTTAAGATGGGGTGGGTGGGATCATTTCCTGTCTCATCTCTTGGAGGTTAGAGAATGTTCTTTGAACCATGATGTTTTAAATCACACCTAGATGTTCTAAGAAACATGGTATCTCTGTGGATTAGGTTAGATAACTGTTACTATCTCCTGCACCGCAATGTCTCACATTGTCATATTGTCTCTCTCTGTTGAATCACATTCTTAATGCTTACAGAGCACATTTTCTCTTTTAAGATCTTTCCCACTGTGTGTGTTTGTGTCTGTGTGTGAGAGAGAGAGATATACGTGTTCTGAAGCTCACTGAATCTGCTCATTTTGGTATTTGCTATCTCAGATCCACCATCTCCTATCACCTCTGAATATCCCTCCTTGGAGATATTTCCAATTCAATGTTCGATCCATTTCAAAAGGTAGACATTTTTCACATACACCAGCATCAGCCCTGCATGGCACCACATGGAGCTAGCAGCAGGGCACTGAGAGGGAGAGAGCAAGTGAAGTAGGAGCATGCAAGGAAATAAGAGGAAGGGAGGTAGAGAGAGGGGAAGAAAGAGAGAGCGGATGGAGGGGGAAAGAAAGCAGGCGTAGTGGGAGCATCAAGAATGCCGCAGTGACCTGCTGCCACAAGAAAAGGGCAACCAGTGGAGCACAAATAACTTTTTTAAATACAACCAAGCAATATTTATCTGTTTATGTATTTGCCCTTACCAATATTGTTTTTAACTTGCTTTGGCAATGTAAACATATATTTCCCATGCCAATAAAGCCCCATTGGGGGAGGAGGGAGGGAGGGAGGGAGGGAGAGAGAGAGAGAGAGAGAGAGAGAGAGAGAGAGAGAGAGAGAGAGAGAGAGAGAGAGAGAGAGAGAGAGAGAGAGAGAGAGAGAGAGAGAGAGAGAGAGAGAGAGAGAGAGAGAGAGAGAGAGAGAGAGAGAGAGAGAGAGAGAGAGAGAGAGAGAGAGAGACGCTTGGGGGCATGGAGAGAAAAGAAGTGAGGGACTGAGGAAGATGGCAAGGTGAAAGAGAGAATGAGGTAAGGAGATAAGTTAGTATATTCCAGGGAGAGAGTATGGAGGGACAGAGGAGGAGAGGAAAAAGGAGGTGGAGGGAGGTTATGTGGTGGTCAGTTTAAGATTGGGCAGGCGCCATTTTAGATTAGGAGATAACTGCAGAGCAATCGGATTACAGGCTAGTTTATCAAATGCTGATGCCAGTGCACCGGAGTGGAACACAGGCAAGGCTGACCTGCACTCCACGGGAGTCTTTACTACACACATACAAGCGCACGCATACACATTTCATGCTTGGACACACACGCATGTAAGAACACACACAGACAGACCCCCACTTCAGCTAACCTTGTTAACCTCCCTCCACCTCCTTTTTCAGCTAACCTTGTTAACCTCCCTCCACTTCCTTTTTCAGCTAACCTTGTTAACCTCCCTCCACCACCTTTTTAAGCTAACCTTGTTAACCTCCCTCCACCTCCTTTTTCAGCTAACCTTGTTAACCTCCCTCCACCTCCTTTTTCAGCTAACCTTGTTATTATTTTTCGTCTGCACTTGAGCTTCTCCTTGTAAGAAAATGTCCCCCTCCCTCTTCTGCCCACTAGTTTCGTCTTCCTCCTGCACCCCTGTTCAGCTCCACAACAGACGAGAGTGTGTGTGTGTGTGTGTGTGTGTGTGTGTGTGTGTGTGTGTGTGTGTGTGTGTGTGTGTGTGTGTGTGTGTGTGTGTGTGTGTGTGTGTGTGTGTGTGTGTGTGTGTGTGTGTGTGTGTGTGTGTGTGTGTGTGCGTGCGTGCGTGCGTGCGTGCGTGCGTGCGTGCATGGAGACGAGAGAGAGGAGAGGAGGATCACATTTCCTAGAGCAATCGCTGTAGAAGCGATATAGGAGCCGTGCAGTTATCAGTCATGAGCATCTTCAGTGCAGGCTGCAGATGCCTCTAGACCTCACAGTATTGATCTGACAGGACGTGCGATGTCATATCCTGACGCATGAACATGTTTGTGTGCAGTCACTTGTGTATACTCTGTTCGATCTCGATGTTATGGCTGTCATGCACGTACACTAGTTAGCGTGGAGCTAGCCTGTTACGTATGTTTCATTGAGTGTGTAGACCAGGGTTGCCCAACCCTGTTCCTGGAGAGCTACCCTCTGTAGGTTTTCGCTCCATCCCCAGGTGTTACTAACCTGATTCATCTTATCAACCTGCTAATTATTAGAATCAGGTGTGCTAGATTAGGGTTGGAGCAAAAACCTACAGAACGGTAGCTCTCCAGGAACAGGGTTGGGCAGTCCTGGTGTAGACTAAAGAGGCTGATGATGGGTGATTTCAGGTGCCAAATGGCTTGGCTCAGCTCAGTCCCTTGAGGTGTTACTACCTCTCTGTTGAGTCTCTATGAGAGGGAGACTAGTGCTAGGATACAGTGCAACTGTACCGATGGAGAGAACCTTTTATTACTGTTGATTTAATGTAGCTTTATGTGGCTTTTCAGTGTATGATTTAATGTGGCTTTATGTGGCTTTTCAGTGTATGATTTAATGTGGCTTTATGTGGCTTTTCAGTGTAGGATTTAATGTGGCTTTATGTGGCTTTTCAGTGTATGATTTAATGTGGCTTTATGTGGCTTTTCAGTGTAGGATTTAATGTGGCTTTATGTGGCTTTTCAGTGTAGGATTTTATGTGGCTTTATGTGGCTTTTCAGTGTAGGATTTAATGTAGCTTTATGTGGCTTTTCAGTGTATGATTTAATGTGGCTTTATGTGGCTTTTCAGTGTAGGATTTAATGTGGCTTTATGTGGATTTTCAGTGTAGGATTTAATGTAGCTTTATGTGGCTTTTCAGTATAGGATTTAATGTGGCTTTATGTGGCTTTTCAGTGTAGGATTTAATGCGGCTTTTCAGAGTAGCTTTCAAATTATTGTTTATATAGGAACTGTACGGTATAACCTGGGTTTCAATACACATCTTACCTACTGGGCACAGGCGTCAATTCAACGTCTATTCCAAGTTGGTTCAATGTCATTTCATTGAAATGACGTGGAAACAACGTTGATTCAACCAGTGTGTGCACAGTGAGTAGTGACTACCTCTCCATGTAGCTCTAATAGGGATCATAGTCCTCCTCAGCACAGCAAATGAACATGGTATTTGGCCATCTAGACCTTCTGTGCTATCTCTGTCCTCACATCCAGGCCTTATTGGCTGATCTGGTGGCTTGGCTGAAGGCCTTGGATTGGTAGCACAGAGAGACAGGCTGTCCATTGGACCAGATGGAGCACGGAGGGTAGTCGGTGTACTGGAGTGTTTTTCATGGCTCCAGCCTCTAAAGCCTGTTCACCTGCTGGCTACTGCTCCTGGCTGGGGTTAATGCTATCTCCTACCCCTGTGGTGGTGTTATTGGAACAGGCTCAGCCTCAGCTGTGGGGATTATCTGGACTATCTGCCCATGACATCAGACCTTGTGGGAACAGGTTCTTCGTTTCAGGAAATGTGTGTAGATGCCTGGATGTATGGAGCTATGGAAGGCTCCACAGCTTCAGAATGTAACTTCATTCTGGCTCCATCATACTTGATTTCAGACAGTAGGATATTGACAAATGGTGACAGACAGACATCTTTCTGTCTCAGAGATTTGTCTGGTTTTATAACGTCTGTTGTCTGACGTGAAGGCGTGACGGGCGGTGAGGGAAAGAGGATGTGCACAAGCCTAGTTTTTACTTTAAAAACAGAACATTAAAAGGAAGCAGCTGAGGGTGAACACCAGCTGAAAAGTGCTGAGTCGACGGATCGGCAGAAAAACAGTAGTGTGTGTGTGTGTAGAGCGTAGGGAACAGTTGTGCGCTAATGCTTCACAGGGTTTTCTGTGGGCGGTTAGTTTTTTGGGCCGGTTGCTGGGCAGACTGCAGTCTAACCGTCTGAGAGGGGCTGTAAGTGCAAGTGTGTGTGTTTATTGGCTTTGTTAAAACCTCATATAGAAACTAGAATGTGGATGACTTATGCATTCAGTGTGCTAACTCACCATTATGCATAGTACTCAGAGGTCTGAGAGACATCACATTCCCTCACATCATAATAAACAGACTAATGTGAGCTCAGCAGCTCCACTCCTTAAGTCTCACTGTCCTTTCACTGCCCTCTATCCCCTACATCTCCCCTTCAACACTGCAGACAGATGTCCTGGGAGAGGCCTTGAGTAGAGACTATGTTCCAGGCAGCAGCTATAAACTCCCAGCTCTCACAACTTCAGTCCCTATACTGAAAATAATATATTTACATATATGTAAATTACAAACATCTAAATATATGTTTATATTTTGTAATATATGGACATATTACAAAATCGGCAGTTTTCATATATTTCTACATATATGTTTATATATTTAAATATATGGTGCTCTCACGACTTCAGTCCCCATACAATCCCGTTATTGATGGTCATAATCATCAGTAACCTTGTGGCTAACGGCTCAGCATGAGGACTCATGTTACTGTGCTGACTGAAACGACATACCAAGCCTGTTTGTTGTTTCGTCTCAGTGAGAGATGGATGCTCTTCATCCTTATTGCCATGGGAATGAGAGAGGGACATACTGAACTGGATCATTCACTGACATGCATCAGTGTTCATTCTCCTTCTCTTCCTACTGACGATGAACATCCTGACCTGTAACTGTTACACAACAGGTTTTGAGTCCAGGTCAATATCCATCAACTCTGATTTTAAAAACATTGTCACACTAGACCAATTGAATGGTGTACTGCAAAGGTATTTCATTGAACATTAAAATGTGACCTTACTGCCTGGATTTTTTACTTCACGATCTCTGTACCCACTCAATGCCCAAAATATGTTTGTTGTTCTATAGGTGCTGCTGACCTTGTGTAAGTATGTTTCCATAGCCTCCGTTTCAGCCTGTGACAGGGGATACACATGACTCCTGGGAGGCACAGCGTCTACCTGGAGGTTTATCGCACAATCCCCCGCCCGATGAGGTGGTAACATGGTTGCCTGCGTTTTGGAAAACGTGTGCGCCAAATCGAGGTATTCGGGGGGGGGGAATGCGCATGGTGGAGGTACTGTCTGGTCTTTCCACCGTGGTTGCACCAACGGAAACACTGAGACACCTACCCTGACACTCTCGCGACCACCCCGTGAGAACTCTCTCTCGGCAAGACGGAGCTGCTCTTCCTCCCGGGGAAGGACTGCCCGCTCCATGATCTCGCCATCACGGTTGACAACTCCATTGTGTCCTCCTCCCAGAGTGCAAAGAACCTTGGCGTGACCCTGGACAACACCCTGTCGTTCTCCACTAACATCAAAGCGGTGACCTGATCCTGCAGGTTCATGCTCTACAACATTTGCAGAGTACGACCCTACCTTACACAGAAAGCGGCACAGGTCCTAATCCAGGCACTTGTCATCTCCCGTCTGGATTACTGCAACTCGCTGTTGGCTGGGCTCCCTGCCTGTGCCATTAAACCCTTACAACTTATCCAGAACGCTGCAGCCCGTCTGGTGTTCGACCTTCCCGAGTTCTCTCATGTCACCCCGCTCCTCCGCACAGTTGAGGCTCGAATCTACTACAAGACCATGGTGCTTGCCTACGGAGCTGTGAGGGGAATGGCACCTCCTTACCTTCAGGCTCTGATCAGACCCTAAACCCAAACGAGGGCACTGCGTTCATCCACCTCTGGCCTGCTAGCTCCCGTGCCTCTATGGAAGCACAGTTCCCGCTCAGCCCAGTCAAAGCTATTTGCTGCTCTGGCACCCCAATGGTGGAACAAGCTCCCCCATGACACCAGGACAGCGGAGTCACTGACCACCTTACGGAGACACTTGAAACCCTACCTCTTTAAGGAATACCTGGAATAGTATAAAGTAATCCTTCTACCCCCCTCCCCCACCCCCCCATAAAAAAAACTGGCTATCATAAGTTGAATGCACCAATTTGTAAGTTGCTCTGGATAAGAGCGTCTGCTAAATGACGTAAATGTAATGTCCAGGACGTCCTCTGGCCGCCAGCAGGTTGTCCAAACGGATGGCCATGTCCACCAGTTGCGTGAAGGACAACATGGTGTCCCGGCAGGCTAGCTATCTTTGGATGTCCTCCCGCAGATGGCACCGGAAGTGGTCGATAAGGGCCCGCTCGTTCCACCCGGACCCAGCTGCTAGAGTCCGAAACTCCAAGGCGAAGTCCTGCGCAGTCCTCGTCCCCTGCCTCAGGTGGATCAGCCGCTCACCCGCCTCTCGACCTTCGGGCGGATGATCGAAGACAGTCCGAAAGAGGCGAGCGAACTCCCCGTAGTTGTCCAACGCTGCTCCTCCTTCGTTCCAGACCGCGTTTGCCCACTCCAGGGCTTTCCCCGAGAGGCAGGAGACGAGGGCGGGCACCTTCTCCCGCTCCGATGGAGCCGTCCTGATGCTGGAGAAGTAGAGCTCCAGTTGGAGGAGGAATCCCTGGCAGAGAGCAGCTGTCCCGTCGAACTCCCGTGGTTGGGATAAATGGATCCCTCTGGGTGCTGGAATGTGGGTGGCTGGATCCGGTTGCCCAGCTGATCTTGACAGATCGGGTCCTCTCCTCTCCAGGCGTTGGACGACCTGGAGAACCCGATCCATCGCTTCTCCAAAGCTGGCTAGCATTGTTGAATGCTCCTGGACCCGTGCCACGACTCCAGGCATGCGCTCCTCTCCCACTGACTCCATAGCGGGTGAGTGATTCTGTGATGCGTGATTTGAAGGACTCAGGCGCAGGAGGGTAAATCACAGTACACAGAGTTTATTCCATAATCCAGCGTAACCAGTCCAGTGCGCAAAACAGGCACACTGGAACAAACATGCACACAGGGAAAATACCCCGGCAATACAAAATACTGAGCTCAACCGAGCTACTAATCCTCACAATGAACAATCACCCACTAGGGGGCAGAGGGAACACTTAAACACGTACTAATGTGGGGAATATGAACCAGGTGTGTGTAATTGACAAGACAAGACAAATGGAATGATGAGATATGGAGCGGCAGTGGCTAGAAGGCCGGTGACGGCGAACGCTGAAGCCTGCCCGAACAAGGAGGGGAGGCAGCTTCGGAGAAAGTCGTGAAATGTTGTGTCTCTCACTGTCAGCAAAAAAATGCAGAGTACAAAGATAACAGTACTGTATTCCCTTACCCATCTGCTGCTGTGTTCTACAGCTGTAGACCTTGACCATGGTTGTGCTGGGAGAATTGAAGTATATTATAGCCTCCTCCATGAGAGTGTAGGTGGAGCCGTGCCATCACTCACTTTGATATCGAGCCAATCATTCATTAAGCCATGTTGTAGATATTGTATGTGGAAGCTCTCATTGTTCATTGGAGCTCAGTCTACATCCCAGTACATCTGATACTGGCTAGTGTGTCTGAACCCTCACATTAGCTCTTCTAGAGCACAATAACATCGCTCTGAGACTGTTAGTCTAATAATGATGTCCATAGATGTTCAACCACAAGCAATCAGCAGTGTTGTGTTGTTGACAGTGGTTAGTGCTGCCCCCGTGGAAACGTGTCAGAATGGAATATCTGTCCATTATTCCAAGTACTGTCTACTTTATTAGCCATTGATTAGTGTCGCTGGATCTCACCAACACAAGCCGGCACAATCAATTCCTCGCTTTTCCACTGTCAGAAAGCCAAAGTCATCAGCACATCGAAAGAGAGAGGGAAATAGCCCTCTTTTCCCTTCACCAGTCTTTCATTTGCAATTGAATTTAAAGCTCAGGGAAATAGTTTCTCCTTTTTATTGGTGATCTCAGGTGCTTGTAGTTCTGCATTGCTGTTGCCTCTGTGTGACTCTATAGCCACTGAGGTGTCTTAAGTTACTGTATCTAAACTAGGTGTTAGCGTGACCGGAGCTGGTGCAGCGTGCAGCATTGACAACCAGTGTGAGTGCATCAGTTGTTCACAGAGTTTACTCACAGACGTCACATGGTGCAAAGGGAGCACAACCACAACCGTTACACAAGTTAGATGTTGAAAATCACTTTAAAGGTACCACGGTAAAGTGAATGAAAGAAAGTCCACAGAATCTCGACATCAAAGCTTTGCGTCAGTGTCTCCAACACAAGGCCTGACTCTACCTTTATGCGAGGAACTCTTCATGGCATAACACAATGAAGTGAATGACGATACATACAGCTATCTTCCTCCCCATCTCTTCCCCTGTGTATGTCAACCTCAGTACATCACTCACACAGTGACAGTCTTGTACGTGTCCCATTTCCCCCTTATTCCTGGGCTGTGCCCAGTAATGTAGTGCTACGGCTGGTCTAAGAATGTAGAGTGTCTTGTAACGCTGTAATAGGATGTGAAGGGATTTCCCATGCCATGGTATCCTACTAGCATGTACTCTCTCTGTGCCAGGCCCAGGGCTTGGAAGGCTACGGGAAATAAGGCTCCATACAGAGAGAGATCAGTCAGGTCCTTTGTCCACACTGAGAATGGATACCTACCTACCTGGGATACAGATCCGCATGCTCATTTGATACAGCTGCTCTCGCATTCTCCACATAGGGCTAATGGGGTAGACTGGAGGTAGGTAGGGGCCAGATAAGAGATAATAAGGGACCAGTCAGTCCCCTCATGGTAAGGCGTGTATATTGGGAAGACGGATGTCTCTAGATTAAAGGGGCAATCAGCGGTTACTACATCCTTTTTTTCCCTTTTTTTGTTAACTTATAAATGAATATGCACAAATTGATTCTCAAAGAATATAACCAAAAAATGCCCCATGAGCATAGTGCAACTGTCGTACCCCATCAGAACCCAGAATACAAGCTTCTTTTACTCCAATGTTTGTAAACAATGTAAACATGGTTAAAACTATTTTTTTGACATCATGGATGGTCAGTCCTTACATCCATAGCTCTGTCTTTGAATTTGAGAGTGGTTACATTTCTCCAGCCCCATCCCTCAGCTTTTAACCAAAACAGGGGCGGTGAGAATGCCTTGTTATTGTTTCTACTGCTGATTGCCACTAGAGTCAGGACAGTGATTTATACATTATATTGGGGATAGGGGGACACCCCTGCATTCAGGACAGGCGGGATCTCACAATGACAGGACAGACTATTCAGACTAAATAAGGGCTGACTATATAAGCGTCCTGTCCAGTGGATATACTTGTACATCAAGCTGCCTTAAGCTACAGAAACAGGCCCTATGGGCTATTCTGGCTTGGACAAGACTTACTTACTTTAGTAAATAATGGCTGAAATCTCATTAACTCCATGGCACAATGTTGCTTATTTGCTTTTGAATTAACTGTAATAAACAGTCCAGAGTTTAGCTGGCAGAGACAGATTAGCATTCTAACAGCTATACTTTGTGGTGTGCAGGCAGGCAGCCAGCACGGTATCTGAAAACGGTATCCAAAATCTATTAGTCTGTGATAAATTATTTTAGAATTCACCGCTTTCAGTGAAAGAACGCATTATCATTTATAAGAAGGAGATTCAATACTGCTGTGTCACCTCCCTATATATATATATATATATATATATATATATATATATATATATATATATATATATATATATATACAGTGAGGGGAAAAAAGTATTTGATCCCCTGCTGATTTTGTACGTTTGCCCACTGACAAAGACATGATCAGTCTATAATTGTAATGGTAGGTTTATTTGAACAGTGAGAGACAGAATAACAACAAAAAAATCCAGAAAAACGCATGTCAAAAATGTTATAAATTGATTTGCATTTTAATGAGGGAAATAAGTATTTGACCCCTCTGCAAAACATGACTTAGTACTTGGTGGCAAAACACTTGTTGGCAATCACAGAGGTCAGACGTTTCTTGTAGTTGGCCACCAGGTTTGCACACATCTCAGGAGGGATTTTGTCCCACTCCTCTTTCCAGATCTTCTCCAAGTCATTAAGGTTTCGAGCCTGACATTTGGCAGCTCGAACCTTCAGCTCCCTCCACAGATTTTCTATGGGATTAAGGTCTGGAAACTGGCTAGGCCACTCCAGGACCTTAATGTGCTTCTTCTTGAGCCACTCCTTTGTTGCCTTGGCCATGTGTTTTGGGTCATTTTCATGCTGGAATACCCATCCACGACCAATTTTCAATGTTCTGGCTGAGGGAAGGAGGTTCTCACCCAAGATTTGACGGTACATGGCGCCGTCCATCGTCCCTTTGATGCGGTGAAGTTGTCCTGTTCCCTTAGCAGAAAAACACCCCCAAAGCATAATGTTTCCACCTCCATGTTTGACGGTGGGGATGGTGTTCTTGGGGTCATAGGCAGCATTCCTCCTCCTCCAAACACGGTGAGTTGAGTTGATGCCAAAGAGCTCGATTTTGGTCTCGATTTTGGTCTCATCTGACCACAACACTTTCACGAGTTCTCCTCTGAATCATTCAGATGTTAATTGGCAAACTTCAGACGGGCCTGTATGTGTGCTTTCTTGAGCAGGGGGACCTTGCGGGCACTGCAGGATTTCAGTCCTTCACGGCGTAGTGTGTTTTCTTGGTGATTATGGTCCCAGCTGCCTTGAGATCATTGACAAGACCCTCCCGTGTAGTTCTGGGCTGATTCCTCACCGTTCTCATGATTATTTCAACTCCACGAGGTGAGAGCTTGCATGGAGCCCCAGGCCGAGGGAGATTGACAGTTATTTTGTGTTTCTTCCATTTGCGAATAATCGCACCAACTGTTGTCACCTTCTCACCAAGCTGCTTGGCGATGGTCTTGTAGCCCATTCCAGCCTTGTGTAGGTCTACAATCTTGTCCCTGACATCCTTGGAGAGCTCTTTGGTCTTGGCCATGGTGGAGAGTTTGGAATCTGATTGATTGATTGCTTCTGTGGACAGGTGTCTTCTATACAGGTAACAAACTGAGATTAGGAGCACTCCCTTTAAGAGTGTGCTCCTAATCTCAGCTCGTTACCTGTATAAAAGACACCTGGGAGCCAGAAATCTTTCTGATTGAGAGGGGATCAAATACTTATTTCCCTCATTAAAATGCAAATCAATTTATATCATTTTTGACATGCGTTTTTCTGGATGTTTTTGTTGTTTTTCTGTCTCTCACTGTTCAAATAAACCTACCATTAAAATGATTGTCACGCCCTGGCTCTGGGGACTCTTATATGTTGAGCCAGGCTGTGTAGGGTCTATGTTTTGTGTTCTATGTTCAGTTTCTAGTTCATGTGTTTTCTAGGTTGGCCGGGGTGGTTCTCAATCAGAGGCAACGAGAATCAGCTGTTGCTTGTTGTCTCTGATTGGGATCCATACTTAGGCAGCCTGTTGTGCACTTGTGTTTTGTGGGATCTTGTTCCGTGTTGGTTTGTGTTGTTAACCGAGGACTTCACGTTTCGTTTGGTTGTTTTGTATTTTGTATCGTGTTGCCAGTACACTATTAAATAAGATGTACGCATATCACGCTGCGCCTTGGTCCAATCATTATGACGATCGTGACAATGATAGACTGATCATTTCTTTGTCAGTGGGCAAACATACAAAATCAGCAGGGGATCAAATACTTTTTTCCCTCACTGTATATTTTTAGCTCATTCCCTGTCACTGTATCATTTGTCAGTTCATCATTTACCTCCTATCTGTCTGAGACAGGTTGATGAGTGAAAAGCAGAACGTGGCTACGCTGAGCTAAGTCGTAAAAATATCATTAGTGCTGTATGAATTTACTCATATGCCAGTAAATTGGCAGTTGATAGTTATCTTGTTTCAAAAGCAATCATCTGAAAAAGTGAGACCATAGATAGAGGTTAAGGTGCTATAGCAGGTGTTTGTCTAAAGGTTCTGTAATTCTGTGTAGGGAGTTTTCCTGACTATGCAACCCCACCAGTTATAGTCTAGAACTAGGGTGAGCATGAGTTTTTTTCTCTATGGCCTAAAGTTTTTCTTGGTCGGGTAATGTGGTCAGGAATAATCTCCTGGCCCAATGAGATAATACTGAATGAGAACAAGTGATTGGGAGTCCCATAGTGAGGCGCACAATTGGCCCAGCGTCGTCCAGGTTTGGCCGGGGTAGGCCGTCATTGTAAATAAGAATTTGTTCTTAACTGACTTTCCTAGTTAAATAAAGGTTAAATAAAAAAAAATGCTAATGTATGCTAGAAGGCACAGTGGACTATAGGAGTCTGTGACTATTGTTTGTCCTCTGTGGTGCAGCCTGATTCGCTGGCCGTGTCCGAATACCCATACTAGCATACTACATACTTAAACTGCATACTATTTACTCATCATCGCATACTATTTAGCACGTAAAGTTTAGTAAAAAAGTATGCAGTATTCCACGGCCGCAACTCAGTAGTGGCTCCTGATTGGCTGAGTAGGTAGGGCGGGGCTGAGTGTGGCAAATTTTTGCCATGTTCAACAGACATGCATCACATTAATAACCAGCCTGATAATAGCTCATTTCCAATTTGATGAATTTCTCTCAACTCTGAATAGAATAGGAATGGAGTTCTAGGCCTACTCAGCCTGGTTATAGGCAGACTATCATATTCGACCTATACCATAGTAGAACATATACCCCATCCATCCTATTTAAAAATGACTGAAGATAGAAACAGATCATTTGGTTCCATTTCAACATATTTATTAGTGAAACCAAAAACTGTAACATACAGTATATAAATGAAATCAAATAGCCTAGTACACACATCAAAACTGTTCATATGTTCAAATCAAAAGGCTATTGCACATAAAAACATGGCCAGCAACATAATAAACTAAAGCACTGATCATTGGGAATGAGATCAGAATGACTGCGAAGGGTTGATCCATAAATGCAAAAATGTAATAGGTAGCCTACAAATCTAAATCAATCCATATGTTCAAATCAAAAGGCCTGATTAACATGACATCAATAACGCAGCCACATCCCGAGTCCACAGTGTCGACACATTTAGAAATCAAAAGATTGTTTAGTATTTAGTTTAAAAGCTCTGATGAAGGCCAATAAACACTTTTTAGTGAGAAAACAGTCATCCATTTTGGGGATTTTTTTTTAAGGAGAACAAAAACTACTTAGCCACATTTGAACACCACCGCAGAAGCTTTGGGCATCTTCTCGATTAAGTAGCCTAGTTTTGTTGTTTGGCTACTTGAAGAGAACTAGGGCCTATCACTCGCAGCCCACTTCTTTCAATGCATTGTGGAGAAGTGTGCATCGAATTCTACTAGATGAAGAGCCGAAATGAGTCTGACATCCGGGCATTTAAAGTATACTCGATTTTCAAAATGTTGCACACTATTAAACTTTCTTTTTTTGCATACTCAAATGGCGTACTATTTAGGACGCAAATATGTGTATTCAGACACGCCCACTGTATACAGAGCTGTTTTACAATGTTTTTCCTGTTGAAGGTGAATCCTTTGCTGCTTGCTCTCAGACTCCCGCTTTAACATGTTTGCTCTCTGAAGACAATCTTACAGGATTAGACCGATTGCTGCTGCTTTTTTCTCTGCCTTGTGTTTGATCAGATTAGCTCAGTCGTGTGTGTGTGTGTGTGTATGTGTGAGGATGCGCTTCAGTATGCCATCTCATCCTTCAGGTATCCTCTCTGTCCCTCCCTTTACAAATGCAGAGAGAGAGAGAGAGAGAGCGAGAGAGACAGAAGCAGAGAGAGAAAAAGATAGAAAGAGAAAGATGAAGCGCTTTTTCTCATTTTCTGTCCTCCCTTGATCATCACTCCCAACATTTTTGAAAGGTTTGTGTGGCGTTATCACCTTTCTGCAATGTTACCGCAATGTTGCCTCCTATCTGTGCCAGTGCTAGGACGACGTTGCCCTTGTCCATAATTACTCTAGTAAATCAGGGTGATGGTCATGGTGGCGCGTGCTAAATCACACACAGCCCCACATCGGGGAAATTACAAAGGGGCTGCCAATGCCTCTGCCCCGATGATTAAAGAACGTCCAGTAGCCTAAACACACTAGATTGATAAGAAGAAGAGAAATGGTAGCCGTATTTACTCCCAGTGAATATAGTGCCTTCGGAAAGTATTCAGACTCCTTGATTTTTCCACATTTTGTTACGTTGTATAGGGCTGCTTCCTGCAGATATGGCTGATTAGAAGAAGAGCGAAACGGCGATATTTCTGCTGGGCCGTGAGGGGACTTTCAGCCTATTTGCAGGAGGAAGAGGGGGAAAACGACTGCAGATATTTCTCCTGGATTAAAGAGGACCCTGGGTCTGTAGAATTCCCTACCTGCAGGCAGCAGACAGACAAGCTGACTGTGGAGTGTAAGCTACTACAAGTACTGTACTGTTTGGAGCATAGTTCACTAAGCCAGAGGAAACGCCATTCATTTCCTAAGGAGAGAGACTGTCTGTCAACAAGTCTGAGCTCCCTGTACTCAAAACACTATTGATTTCTGTTGTTCACTTAGACATTTATTAATTGTTCAGTACTGAGCACACAGATTAGTTTTTGTTGAATAATTAATGGAAACTGGTTTATCTTTGAGTCTAGCAATATCTCTCAGTTGTTGAGCTTTAATTTAAGAGATATTCCAATCAGGGATGAGGAGTTTGAGTGGCATGGCTCATTTATGTGATTAATAATGCTTTGTAGTGATGAGGAGATTTTGTGTTCCCAGTGTGTGCCTGCCTACGCCCTCCCTCCCCCAGCCCCCCCTCCCCCCGTCAGGAGATTTTGTGTTCCGAGTGTGCCTGCCTACGCCCACCCTCCACGCTGTTGAACACCCACACACACGTAACACGGGTGTTCTTTCAAAGCATACACTCCACAAATAAAGCCTGTCATTGTTGAAGCCATCAAGTACTGTACACTGTTCTCCCTCTTGAAACAAACAAAACAAATGCCTTATGTGGTCCCAGGAGATCTATGAGTAATGCACTGTGTGTGTGTCCTTTTATTCATGCTTTTGAAATATTGTACCCACTGTGTAGAGTCAAGTTCACACACTTTTTAAAATGCATTTTTCCTTCTCTATCTTCGTCTCTTCTATCTTTTTCCCAATCTCCTCTTTCATTTTCTCTCTCTCTCTCTCTCTCTCTCTCTCTCTCTCTCTCTCTCTCTCTCTCTCTCTCTCTCTCTCTCTCTCTCTCTCTCTCTCTCTCTCTCTCTCTCTCTCTCTCTCTCTCTCTCTCTCTCTCTCTCTCTCTCTCTCTCTCTCTCTCTCTCTCTCTCTCTCACACTTTCTCCTCTCAAGGGTGTGGTGGTGAGGGATGCAGGGGAACGGAGGGGTCTGAGGCCCACAGGAGAGAGGGCTGGAGCGGGGTAGGGAAGGTAGGGTAGAGTAGGGTAGGGGGGGGCAACGGTGTCCCTGAACCAGGCTATCGCCAGGCAACAGCAGTGTTAGCGCCCCGTGGAGAACAGTAATGACAAGGAGTAGAGAGGGACTAGCCCGGGCAGGTCCTCCCATAAACATCACTGTGATGTAACAGAGCTGAGCTGGGCTGTAGAGCTGCTGTTAGTCTGCCTGCCAGCACACAGCATGGGGCTACACACACACTGCAGGAGAGGAGGAACCACTTTCAATCTTATCTCCTCTCTTTTTCCCTCCTCCCTCCATAAAAAGGTGTGTGTGTGTGCATATGTGGTGCTTACGTGCCTGTGTGTCTCCTTTTTCACTGTGCCATGCATATCATTCAATGATATAATAATATGCCATTTAGCAGACGCTTTTATCCAAAGCGACTTACAGTCATGTGTGCATACATTTTTACGTATGGGTGTGCATAAATTTTTACGTATGTGTGTGGACCATGTTAATTCCTTAGTGATGTGGACAGCGAGAAACTTGAAGCTCTCGACCCGCTCCACTACAGCCCCATCGATAGGTGCGTGCTCGGCCCTCCGTTTCCTGAAGTCCACGATCAGCTCCTTTGTCTTGCTGATGTTGAAGGAAAGGCTGTTGTCCTGGCACCACACTGCCAGGTCACTGTCCGCCTCCCTGTAGGCTGTCTCATCGTCGTCGGTGATCAGGCCTACCACCGTCATGTGTGCATACATTTTTACGTATGGGTGGTCCCGGGGATCGAACCCACTACCCAGGCGTTACAAGCGCCATGCTCTACCAATTGAGCTACAGAGGACCAAAGATGATATCTCTGGAGAAGTGAATAGATTCAGCTAGTGTAGGATCTATTTTTAAATGATTGAAACCTTTTCAATGTTGGTTTTGGTACAGGTCTAGCAAGGCAGCCTGAATCTGACACATTTCATGCTTCATTTGTTGTAATGAAACAACTGTTGAGACAGGCTGCTTTACGTCCTAATTGAACAGGCGGTAGATAAGTCCCCTGTTAGCCGACTCAGCCAGGGTCATCTACTGTGGCACATAGGGCTGCATAATAATTGAAAAATAATAAAAATATGATATCACAAGGAATAAATACACAATGGGTAATGATAACTTGGCTATATACACGTGGTACCAGTACCGAGTTGATGTGCAGGGGTACGTCAGGTAGCTTAGTGGTTAAGAACTTTGTGCCAGTAACCGAAAGGTAGCTGGTTCTAATCCCCGAGCCGACTAGGTGAAAAATATGTTGATGTGCCCTTGAGCAAGGCACTTAACCCTAGTTGCTTTGGATAAGAGCGTCTGCTAAATGACTAAAATGTATGATGTAATTGAGGTAGATATGTATGTATAGGTAGGGGTAAAGTGACTAGGCAACGAGATAGATAATAAGCAGTAGCAGCAGCGTATGTGATGAGTCAAAATAGTGCAAAATGCAGATAGTCCTGTTAACTATTTAGCAGTCTTATGGCTTGTGGGTAGAAGCTGTTCAGGAGCTTGTTGGTTCCAGACTTTGTGCATCGGTACTGCTTGACGTGTGGTAGCAGAGAGGACAGTTTATGACTAGGGTGGCTGGAGTCTTTTTTGGGCCTTCATCTGACACCGGGTATAGAGGTTCTGGATGGCAGGGAGCTCAGCCCCAGTGATGTACTGGGCCCTACGCACTACCCTCTGTAGCGCCTTGCGGTTGGAGGCCAAGCAGTTGCCATACCAAGTGGTGATGCAGCCATTCAAGATGCTCTCAATGGTGTAGCTGTAGAAATGTTTGAGGATCTGAGGGCCCAGGCCAAATCTTTAAAGCCTAATGAGGGGGAAGAGGCTTTGTTGTGCCTTCTTGACGACCGTGTTGGTGTGTGTGGACCATGTTAATTCCTTAGTGATGTGGACAGCGAGAAACTTGAAGCTCTCGACCCGCTCCACTACAGCCCCATCGATAGGTGCGTGCTCGGCCCTCCGTTTCCTGAAGTCCACGATCAGCTCCTTTGTCTTGCTGATGTTGAAGGAAAGGCTGTTGTCCTGGCACCACACTGCCAGGTCACTGTCCGCCTCCCTGTAGGCTGTCTCATCGTCGTCGGTGATCAGGCCTACCACCGTCATGTCGTCAGCAAACGTAATGGTGTTGAAATTGCAATTACAGTTGCTCAGAGAAAGAGATTTTGTTTAACAAATAATTTAAAAAAATCTCAAAAAGGTAGGTGTCTAAATCATTATTGCTAACATCCCCTATTATTGGTAATGGTGAGAGGTTAGCATGTCTAGGGGATAAAATATATCAGATTATTTAAAAATTAAAAATAGAATGACAAAGCTATAAAACATTATCCTAAATATAAACCATCAACTTAGTGTGAATACCATTAGTGTTTAATATGAGGGTTTTAGCATGACATATCCTTTATATATTTTGACACTTATTTATTTGACTATGTCAAGAGAATACGAATTTGTTGTCAATGTTTTGGCACCAAACTGGTGGCAGTTGTGGAAAAAAAGTCAATAGTTGGAAGAATTGCAGAGTTAATTGAAACTAATGCAATTGTTGATTAGATGCTTTTTTCATTAATTTGGCAATTATTTATTGAACCATATGGTCTATCCACTACAAACTCAATATGGACACAGATATATAAAATTAATACTACATGTAAATAATTGTAAAAAATGTATTCAAGTATAAATTACCAAAGTTATCATAGATTACCGTAGATTATCTGTTAATTACCAAAATTACAGAAGATTCCGGTAACTTTGGTAAATTACCAGTGGCTTTCCAACCCTAGCTAGATGTAATGCTGAGTAAAAGATGATGAGAGAGAATGAGAGAAGAAAACAGTAGACCTGGGAGGATTCATTCCAAGGCAGATCATTATTTTCTCTCTGTATTCTCTGCTGTTTACGTGGCACAATAGATTTTTCCTCATCACAAAGAACAAAGCAGCTTGTTTGCCGAGGAACTCCTTGGTGCAGAGTGGTGTTGTGATGCATAAAATAGACTGAGTGAGTGGTTGTGTACACTCTTAGAAAAAAGTGTTCCTAAAGGGTTCTTCGGCTGTCCCCATAGGAGAAGCCTTTTTGGTTACAGGTAGAACCCTTTTTGGTTCCAGGTAGAACCCTTTTGGTGTAGATGTAGAACCCTCTGTGGAAAGGGTTCTACATGGAACCCAAAAGGGTTATACCTGGAACCAAAAGGGTTCTACCTGGAACCGAAACGGGGACAGCCAAAGAACCCTTTTAGGTTCTAGATAGCACCATATTTTCTAAAAGTGTAGTCATGTTCAATACCTGGACCCGTAGAAGGGGAGAAAATGAGAATGCAGCCTTGGTTGAGGTACATTGTGTAAATAAATAAATAAAGGATATAGCTTCCGTAGACTGGTGAGTGGATGGAGGATGCAAATCTCTTCAGGCCTCCTACACCCTCATACTTACCTTGAGTTTCAATACAGGTTCAGGCTGTGCTGAATTCTGTCCCATTCACATTCATATGTACACAATAGTCTCAGCCAATGTCACAGGAAAAAGAGTATGTAATTAGGGACATTCGGTGGGACATCTGCTGCATTGGCCTTGAAAACTCTCTCCTGACGCTCAAACCTTACATTTTAGTCATTTAGCAGACACTCTTATCCAGAGTTACTTACAGGAGCAGTTAGGGTTGAGTGCCTTGCTCAAGGGCACATCAACAGAGTTTTCACCTAGTCGGCTTGGGGATTCTAACCAGCGACCTTTCGGTTACTGGCCCAAAGCTCTTAACCGCTAGGCTACCTACCTTAGAAGGCACTTAGACCAAATGCCAAGTAAACGTTTGTTGTTTGGTCAAACACACTTTGGCAGCCTCTCCTTCCAACACAGATTTTCACTTTTCACTCTGTCTCCGTCTCTCGCTTTGTCTCTCTCCCGTGTCACTCAGTGCTCTTTTCCAAGAATCAATTAATGTAATGGTAGTCAATAACACCACTCAGTGTGATGTCCCTGACCTTGCCTCAGGGAACCTCTCTCTGCACTGAGCCAGAGGAGATAATAGCCTTCTACACCTCCTAACACCCTGCAGACACGCACAGGCCACAAGGCTGCCCTCACCTGACCTCTACCTCAGCCCCAGCCTCAGCTCCAGCCCCAGCCTCATCCCCAGTCTCAGCCTCCTACCAGTCCCACAATCCACTGCTTTGTGTCCTTACGTACCAGGGGAATCAGGTTGCCACGCAGCGAAAGTGGGTCAGGTGACATACAGTGGTGAAAAAAAGTATTTAGTCAGCCACCAATTGTGCAAGTTCTCCCACTTAAAAAGATGAGAGAGGCCTGTAATTTTCATCATAGGTACACGTCAACTATGACAGACAAAATGAGAAAAGAAATTCCAGAAAATCACATTGTAGGATTTTTAATGAATTTATTTGCAAATTATGGTGGAAAATAAGTATTTGGTCAATAACAAAAAAGTTTCTCAATACTTTGTTATATACCCTTTGTTGGCAATGACACAGGTCAAACGTTTTCTGTAAGTCTTCACAAGGTTTTCACACACTGTTGCTGGTATTTTGGCCCATTCCTCCATGCAGATCTCCTCTAGAGCAGTGATGTTTTGGGGCTGTCGCTGGGCAACACGGATTTTCAACTCCCTCCAAAGATTTTCTATGGGGTTGAGATCTGGAGACTGGCTAGGCCACTCCAGGACCTTGAAATGCTTCTTACGAAGCCACTCCTTCGTTGCCCGGGCGGTGTGTTTGGGATCATTGTCATGCTGAAAGACCCAGCCACGTTTCATCTTCAATGCCCTTGCTGATGGAAGGAGGTTTTCACTCAAAATCTCACGATACATGGCCCCATTCATTCTTTCCTTTACACGGATCAGTCGTCCTGGTCCCTTTGCAGAAAAACAGCCCCAAAGCATGATGTTTCCACCCCCATGCTTCACAGTAGATATGGAGTTCTTTGGATGCAACTCAGCATTCTTTGTACTCCAAACACGACGAGTTGAGTTTTTACCAAAAAGTTATATTTTGGTTTCATCTGACCATATGACATTCTCCCAATCCTCTTCTGGATCATCCAAATGCACTCTAGCAAACTTCAGACGGGCCTGGACATGTACTGGCTTAAGCAGGGGGACACAGCAGGATTTGAGTCCCTGGCGGCGTAGTGTGTTACTGATGGTAGGCTTTGTTACTTTGGTCCCAGCTCTCTGCAGGTCATTCACTAGGTCCCCCCGTGTGGTTCTGGGATTTTTGCTCACCGTTCTTGTGATCATTTTGACCCCACGGGGTGAGATCTTGCGTGGAGCCCCAGATCGAGGGAGATTATCAGTGGTGTTGTATGTCTTCCATTTCCTAATAATTGCTCCCACAGTTGATTTCTTCAAACCAAGCTGCTTACCTATTGCAGATTCAGTCTTCCCAGCCTGGTGCAGGTCTACAATTTTGTTTCTGGTGTCCTTTGACAGCTCTTTGGTCTTGGCCATAGTGGAGTTTGGAGTGTGACTGTTTGAGGTTGTGGACAGGTGTATTTTATACTGATAACAAGTTCAAACAGGTGCCATTAATACAGGAAACGAGGGGAGGACAGAGGAGCCTCTTAAAGAAGAAGTTACAGGTCTGTGAGAGCCAGAAATCTTGCTTGTTTGTAGGTGACCAAATACTTATTTTCCACCATAATTTGCAAATAAATTCATTAAAAATCCTACAATGTGATTTTCTGGATTTTTTTTCCTCAATTTGTCTGTCATAGTTGACGTGTACCTATGATGATAATTACAGGCATCTCTCATCTTTTTAAGTGGGAGAACTTGCACAATTGGTGGCTGACTAAATACTTTTTTTCCCCACTGTAGGGGCTGAGGTGTCAGCTTTCCCGCCACTCTGCTTTCGTCTCTCTCCCCCGCTCCAGCTCTCCGTCCAGAAGTCTCGTAGGGAATCCTGACCTTAAGAGAAGACGAAGAGATGCCAGATGGGTGGTTTTAAGAACATGCTGTGGTAGCTCTAAAAATAGGGTCCGCTCCTGCACTCTTTCCCTGTGTTCCCCCTGGCTGGCCCTATGAGTGGAAAGCGGGCTCCACTCTGTCTCCTCTCTGGTTTCTCTCCTCTCCTCTCCATCCATCAGCAGATCTGACCCTGACATCCCTCCTCCCTCCCCGCTGCAGTCGATCCCTTCCTGGGCAGGCTGCAGTGGGTCACCTTTGCCCAGTTCTGCAGAGTGGGCATACTGCACTGAACACCCCCCATCACCTTGAGTCCTCCTGCCTGCCTGCTCAACCATGGCCTACATTTGTCTCCTATACAGGAACTGTGCAATTAAGTTGTAAATCATATCAAAGCTAATATAATTAATCAAGACAGAATTATCTCACTTCAATGAAGGAGAGGCTGTTCTAATTGTTGAAGATAAAAGGAGTTAACAGGTGATGTTGGTTAACTAGAGTCAATTAGACAACTACAGTAACCGGCTCCCCCCCATGTTCCCTGTTCTGAACACAGACTGGGGCTGTAATACTATGTTATTACAAATGCACTCCAAGTCAGCCATAGTCCATAAACATTTACCTGCACTGAGAAATGATTTAAAAATATATTATTTTAAAAACACAGTCTTAGCTAGAACGCTGCCCCCAAGTATGGTCATGGAAATGGCTCTGATGAATGATCAGTTTATGGAAGTAGTAGGGGGAACGGAGTGGGAGAGAGGGAGAGAGAAAGACAGGAGGAGAGAGAAAGAGAGATAGGAATGTTGCCTGCCTGGAGAGTGCATCTGGGGTGAGTTCTTCTCTCTGGAGAAGGCAGGAACAATGAGAGTGGAGGGCTGCTGGATCTCCAGGCCTCTCAGGGAGACTGAGACAGAAGGAGCCCAGGAGAGGAGCAGGCTGCTGGGGATTATTTATAGAGTTGAGTGGGCTTCACGGACGCGCGCTTCGCGGGCGTGGAATGTGTCAGAGAGAAAACGCATCATTCATCAAAGCCCTCTGCTCGCTCTGAGACATATTTTTATTTTGCCAGAGAGAGAGAGAGAGAGAGAGAGAGAGAGAGAGAGAGAGAGAGAGAGAGAGAGAGAGAGAGAGAGAGAGAGAGAGAGAGAGAGAGAGAGAGAGAGAGAGAGAGAGAGAGAGAGAGAGAGAGAGAGAGAGAGAGAGAGAGAGAGAGAGAGAGAGAGAGAGAGAGAGAGAGAGAGAGAGAGAGAGAGAGAGAGAGAGAGAGAGAGAGAGAGCTGGGCAGCTTTTTTACAAAACAATTTCTGGCTCGATGTGCTCAACTCCTACTCAGGTGACTGAGCTCTACTGAACAGCAGCCAATTAGCCCCCCTCCCTCTGACAACACCTCTACCTTGTCTGCCTGCCTGCTACTCTGCCTGGGATTGGAGAATACACAGCTCTTGGTGGGCGGGTGGCTACTAGGGCATGGGAGTTGTTGTGTGTGTGTGTGTATGTTTTCTGCCTGTGTGTGTTTATGAATGCATGTATGTATGAGGAGGTCTAGAATAGATTGCTGGACTGAATTGAGTGTGTCATATTGTAGGAAATGTATGCATGGATTCAGGACATCAATGATGAATTGGTGGAGAAACTAGACTGTGGGTGTGTGTGTGTGTGTGTGTGGACAGTACAGGATGCCCCTCCTGCCTTCCTCCTCCCCTCCCCTTACCCATGGTCCCAGATGGGGAGTTAAAGGAGAGGAGAAAGAAGTGGGGGAGTGGAGTGGAGGTGCACTGCAGCAGCTGTACAACTCTCAGGCGTCAAACAAGCAGGAAGGGGCACCTCTCTTCCCCCTTCAGCTGCATTGCAGACTGCAGTCAAGGTTACCACAGTCGCCGCGGCGATGGGCTGAGGTATTCAGGGCACCAAGGAGAGGAGAGGCGGAGAGAGAGGAGAGAGCCAACTAGCTTGAGGAAAACGTACCGGCCTCTCTCTCTGTCCCATAATGCATTTATTTATAGCCAGAGAACCTTCATATGCTGACTGATGCAGCTCACAGTCTCACACTCCAACACCGGATTAAGTTTCAGGGCTGGCTAGCGGGGGAACCAGTTCATTTGTATTTGATTGCATTGATAGAATCTGTCTCCCTATGTCCTCTGTTCCCTTTTTGTCTCTCTCTCCCCCTCTCTCTCTCTCTCCCTCGCTCTCCCCGTACCATTTACCACACAGCTACAGGCTATATGTGTGTTGTTTCTTCTGATCATGGAGTTATAGGCCTAGTCGAGTCGTAAACAGTTGCTGCTGTGTTTAAATTAGGTTTGAGGCCTTTAGGGAACAGCAGTCTTGACATTCCGTCATATGGCCTAGTGGCTACAACATTCCACATCATAAGTTTTTTTTTTTTTTTAAGTGAGTAGCAGTAACGTTACTGTAATTCTAGAATGACTACAATACGCACACAGAGGAAACAGAGGAGGAAGTATGGATGTCCTGTCAACAGTAGGCTATCCTCACTCACTCACACTCACTCACATTCCTTTACCCCCCCCCCCCCCCCCCCCCTCTCTCTTTCTCGCTCTCGCTCTCTCTCTCTCTCTCTCTCTCTCTCTCTCACTCTCTCTCTCAAAGGCGATTAATTGTGAGTTGGTTAAAAACATCTGCCTTTGTTCGTTGGTATTCAGGCAGTGATGAATCATTTCCCTTGGGGGGCAGGCCAGCGATGCCAGCACACACCACTAGCCCTGCCTAGTGTTTCTGCAGCATCAATCTAATGTCTTTATTGCGGCTCAGTGACTAGCTAGCGCAGCAGATATCAGTAAGGGGTTTGGAGAGACCCATGTGTCAACGCACCAGTGTCAACAATTACACCTTCTTCATCAAAAGTCATCAGTATGGAACTGGGCAAACAACCATTCATGTAAAACCTAATCAAACATCACACTGTAGGCAAATATGACAATGAACAAACATGACTGGAATATAACTGGAAGGCTTTTATGTTACTATTCAATTGGATGATGAACAATAATAATAATAATATGCCATTTAGCAGACGCTTTTATCCAAAGCGACTTACAGTCATGCGTGCATAAATTTTTTGTGTATGGGTGGTCCCGGGGATCAAACCCACTACCTTGGCGTTACAAGCGCCGTGCTCTACCAGCTGAGCTACAGAGGACCACCAAGGAATAATTTGAGGAGGAACATTTCAAATGTTTTAAATGAACTGAACATGTTGAATTGGAAATATTTCCATTGATCCACTGGTTCACCGTTCGCCAATAAAGTGTTTGGCACACACAGGAGCAGTGCTCTGTGTGTGTTGTGTGTGTTGTTGGGTGGGTTGTTGTGATCAGCAAAGGAGGGATATTCAGAGGAGATGGGACATAGTGGATCTGAGATGGCAGATACCAAAGATGAGCAGATTCAGTGAGTTTCAGAAAATGCTCACATCAAGACAGGTCATACAGTGGAACTCCTAACCCTAAACCTAACACCCAACTCTAATTCTAACCCTAACCCTAATTGTAACCCTAAACCTAACCACTATGCCTAAAATAGCCTTTTTGCTTGTGGGGACCGGCTAAATCAAAATCACTTTTTATTTGTCACAAACGCCGAATACAACAGGTGTAGACCTTAGTGAAATGCTTACTTACAAGCCCTTAACTGTCATAACTTCCGCCGAGGCTGCCTCCCCTCCTTGTTCGGGCAGGTTTCGGCGTTCGTCGTCACCGGCTTACTAGCTACTGCCGATCCCATTCTCATCACTCCACTTGTCATGTCTTGTCTTGTCAATCACACACACCTGGTGCTCATTCCCCTAATTAGTATGTGTATAAGTGTGCCCTCTGTTCCCCTTGTCTTTGTGAGTGATTGTTTCATTGTGAGAGCGAGTAGCTCGGTTGAGCTACTCTTCCATTTGTTATTGCCAAGGTGGAATATTTCCCTTGTAATAGTTTCGTTTTGATGCTGGGTGCGTTTTATTTATGTAAACGGAATAAACTCTGGACTTCGGTGTTTACCTCCTGTGCCTGACTCCATCATTCACACCTCGTCACATTAACCAACAATGCAGTTTTAAGAAAAATAAGTGTTAAGAAAGTATTTACTCAAATAAACTGAAGTAAAAATAAATGTAAAAAAAATAAAATAGAAAAATTATTAAAGAGTAGCAGCTGATCTACCCCCTAAAAAAAAGAAAAAAAAAGAGCAGCAGTAAAATAGCAGTAACGAGGCTATATACAGGGGGTACCGGTACAGAGTCAATGTGTGGGGGCACAGGTTAGTTGAGGCAATTGAGGTAATATGTACATGTAGGTAGAGTTAAAGTGACCATGCATAGACAATAAACAGAGAGCAGCAGCGGCGCAAAATTGGGGGTGGGGGGTCAATGCAAACAGTCCGGGTAGCCATTTGATTAGCTGTTCAGGAGTCTTATGGCTTGGGGGTAGAAGCTGGACCTAGACCCGGCACTCCGGCACCGCCTGCTGCGCGGTAGCAGAGAGAACAGTCTATGACTAGGGCGGCCGGAGTCCTTGGCAATTTCTAGGGCCTTCCTCTGACACCGCCTGGTATAGAGGTCCTGGATGGCAGGAAGCTTGGCCCCAGTGATGTACAGGGCCGCACGCACTACCCTCTGTAGTGCCCTGCGGTCGGAGGCCGAGCAGTTGCCATACCAGGCGGTGATGCAACCAGTCAGGATGCTCTCGATGGTGCAGCTGTAGAACCTCTTGAGGATCTGAGGACCCATGCCAAATATTTTCAGTCTCCTGAGGGGGAATAGGTTTTGTCGTGCCCTCTTCACGACCGTCTTGGTGTGTTTGGGCCATGATAGTTCGTTGGTGATGTGGACACCAAGGAACTTGAAGCTCTCAACCTGCTCCACTACAGCCCTGTCGATGAGAATGGGGGCGTGTTCACTTGTCCCTACTTGTTCAAAAGTTTATTGTTGTACTATCCTTGGGAGGACTTCTGGTCCCCACAAGGATAGTAAAACCAAACCACACACACACACACACAGTGGAAAATATCTTAAAAGAGAAAATGTGCCCTCTAAGCAATAAGAATGTGATTCAACAGAGAGAGACAATATGACAATGTGAGACATTGCGGTGCAGGAGATAGGAACAGTTATCTAACCTAATCCACCATGTTTCTTAGAACATCTAGGAGGTGTGATTTCAAACATCATGGTTCAAATAACATTCTGTGACATCAGAGAGATGAGACATGAAACAACCCTGCCCCCCCACTCCATTTTACCTCCTCCCTAAGTGTCACCCTCAGAGGGCGTACTCCCCGTCCCCCTTTCAGTTTCTCTACCCGTCACAGGGCTGAAATAGTATTGTGCAGGAGTAGATAATTGGCCCCATCGGAGATGCATGGGGCTGGATGGAGAGAAGGGGAGAAGAGAGGTAGATGAGAGTAGAGGAGAGGCAAACAACAGGAGAGGAGGACTGCTCCCTCCCTCCCCAGAGTCATATGCAGTCAATTCAGATAGGTGGGATATGATGAACGACCGCTCCAGCCTCCACCAACGGCCTTTCACTGTCAGCAGGCTACATGTATCGAAGGGTTTCATGACGGACAGTAAAAATATTGTATTGTAACTGATGTATTTCGAACAGCCTATAAGTCTCTCTCCCCTGTTATTAGAGTTGGTATACGGGAGTTCAATACCATTGACCAGCCTCTCTGTGGCCCCTGTAATTAATTGATTGTTTGGTGCAGTTTGGCTTGTTTAAAGAGTTTCCAGTCATTATTGGAGAAAAAATTGAAAGAGCGTTAACACATACTGTATTGGTTTTAGTTTTCAGGGCACATCCGTAGAAGAGCGCACCTGCATACACACACACACACACATACACACACACACAATACCTTCAGACAGAAAGAAAAATACACTCAGAGCATACCAGAGTAGCATATGCTAATTTAATACAGGCACACACACACACACACACACACTGCATTAGTGAACTACTTACTGAGTGGGATTTAGCTACTAGTTATGTCTGTTAAAACTGCAACAATGCTGCTGAGTTGTGGGTTGAGATGGCTTCACCGACTGTGATTTCCTCAGACTGGCTTGCTGAGATTCTGTCAAGACAGATTTCCTCATGAACAACTTCTGCGTGGGTGAGAGTCAAACTCACCATGTGAGACTCTAAACTGCCGTCATGTGAGAGATTAGCGTAACAAATACCAGAATGTTGACAGTGGCTGTGTGAATCTCTCTTCCTCTCTCTCTCTCCTCGCCCCTCTCTTTCCACATCTTTCCTGCTCTCTGTTGCGTTTTACTCTTGTAAAAGGTGAGTGATGTGTGCTTAGCGCAGGCTGTAGCTGGATTCAGATATCACCCAGTGTGTGATGGTGATGAGGGATAGGGGAGGTTGGGTAATGGTGTGGTAATACCAGATCAGTGGAGTCTAACCCCTGATGACCTGTCACAGTGCTGGGACAAGTTGCAGGGCTCACCTCACCGGCCATGCTGGCCTGTCAAATCCCCCAGGCTGATGGCTGTCTGGCTCCTCTGCCTGTATGTACTGTATGTATACAGGACTGTGTAGCCGGGACGGAGCCGTGACTGCTTGTCTCAGTGTGTGTGTGTGTGTATGTGTGTGTGTGTGTGTGTGTGTGTGTGTGTGTCTGTGTGTCTGTGTAGGCTTTCATGCTCATTCCTCTGCTCATCTCCCCCATGAGTCACTGTGTGTTTGGAGAGATAGAGAAAGAGAGATGACGTCATCCGCTCTCCTCTGTTCCGCTTTTCTTTCCCCCACGGCCCTGTGGTGTGGGTTATTCATGGCTCCAGCTAGAGTTCCATGGACTTCTTCATGACATTCTACTTGTTGCAGAGGATGTAGTACAAGGACTTTAGCAGAGTCGTTTGCTCTAGTGCTAAGCCACCCAGACAGGCCTGCCAGTGCAGTGAATGGAGCCTGCCAGTGCGGTGAATGGAGCAGTATGTCAAAGTCCCACAGGAAGAGATAACCATCCCTAAGGGGACGCAGTCATCACTGCCCTATTCAACGCTGTGGATTCAGCACAGCAGAACACACTGTTGGCTTTCACACTCTACAGGCCTGTGCATTGGCATGTGGCAGCAGCCTTATCTATCCTGTGTAGAGATGTGTGTTATTTGAGTGGCTGAGCTGTTTGTTTGTGTATGTAAGAGTAGTGTGCAGCTCCACTGACTCTCTCTGAGCAGGCCTGTGTAGCCACGCTGTAGTGGGAGAGGTCAGGCAGACAGGGCACCCCCGAGGTCCTTGGGGGTCCTGACACTCCACAGACTCCCATCTGGCCCTGGGGAGGGGCAGGCAGGGCCAGGGCAGGCCTGATAGGGCTGCATTCCTGCCTGGGTCTACAACGGTACGGGCTGGGGGAGGGAAGGATAGACAGAGGGTAGGAACACATGAGAAAGATATGGGAGTTTTGGAGAGGAGCTAATGAATACTGATCATAGTGATGGATAAAGAAGTACATATACCTTGCAGCAACCTTCCAAGTCTTCCCTATAGGAGGTGGGAGGTAGGCACCATCATAAGGTTCATAATATGCAGTCAATGGGATATTTAAGCAATAAGGCACGAGGGGGTGTGGGTATTTGGCCAATATACCACGGCTAGGGCTGTTCTTCTGCACGATGCAATGCAAAGTGCCTGGATACAGCCCTGAGCTGTGGTATATTGGCCATATACCACAAATCCCTGAGGTGCCTTATTGCTATTATAAACTGCTTACAAACGTAATTAGAACAGTAAAAATCAATGTTTTGTCATACCCGTGGTATACCCACGTCTTTCAGCTAATCAAGTAGACATTTTATGTCAAGCAGTGAATATCTTTATCCAGATCTAGCAAACCAGTCTTGTGTATACGCTACAGTGGACCTCAGAAGGTTTGTCACACTGATTGTCTTGAGTTAAGTGAGGAGCATTCTCCACGTCGGACCAGTTTAAGGGGTAGCGGTAGCCAGACGAGCATGTGACAGACAGACAGACAGGGTTGATGTGAGGAGAGCGGGTGTGACGCTGCCCTTCACAGGACGATGGGGCTTGTCTCACAGCCTGCCTGTCCCCATCAGCGTCACCCCTCCATCAGGCCCAGTCATAAACCCCCCTTACCCCACCACCATCCCCACCCACCCTGACTCCGCTGGGGGCGCTCAGACGCCTTCACACACAACACACACAGGGTTACCAAAATACCCCCGTCACCCCAGCAACAGCAGCAACAGGCGAGGGAGGCGAGATAGGGCGAAGTTGGCCTGCAGCTGAGCTGACCACCAGAACAGGGCAGACAGACATCTCTGCCAGGAAACAGCCTGGAGGGAGGGGTGAGAACATGAAGCGATGGGGTAAAGGGGAAGGGGTAAACAGAGAGAGGGGATGTGGAGAATGGAAAGGGTGAGAGAGAGTGAGAGAGAGGGACGGATGGGTTTATTGGTATGTTGTGTTTTTTGTTGTCATGACCTTCTTGTCTCCTGCAGTCCTTTTAGAGCTGTGGTTTAATTGAACAATAAAACCCAAAGTTCTCCAAACCATCTATGGCAATCAATGCAGCTGATTTTTATTTTATTTAACTAGGCAAGTCAGTTAAGAACAAGTTCTTATTTACAATGACGGCCTACACCGGCCAACTGTGCGCTGCCCTATGGGACTCCCAATTACGGCCGGTTGTGATACAGCCTGGAATCGAACCAGGGGGTATGTAGTGACGCCTCAAGCACTGAGATGCAGTGCCTTAGACCGCTGCGCCACTCGGGAGCACTCGGGTCAATCAAGATGAAAACTCAACAAAACAGTATCTGTGTGACAATTAAAATATTGTAGTCCACACACACCCGTGCCCAGGAATGTATACACTCATACACACAGATCCTTCTGTGTGCCTGCTTTAATGTGATTGAGGGAGATCAGAGAGCAACAGCTTGTCCTGCTGAGCCCTCAGGCTAATTATAACTTCATGGAGGGTCAGCTAATGAAACACAAGATTACCCACACCCTTTGACCTTTAGAGCTCACAGCACTTCCCAAAAGGAGGCAGACCTGGAAACAATCTCCCATGTCCAACACTTCGCCTCCTCCCCCCTCCCCCCTCTTCCTTCTATCTGCTTTCTGTCTGAGAGAGCTTCCCTCACGCACACACACATCCTTAGAACGCCATGCAGCTCAGTCTGGTGTACTCTTAAAACAGAAGAAAACTACAAAGTATCCGTTCTCCTTTTGGTACGGGACTAAAATAGACTCTCTGACCGCCGTCTGAGTGGTCGCCTGTAGTTCTCTGGTCCTGTGAAGAAGCCAAATGGGGAGGGACTTGGAAGCCATCTCATAATTATTGCCCCCGGCGTCATCGATGTGGGCGCTAGGGGGAGGGAGGGGAGTGTGCAGGGTGGGTGGTGGGGGAGGGAGGGGAGCCCATGAAGGGTGGGTGGTGGTGTGGTGGTCCATGATGTTGTGAACTTCATCCCAAATGGCACTCTATTCCCTATATAGTGCACTGGACCCTTATCAAAAGTAGAGCACTATATAGGGAATAGGGTGTCATTTGGGACGCAATCTTACTCCCTCTGTGAAGTGGTTCACACAGCCCCTTTACCTCTATATCACCTCTTAGGCTGGGGGTGGCAAGTAGCCTAGTGTTGGGCCAGTAACCAAAAGCTTATTGGTTCAAATCCTGGAGCTGACTAGATGAAAAATCTGTTGATGTGCCCTTGAGCAAGGCACTTAACCCTAATTTCTCCTGGGTCACAGTCAATAATGTCTGACTCCTGGCTGTGACCCCACTCTCCGAGGGTGTCTCAGGGGGAGTGGGATACGCAAAAAACACATTTCCAATTCACATGTGTATAATACACACTTGTATATGATTATTATTATATATTATTATTATATTGGTATCTGTTGAGTGAGAGTGAAGTAGTGCTTCTCTTCCCTCCAGCTGAACCAACAGATCGTCTTGGAGGTGGTTCATGTTTTACTATGCCCCGATGATTCCTGGCACTGTTTCACACAACAACTGAATGCAAATGCAAAGAATGTATTGGAAAGGGGGGGCGAAAAACATATACCCGTATTTATCCTTCTTAGATTGTTTATGGCTCCCATGACACTGCCCCCGTGGTGGGGTGCCCTGGTAAAGCCAAGGCCTGTTTTCGCTGGTGACTGGAGGCTGTTTTTTTAACACCTGCTGTGCTTACCTTTTGAACTGGGTGGTCTGGGTACTGGTCCACAACACTCCATCTGTTACTGAGACACTTTACCATGCTGTGCTGAGAATCCATAATGGACTAGGTATTTCATTATTTTCAACCAGGGCTAATACCTTCTGACTTCAAAAGGTTTGAATTCAATGATTTATAGGGTGTCCACCCATTCTGCCCAGAGTGGGTGAAAACACGCTTTGGTGATGAAATGTCACTTCCTTATGTTATAAAATGCATTTTACCAAGACAAATATGATTCTTCATGTTCTGAATCGTTCAGTGGGGTCTTTCTCTAACGTATCATTAACATTATATCCAAGAAGTCGGATTTTGTAACCTAATACATCTGATAATAAGAACTGAGCTCTGTTGACAAAGTGGTGCCGCTTTGAGGATGTTACATGTGGTGGTCGTATGAAAAGTTGTTTCCGTGGGTCTCAAAAAGCAAAATGAACATGACACAAGCTGAATTAAATGTAAAAGGCTTTGAAAATAAAAAGCTTGCAGTACACTCAGTGCTCCGTTGACATTTCACAGAGATACGCTTGTTTTTCGGAGAAATCGTGATGTCGCATCAGGCATCGTCTGCTACTGCCTGTCAGGTGTAAGATGGATGGCTTTGAGGTGTTTCACTGGGGCTGGGGGGCTAAACTATGCTCTGGGGGGGATGTATCAGGTCTGTAAACAAATAGAGAGGATTCACAAAAAGCTCAGATTCACAGACAGTATAGAGAGTGAGTGAGCTAGATTGAGTGTCTTTCCGCCATTTAGTGTCACGAAAGATTTCGTTGCTCAGTGAAGCGATGCCAAGTGACAAGCCGATAGCTCATTATGTCTGATTTGCCTTCATGAAAACTTCTTACAAGTCGATTCCCACTTTATAATTCAGTAAGGAGAAATTGTTCACCCTTATTCACAGATTCATACACATTTGGAATAGTTTGTGTTGCAGAGGTCATTATTCCCTGTGTGTGTGCGTTATCTCACTCCCTCTTAGTATGCAGGTCCAATAGGGATATTGGATAATACCTACAATACTGTATAGCGGTAGGTCTGGATGTCAATTCTGTGTTTGCCAGTTACAATGAAAGTTTCCCCATTTCTTGACAGGAGCCTTTCTGTCTTTCTATTTCTCTCTCTTTATCTCTCTCTCTTTATCTCCATGTCATTATCTCGGTCTCCCCAGTCAGTCTTATAATATAATCTGTAAGGATCCAGAGCTGCCCAGGAGTTACTGAGGGAGATAAGACTAATTAGAAATGCACTGGGCTCTGCAAATATTGCATTACAGGCTCTGCTAGTGCCTGTTGTCTGCCTCTAAAAAAGAAATGAATGTACAATGTTCATTCATTCCCACTCCTGATAAGTTTCAAGTTTTAACGTCACGTGCACATGTACAGTGAAATGCCTTTCTTGCAAGCTCTTATTTAAAAAATGCAGTAATCAATATCAATGTAGTGCTATAAAATAATGTAAAGTACATCAAAACCACACAAGAAATAGAAATAAGAAATAGAAAATAAGAAGAACACTAGTAAGTATGTAATTCCAATACGATATTTACAAGTGTGTGTGTGTGTGTGTGTGTGTGTGTGTGTTGGAGTGTCAGTGTGTGTGAGTGTGTAGAATCCTGTGAGTGTGCAAAAAGAATAATAACAAATATTGATAAATATTTAACCTGAAAATCTCATTTGCAGCTTTATTGTAGTTTGAATCATTGTTTTGAAGGCCCTTAGGAGTGTTTGAGGAATTACACTATTGAAACATTAGCCAAAACAAAATGGTATCCACTGCCTCATGCCCCTATCATTAAACTGAGTGCTGCACTTCTAAACAGAAACAGTCCTCGTACGGCATGCATTATATTACCATTTGTCTTGAGGGGAGACCATGGGAGTTACGTTTGCCATCACCACGCAGTTACACAATGTAAACTGGGAGCTGAATAATCTGACAAGGAAATATGCATTTTAAACATGCATCTGATTATCATCCCAAAGGTCAATGTCTTTGTGTGTTGACACAACACACAATGTTATGAATCTGTTAATAGTTTTGGTTTTGTTATTTCTGCTGGCAGTCAACTGTCAGAACAGGCACGGCATGGGGCATCCATGGCACTGTGCCAGCACTAATGACCAAACCTCCGGGGGGTTGGCTTGGTGGGGGGTGAGCAGGGGAAGGAAGGGGGTGGCTGTGTGAAAACACAAATGTCCTCCATAACTGCTCTTCTGATGATAGGTTGTTAATGCCTGCTGTCAGAGCCAGTGTGGTTTAGCACAGCCCAGAGGGAGGTAAATCAGATCCATCTTTACCTGCCAGCAGCACAGGGACAGTCTGTGTTTACATTTTGTGTCCGCAGTGTACACATCCATCCACGTAGGTGTTTCATCTCCTTGCGATGAAAGGACTGGTCTGCTCTTTGTCTCCTAGATTTAGACTCTCCTGGCTTATGTAATCAAGTTATATATCAGTCTCATCAATCTGTTTTATGTGGATGTGTTTGGAAGGAGAAAAGGCAATGTGTCGCTAACGTACTCTCTCTCTCTCTCTCGTTCCCTCTCTCCAGGATGGCTCCAAGCAGAGGCAGGTGAAGCAGAAGAAGACTGTCTCCTTCAGCTCCATGCCCAACGACCGTAAGATCAACAGCACAGCCGCCTGCATGGCCTTCATGATGGAGGGCTGCGAGATGAAGAAGGTGCGCTCCAACTCGCGTATGTACAACCGCTACTTCCTGCTGGACCCGGACATGCACTGGCTCCGCTGGGAGCCCTCCAAGAAGGACTCAGAGAAAGCCAAGTTGGAGATCAAGAGCATCAAGGAGGTTCGTCTGGGGAAGAAGACCCCTGTGCTGCGCAGCAATGGCCTGTCCGACCAGTTCCCAGACGAGTGCGCCTTTTCCATCATCTACGGGGACAACTATGAGTCTCTGGACCTGGTGGCCAGCACGGCTGATGTGGTCAGCACCTGGGTGATGGGCCTCCGCTACCTGGTCTCCTACGGAAGGCACACGGTGGAGGTGGCTGAGCCTAGCCAGCCCAGCCTGAGGACCTCCTGGATCGGATCGGTGTTTGAGCTGGCTGACATGGAGAGGAACGGCCACATTGACCTGTTCAGGGCCACCCAGATCATCAAGGGGCTCAACCTGGGAATGAAGGAGTCCCGGATAGAGCTGAAGTTCAAGGAGCTCCAGAAGGCCAAAGACCAGTACGGGGAGGACATTGACATGGAAACCTTTGTGGAGGCCTACTGTGAGCTGTGCACAAGGCCAGAGATCTTCTTCCTGCTGGTGCAGTTCTCCAGCAACAAGGAGTACCTGGACAGCAAGGATCTGATGCTGTTTGTGGAGGTGGAGCAGGGCATGGAGGGCGTGACGGAGGACATGTGCCGGGACATCGTCCAGAAATACGAGCCGTCCGCCGAGGGCCGGGAGAAGGCTAGCCTCTCCATCGACGGCTTCACGCACTACCTCCTCTCCTCCGAGTGTCACATCTTCGACCCCCAGCACAAGCGGGTGTGCCAGGACATGAGCCAGCCGCTCTCCCACTACTACATCAACTCTTCGCACAACGCCTCCCTCCTAGAGGACCACTTCTGGGGCTCCTCCGACATCAGCAGCTACATCCGGGCCCTGAAGATGGGCTGCCGCAGCCTGGAGGTCATTGTGTGGGACGGCCCTGACAACGAACCTGTGGTCTACGTGGGGAGCTCGGTGGCATCTCAGCTAGCCCTCTGCAAGGTCTTGGATATTATAAACCAGTATGCGTTTGAGAGCTCTGAGTACCCCCTCATCCTCTGCCTGGTGACACACTGCTGCATCCCCCAGCAGAGGGTCATGGCTCAGCACATGAAGAAGATCCTGGGAGACAAGCTGTACTTGGACGCCCCCGGCTCAGAGGACCACTATCTACCCTCCCCAGAGAAACTCAAGGGTAAGATCCTGCTGAAGGGCAAGCGGCTGCCCCCAAACTACCCCGAGTCAGAGGGGGAGGTGACTGATGAGGAGGAGGGTCTGGAGATGTCCAGGAGGGTGGGGGCAGATGATAAGGACCATCTCAACGGCCTTGGCTGCAAACGGCTGAGGCTGTGTAAGGAACTGTCAGACCTGGTCTCCCTCTGTAAGTCAGTGCAGTTTAGGGACTTTGACATCTCCAAGAGGGATCAGAAATACTGGGAGATGTGCTCTTTCAATGAGGTCGACGCCAACAGGTTCGCCAACGAGTTTCCCGAGGACTTTGTGTGCTACAACAAGCGCTTCCTCTCCAGGGTGTACCCTACTCCGATGCGGATCGACGCCAGTAACATGAACCCCCAGGACTTCTGGAAGTGTGGTTGCCAGATTGTGGCCATGAACTACCAGACCCCGGGCCTGATGATGGACCTCAACCTGGGATGGTTTAGGCAGAACGGGAACTGTGGCTACGTGTTGCGGCCTGCCATCATGAGGGAGGAGGTGTCATACTTCAGTGCCAACGCCAGGGAATCCCTGCCAGGGGTGTCCGCCCAGCTTCTCCACATCAAGGTAATTAGCGGGCAGAACCTGCCCAAGCCCCGGGGCTCCGCTGCAAAGGGAGACGTGGTGGAACCCTACATCTACGCGGAGATCCACGGCATCCCGGCAGACTGCGCCGAGCAGAGGACCAAGACGGTCTCTCAAAACGGAGACAACCCCGTCTTTGATGAGAGCTTTGAGTTCCAGATCAACCTGCCGGAGCTGGCGGCGCTACGCTTCGTAGTGCTGGACGATGATTACATCGGAGACGAGTTCATCGGCCAGTACACCATCCCCTTTGAATGTCTGCAGCCGGGCTACAGGCACGTCCCCTTGCAGTCGCTGACGGGGGAGTTCCTACCCAACTGCACCCTGTTCGTACATGTGGCCATCACCAACAGGAGGGGAGGGGGCAAGGCCCACAAGAGAGGCCTGTCGGTGAGGAAGGGCAGGAAGGCTCGTGAGTACACCTCCACCAAGACCACCGGGATCAAGGTGGTAGACGAGCTCTTCAGAGCATCCACCCAGCCTCTGAGGGAAGCCACAGACCTCCGGGAGAACGTCCAGGTAAAGGACTTAACATTCATTACATGTACACATTTTTATACATTCTTTGAAGGAGCAGTAAGGCAGGCACTTTCCCTTGCATACATTACATCTGGAAATGACATCAGGTTGGGTGATGTGGAGATATTAAGCTGTCGTGATTGTGTCTCAGCCTGCATTTCCATAATGGAATACAATAAAGCTGTTCAATCCTTCCAGGAGAGCTAGAAGGAGACACCAATTAGGAGTGAGGGAGCCTGGGAAGAAATAGGATAGCACAATTAGTAGCTAGACGGGTGCCCCCTTAGCACCTCACTGAATAGGAACAAAACATTGTTGAGGTGACTCTCAGTTCGTTCTCTGTTTGTCCCTCCGATGGATAGAGAAACATTGCTAATTGTGTTGTATTTACATTATGTAAAAGGAAGGAGCAATAAATGATAATTTCAGTAAAGCTGGACAATTAAAAGGCTTATGTAAAGTGTCATCATTAAGCGGATGAGGGTCTGTGTTGTTAGGCTCTTAGAGCACCCTTATGAACCCCCCACAGAAATGATAAATGACGAACCATTCATGTTTCATAATAGTTTGTTATGAATCCCCCCTTCTCCCTCTACCCCTACCCCTGAGATTATAAATAGCCATCAATTTATGTTTTGTAATAGTTTATATTCAGATGTTTGTCAGGAGAGGATTCGACTACAGTTCGGCTACAGCTTGTAATTGTTGTTGTCATGATTGAAGGACGTAAAATGAAGCTTTTCTCTGTCTTGTCTGGTCTATTGTCTGTCTGTGTGATGATAAAGATGGGAAGCGAGGAGGCTTTACACGCCCTATATACTTTGTACATCAACTGTCTGGTTTAGACTGGCAGGCCTCTTGTCCTGTCTGACAGATTTGAGAATATACTATTTCTCTGGATACTTTGAACTTCATCAGGGTCAGACGTCGACTCATAGTTTGTTGACATTTATTTATATCCCAGGTAGGTTATGGGCTTTTTAACTCCATCAACAACACTTGATTTACCTGAGGAATGGAATGGACCTGGTTCCTTAATAAACCAACTGCCACAGCTCTAGGAAGATAAAAGCTCATTATAAAAATGTGAAAACACAGAGCATCATAAAACTCATTTTTCATATTTTTTAATTTCTCTCTTTCTCTATTTTTGTCTTCCCTCCATTCTTTCTTAGCTCCATTCCTACTATCATTCCTAATTGGATTTCCTTCTTTACTACAGTAGCTCATGAGCACTTATTGTTTCATGTGAGGGATTTAGGCCTATTTCAAATAATCTCAAACAGGCAGTAGTTTAGGCTGCATAGTCATAGAATTTAAATCCTCCATATCCGTCTATCGCATAGTACTGCAGTTGCATCAATTCGACAATAGCTCTCCTTTTTCTGAAGAGGAAGGATGTTTTCTTAATTAATATTTCTGCAATGATAGTTTGTTATGAATGGCGTCCATGCAAATATGTTTTCTCAAGGGTTGAGATGATAGTTTACACAAAGGAGAACTGCAATGCAAACCCATAGCTAGGTCTCAGGGGAATTCATAACAGTACTTATTATGACAATTCCTCTGCATATTGGCATCAATTTGTACAATGTCTCTCCAAGCACTGAAAAAGCTGTTGTAGTACCAGTAAATAACAAATGTAACAAATGTATGATTGTTAGATGTTGTGTTTGTTAGCGAAGGAAGGAAACTAGGTCACTATGTATCTTCAGTCTGTGATCGCTATGAACCCAGGTACATAGAGCTACCTACTTTCTCAGCTCCCAGATGCTCTGTTTTCAAATCACTACCCCAGATATCAGCACGATTGACTCCTGATCCCAGGTACTATACTTAATCATCCTTTCAGAGCCTTTAGGACTGTCTCCAGACCTGTTGTTGTTGTGTCTTAGGCTAAACCCCAGCATCACTGGAGAGCTGTGGTAGGTAGGTAGGTCTGTTTTCCCGCTAGCCAAGCTCAATTTAGGCCTAAGGACATGGCGAACAAGAGCCAAGACCACAATAACTAAGCAGGGGATGTGATCGGGCGACAGGTAGCTTAGTGGTTAAGAGCGTTCTGCCAGTAACCGAAAGGTTGCCGGTTCTAATCCCCGAGCCGACTAAGTGAAAAATCTGTCGATGTGCCCTTGAGCAAGGCACTTAACCCTAATTGCTCATGTAAGTCGCTCTGGATAAGAGCGTCTGCTAAATAACTAAAATGTAAATGTGATCCAAGATCCTGTGGCATGCTGTCATACATTTTTCATTTGTTGAAATTGATGCAGATGATCTTGACTCTCTTTTCTAAAAAGGGCATCTCGTTTTCCCAGGCAATGTTACAGAAAAAGGAGATGTTGTTGTGTTCCAGACTTGAAATTAATACTGTAATTTTAGGGAATAGTTTTGCTGTTGAATTATAGTGTTGGAACGGAAGTGGAGGGTAATTTGCAGGCAAATCAGCGGATACAATCTATACCAGTAAATACTCTGTTTAGAGAAATGTTTTTATTGTGAAAGGCAACTGAACATATTTGGGGACTCGATAAAAGCGTCATGCAGTTAAATGTGGTTCGAAGCAAGATTCCTGACACAGATACTGTCAGTTAATCATTTTGTCACACTTTATTTGTTTTAGTCCAGATTTTCCATCTCTAGATGCTCAACAGATGGTCATACTAACTGCTTGCTGATGTTACGGTTAGGTTGAGGTTTAGAAAAAGGATTAGGGTGAGGGTTAAGGTAAGGGTTAGGGTTAGGGTTAGGGTAAGGGTTACATTTAGGGTTAGGATAAGGGTTTACATTTACATTCACGTCATTTAGCAGACGCTCTTATCCAGAGCGACTTACAAATTGGTGCATTCACCTTATAGCCAGTGGGATAACCACTTTACAAGATTTGTTTATTATTATTATTTTTTATTTTTTTTGGGTGGTGGGGTAATTGGGGGTAGAAGGATTACTTTATCCTATCCCAGGTATTCCTTAAAGAGGTGGGGTTTCAAGTGTCTCCGGAAGGTGGTGAGTGACTCCGCTGTCCTAGCGTCGTGAAGGAGCTTGTTCCACCATTGGGGTGCCAGAGCAGCGAACAGTTTTGACTGGGCTGAGCGGGAACTGTGCTTCCGCAGAGGTAGGGGGGCCAGCAGGCCAGATGTGGATGAAAGCAATGCCCTCGTTTGGGTGTAGGGACTGATCAGAGCCTGAAGGTACGGAGGTGCCGTTCCCCTCACAGCTCCGTAGGCAAGCACCATGGTCTTGTAGCAGATGCGAGCTTCAACTGGAAGCCAGTGGAGTGTGCGGAGGAGCGGGGTGACGTGAGAGAACTTGGGAAGGTTGAACACCAGACGGGCTGCGGCATTCTGGATGAGTTGTAGGGGTTTAATGGCACAGGCAGGGAGCCCAGCCAACAGTGAGTTGCAGTAATCCAGACGGGAGATGACAAGTGCCTGGATTAGGACCTGTGCCGCTTCCTGTGTAAGGCAGGGTCGTACTCTCCGAATGTTGTAGAGCATGAACTACAGGATCGGGTCACCGCCTTGATGTAAGCGGAGAACGACAGGGTGTTGTCCAGGGTCACGCCAAGGCTCTTCGCACTCTGGGAGGAGGACACAACGGAGTTGTCAACCCTGATGGCGAGATAATAGAACGGGCAGTCCTTCCCCGGGAGGAAGAGCAGCTCTGTCTTGCCGAGGTTCAGCTTGAGGTGGTGATCCGTCATCCACACTGATATGTCTGCCAGACATGCAGAGATGCGATTCGCCACCTGGTTATCAGAAGGGGGAAAGGAGAAGATTAGTTGTGTGTCGTCTGCGTAGCAATGATAGGAGAGGCCATGTGAGGATATGACAGAGCCAAGTGACTTAGTGTATAGCGAGAATAGGAGAGGGCCTAGAACTGAGCCCTGGGGGACACCAGTGGTGAGAGCACGTGGTGCGGAGACAGATTCTTGCCACGCCACTTGGTAGGAGCGACCGGTCAGGTAGGACGCAATCCAAGAGTGAGCCACGCCGGAGATGCCCAACTCGGAGAGGGTGGAGAGGAGGATCTGATGGTTCACAGTATCAAAGGCAGCAGACAGGTCTAGAAGGACAAGAGCAGAGGAGAGAGAGTTAGCTTTAGCAGTGCGAAGAGCCTCCGTGACACAGAGAAGAGCAGTCTCAGTTGAATGACCAGTCTTGAAACCTGACTGGTTTGGATCAAGAAGGTCATTCTGAGAGAGATAGCAAGAGAGTTGGCTAGAGACGGCACGCTCAAGAGTTTTGGAGAGAAAAGAAAGAAGGGATACTGGTCTGTAGTTGTTGACATCAGAGGGATCGAGTGTTGGTTTTTTGAGAAGGGGTGCAACTCTCGCTCTCTTGAAGACGGAAGGGACATAGCCAGCGGTCAAGGATGAGTTGATGAGCGAGGTGAGGAAAGGGAGAAGGTCACCGGAGATGGTCTGGAGAAGAGAGGAGGGGATAGGATCAAGCGGGCATGTTGTTGGGCGGCCGGCCGTCACAAGTCGCAAGATTTCACCTGGAGAGAGAGTGGAGAAAGAAGTCAAAGCATAGGGTAGGGCAGTGTGAGCAGGACCAGCATTGTCATTTGACTTAACAAACGAGGATCGGATGTCGTCAACCTTCTTTTCAAAATGGTTGACGAAGTCATCCACAGAGAGGGAGGAGGGGGGGAGGGGGAGGAGGATTCAGCAGGGAGGAGAAGGTAGCAAAGAGCTTCCTAGGGTTAGAGGCAGATGTTTGGAATTTAGAGTGGTAGAAAGTGGCTTTAGCAGCAGAAACAGATGAAGAAAATGTAGAGAGGAGGGAGTGAAAAGATGCCAGGTCCGCAGGGAGTCCAGTTTTCCTCCATTTCCGCTCGGCTGCCCGGAGCCCTGTTCTGTGAGCTCGCAATGAGTCGTCAAGCCACGGAGCAGGAGGGGAGGACCGAGCCGGCCGGGAGGATAGGGGACATAGAGAGTCAAAGGATGCAGAAAGGGAGGAGAGGAGGGTTGAGGAGGCAGAATCGGGAGATTGGAGGGAGAAGGTTTGAGCAGAGGGAAGAGATGATAGGATGGAAGAGGAGAGAGTAGCGGGAGAGAGAGAGTGAAGGTTGCGACGGAGCATTACCATCTGAGTAGGGGCAGAGTGAGTAGTGTTGGAGGAGAGCGAGAGAGAAAAGGATACAAAGTAGTGGTCGGAGACATGGAGGGGAGTTGCAGTGAGATTAGTAGAAGAACAGCATCTAGTAAAGATGAGGTCAAGCGTATTGCCTGCCTTGTGAGTAGGGGGGGACGGTGAGAGGGTGAGGTCAAAAGAGGAGAGGAGTGGAAAGAAGGAGGCAGAGAGAAATTAGTCAAAGGTAGACGTAGGGAGGTTGAAGTCACCCAGAACTGTGAGTGGTGAGCCATCCTCAGGAAAGGAACTTATCAAGGCGTCAAGCTCATTGATGAACTCTCCAAGGGAACCTGGAGGGCGATAAATGACAAGGATGTTAAGCTTGAATGGGCTAGTGACTGTGACAGCATGGAATTCAAATGAGGAGAATGTCCACTTGGGAGAGATGAGGATTCCTGTGCCACCACCCCGCTGACCAGATGCTCTCAGGGTATGCGAGAACACATGGTCAGACGAGGAGAGAGAAGTAGGAGTAACAGTGTTTTCAGTGGTAATCCATGTTTCCGTCAGCGAGGGACTGGAGGGTAGCATAGGCTGAGATTAACTCTGCCTTGTTGGCCGCAGAACGGCAGTTCCAGAGGCTGCCGGAGACCTGGAACTCCACGTGGGTTGTGCGTGCAGGGACCACCAGGTTAGAGAGGCAGCAGCCACGCGGTGTGAGGCGTTTGTATAGCCTGTGCGGAGAGGAGAGAACAGGGATAGACAGAGGCATAGTTGACAGGCTACAGAAAATGGCTACAATAATGCAAAGGAGATCGGAATGAAATGAACTAAACATCTGGGAAAGCGAGAGAGCGGGGCCTCCCTCACTTACGTTTCACTGAAATACCCAAATATAACTCTCCCAACTTCCACCTCAGAAACTATAATTGTTGTAAACTACAGCGGTTCATTGTTTTCTAGGAATAGGGTTAAGGTTAGGGTTAGAGCAAGGGTTAGGGTTAGTAGATAGTTGAAATGTTACTGATAGTCTGTAGAGCGTTTACAGATGGACTATCCAAATAAATTGTTACCAATCATTTTATTTCAAAGCTGTCCTTGTGTGTGAGTCAGAAGTTGTGATTGCACAACGTTCAAAATAGGCTTTATTGTGAAGCCAGTGACAATGACTCAGTCTAAGCTAACACGCCAACATTAAATGGGGGGGGGGTCTATACTAAGCATGGAAATGATACACAAGCGAGACTTAGTTGTGACGTTTTTATGTGTGCATGCAGGAGCTATTACATTTTCAATCATAATACAAGGTTTTAGAAGACAATTGCGATTAGGTAACTGGTACAGTAGGTGACCAGATCTGTGTGTGTGTGCTTGTGTTTTTGCCAGCATGTGTGTAGACTGCACAACAGCTGCCCCTGCTCCCTATAGGGAGATGTAAAATGTCCATCTCCCTCAGAGGGACAGAGATAACAAGTGGCAAACAGCCTTTTCAACAGATAAATGAAAGCTGACTGAAAAGAGTGGCCTCAGGCTTGATGTTGAGATGGATGGCGTCACAACACACTGTGGTTGGCATCAATGCTTTCTTGTAGCTGGTGTCCCCAGATGGACCCTGCCTGTACCCGTAGTATAAGGGAAGGTAGAGGTTGTGGTGCTGGGGGCAGGAGGACCCAGAGACGAGGGGAGCCCCATCCCGTTGGATGATATTACCACCTGTAGAGGAGACCAGAGCTGGCAGCTGGCAGCTTCACACAGAGTAGTCCAGGCTCCAATAAAGAGCCTCATCTCCCCTGAGACACACAGCCACTGACTCACACAGGAAAGAATAAAGAAGGCTGTAGACTTCAAGTCCTCTTCACAAAGTTTTGAGGGTGCACGGTAATGAGAGAATTTGCATAAAGAAGCCTCACATGCCTCAGCACACACTGTCACATCACCATAACAGCACCACAACAGCACCACAATAGCACACCCATTCATGCATTTATGCATGCAGATTGATACTGTATAGTGCAGTGTTTTAATTAAAATGTTGGCCATACATGCAAACACATACAGTAATAACTGTAAGTCACTCTGGCCAGCTGTAAGTCACTCTGGATATGAGCGTCTGATAATTTTTTTGTCAAATGTACTTCCTACAGTCACACCCCATAATACGCATGGAATGGTATTAAGAAATGCATTATCACACTTCAGTGACCTCTCACAGAGAGTGATTGATCATCTCAAATAACTACTTTTCCAGGTGATCTACTCTAAACAATAACAGAGTGAAGTGTGTTCCTCTTACAGGGGATTGGAGAGGAGGAGAGTGTGAGAGGAGACGGAGTGGCAGGAAATCGATTCAGGCTCTGTAGGGTTTTAACGCTCCCTTTCCTTTGTGTGTGTGTGCCTTTGCGTGGACATGTTTGAGTGTGTATGTGCATACACTGTGTGTGTGTGTGTGTGTGTGAGAGAGAGAGAGAGAGAGAGAGAGAGAGAGAGAGAGAGAGAGAGAGAGAGAATGCTTGTATGTTTCCCTGCAGTGTTGACTGGAACACTGCAACAGGCAAGCAGGCAGACGGCCCATACTCTGTTCCCGCAGCATGCATGCCAGTAAAGGGCCTGCTGCATTCACTCCCAACTCCAAACCACAGTCCGGAGAGAAAGAGATTAGAGAGAGAGAGGGGGGGGGGAGAGAGAGAAGGAGAGAGAGACGGAGAGAAAGAGAGAGGGGAACATAAACAGCAGTGAAACCAGACACGCAGTTCTCATTTGGGGAATGTAATGTTGGAGGGGTAGAGGAAGAGGGGTTGAGGATAATTAAAGGCAATGGCTAATTGTTCTGTTTGGTTCTGTGACCCTGCCTGCAGTCTGGATTCAGTATGGAGTTTAATGAGCAACAACAACCACACACACAGGGGCATGTACTCACACAAACATACAAAGACAGACACAGAAACGTACTATGCACACAAACAGGCACACAGAAACACATGCACGCATGCACAAACACACACACACTTCCGCGAACACACAGACACACTGGCACATGTGCACGTGCACACACACATCTACACCTACACTACAATGAGTAAACCAATACACATCATCTCCATTTCCCATTCAACAGTAAAAGCCTCTCTCCTTGGCTGTGCGTCCTCAGCTGGAGGGTGTTAATAGCTTTAGTTGAGGCTGTGTGTGCGTACAGATGCCTATGTCCAGGAAGGTCGGCCCACAGAATGACAGCCATCCTCCGGCGGGAGAAAATAGCCTTTCTCCTGGTCCGGAGGTCCTGCAGGGGGGGACAGCCCCGTTCCCACACTGCCTGGCCTACACTGCTTGGTTTGTTGACCGCTTCCCAAATACCATCACCACACACTCTCTTCCTCCCTCTCTCTGTCGTTTCTCCCTCTCCTTTTATTCTGTCTTTCCTTTTTTTCTCCCACTTTTCCTCTTTCTCTTATGACTGATTTCCCCCCCCTTGTCACCTCTCTTTCCCTCCCTCCCCTCTCTTCCCCTCCCTCCCCTCTCTTCCCCTCTCTCCACTCTCTTTCCCTCTCACTGTATCTTTCCAATTTTGGTCTCTGTCTTTCATCCCTCATTGCTTTTTTTCTTTCCCTGTTTATTTGGCTGGGCCAGTGAATGGTGATGGTACTGTGTGAATAGCCTGGTGGGCCTGAATCAGGGCTCAGATTCCCATGCTGGAGGGAACAATGCTGGGCTGTGACGTGAATAGTCACACAGGCCTGGAGGTGCAGGCTGAGAGGCAGGCGTTGTGGCAGGGCCAGAACCAGGGCCAACCCAGGGGAAGTGAGAGGAGAGAGACTGGGAGCAGAGCAGGGCCAGCCCAGGGGAAGTGAGAGGAGAGAGGCTGGGAGCAGAGCAGGGCCAGCCCAGGGGAAGTGAGAGGAGAGAGGCTGGGAGCAGAGCAGGGCCAGCCCAGGGGAAGTGAGAGGAGAGAGACTGGGAGCAGAGCAGGGCCAGCCCAGGGGAAGTGAGAGGAGAGAGGCTGGGAACAGAGCAGGGCCAGCCCAGGGGAAGTGAGAGGAGAGAGGCTGGGAGCAGAGCAGGGCCAGCCCGGGGGAAGTGAGAGGAGAGAGGCTGGGAACAGAGCAGGGCCAGCCCAGGGGAAGTGAGAGGAGAGAGGCTGGGAGCAGAGCAGGGCCAGCCCGGGGGAAGTGAGAGGAGAGAGGCTGGGAACAAAGCAGGGCCAGCCCAGGGGAAGTGAGAGGAGAGAGGCTGGGAACAGAGCAGGGCCAGGCAGGCTGCGGTGGAGGCTCCAGGGCCGCGCTGCACCGCTGAATGAACAGGCTCTGATGTCATAGGAACCGCTAGGTTCACTAACGAACACAACCGCAGTCAGGACTGTTCTCTCAGGAGGTTCTCTCTGACCTGAGGAGAGTATCAGGATACGGTTGACCACATTTATCTCATGTGTAGAGTACGGTCTTGTGGGACATTTTGGTCACAATGATTGTTAGTTTTTAAGTTGCTGTGGGCAATGTTGTAATAATGGGGAACTTGTCCCATGATCATCAAACAATCAATAAAACATCCTCTCTATGCCCTTGTTTCCGCTATCTTACAATCTCTTTCAATATTTACAGATTCCGTGATACTAACCCTCACCCATGATCCTCTGTGTTTATTTACCAGAATGCCATGGTGTCGTTCAAGGAGCTGTGTGGTCTGACGCCGGCGGCCAACATGAAGCAGTGTATCCTGACCGTGTCCACTTGGCTGATGAACAGCGAGCGAGCGCTCAGGGTCACTGTGGACCTGAGTCAAGCCTACCCTACTATGGAGGCCCAGGGGCCCGTCCCCGAGCTGCTCCGCAAGGTCCTCAACGCCTACGACATGGTACGCTAAAGTAGCACCACGTGGGCATAACACACACGACAGAGCTACCATTCTGTTGAAGTCTATGTTGTATTCAGAGAGAAACATTTTGTGGGTAAATGCTGAACGAGTAGCGCAGGCGCTAACTTTCATCAACGTTCATATACGGTTAAAGGTGTGTGAACGTTATTCACTAAAAAGGTGCTATGAAATGATAACGCATCACAACCTAGTAAGGTAACATGTTACAACACCCTTGTGCATTATACAGTCTTAAGAGTCTGTTGCACACTATGCCTTGAAATAATATTATCAGTGTTGGAAAATGTTATAAATTGTTAGCACATTATGACACAGCAAGGCAACATGCCACAGATGACCTCCACAACAGGGAGTGAACAAACCATTTACAATAGATACTGCAGCGCTGTGATAAGCACTAACTCATCCCGGAGCAGTTCACCCAGCTCTGCTTCCGCACGGCATCCCATCATGCCCTGTGCCTTCCCAAGCCGTCACTCTCCATCCTGGCTGCTGTCTGATCCGTGATAACACCCAGCTTATGCATTATTCACCAGGCACCTACTGGTACAGGCCAACACAGGGGTGGTTAAAGTTCTCCCAGCTCTCAGGGCAAGTCAACACGCCACTATTCCACCCCCCTGATGGAGATTGGTTTGACCCATTGAACTGGGTCATCAGAGAGGAAGTGTTGTGATGTTGTAGCTACATAACATTACTGTTCACATCACAGTCACTCCTATTGCTGACACCTAGTGTGCAACAACCTCATATAAGTTCCATAGCTGGGGCTCTAAATAGCAGGCACTTTGTATTTTAATAAGCTTTCTCCCTGAGTGTGCTTCTCTTGGAGTACCTCTTATGGCCCCAGTACAATACATTCACATGTGAAGGGCTTAATGAAGAGCCTAAATGAAGGGCCTAAAAATAATTATGCTGCTGTTCCGTTGCAACATTCCTGTTCTCCCAGCTTCCCAGCATTAGCTAGCAGAGTCCCAACAGCTGAAGAGATGAAAGGTGATCTACAGTGAGTCTGAGTGTGTCTGAGACAGAGGCTGTCTGTCCTGAGCATAGGGTCAGTCAGCTGAGTGTTACTGTGTGCTTCCAAAGATTAGTCCATTTGTGTGTGTGTGTGTGTATCTGTTTGTGTGTGTGTGTGTGTGTGTTTGTGTGTGTATCCGTTTGTGTGTGTGTGTGTGTATGTGTGTGTACCAGCCCTAGCCATTAGGACATTAATGGTTGTCCTCAGACATCCTCATGTGGGCTGGCTGGACGCAGGTGCCGTAACTTAGGAGTGAACTGAGTGTCAGCAGATTGGAACTCTGTGGCCAGCACCTCTGAGGCCAGGCCAGAGAGACCCAGCTCAGCCTGAGCCAATGGGAGCCAGCCACCTGTCCTGTCTGCTGACCAATATGATCCCAGAGTCAGTGGCCCTGTACCAGCCAACACACAGTGGCCTGCTTCTTGTCTTAGTGCTCTTAACTAAAGTGTGAAACTCCATTAGCGTTCTCCTGACTGCTTCTCACTGCCGGTGGGAGGGAGAGAGGCTTTAAATGCAGAAGGTTTTCGGTTCAGGTCACAGGGTTGGGGATTGGAACTGGGCTAAAGCTGTAAGGCTGGCTCAATGCTTCCAGGAACACAGGGAGGGGACCAGACGAGGCCTGCATCACAAAATGGCACCCTATTTCCTATGTAGTGCACTACTTTTGCATAATCTTGTCCCTTGTTTATTTCTCTGTAGATGATTCAGACGAGCCGGACGCTGATTGAGTCAGCTGACGTGGTCTACTCCAAGCTCACACAAGCACAACGAGCAGGTAAGGCTCTGTAGTATTCACTTTACCAGTGACATAGCCTGGTCCCCGATCTGTTAGTGCTGTCTCCTAAGGTCGACAAGACAACACAAACAGATCTTGGACCAGTCTACGCCACGGGTCAGGAGCTTCACCAAACCCAGGCATAACACTGCCCTCACTCCCATCCCAGTATATATAGATTTTTCCCTTATTTAACAGGGTAAGTTGACTGAGAACACATTCTGATTTACAGCAGCAACCTGGGGAATAGTTACAGGGGAGAGGAAGGGGGATGAATGAGCCAATTGGAAGCTGGGGATGATTAGGTGGCCATGACAGATGGAAATTTAGCCAGGACACCAAGGTTAACACCATTACTCTTACACTAAGTGCCATGGGAGCTTTAGTGACCACACAGAGTCAGGACACCTGTTGTAACATCCTATCTGAAAAACAGCACCCTACACAGGGTAATGTCCCCAATCACTGCCCTGGGGCATTGATATATTTTTTTAGACCAGAGGAAAGAGTGAATCCTACTGGCCCTCCAACACCACTTCCAGCAGCATCTGGTCTCCCATCCAGGGACCAACCAGGACCAACCCTGCTTAGCTTCAGAGGCAAGTCAGCAGTAGAATGCAGGGTGGAATGCTGCTGTCCCAGGAGATAGAAATACATGTCATCATAGTCAATGTCGTTGCTATTGCTGTCGTCATCCAGTAATTGACCATAGATCTTCAGGGACTCAGCCCTGGGTAGTTAGCACCGAGCAAGACGGCATTGAATGGAACAAGAGGAGTGAATAAAGTACAATATTCCCTTTAAAAAAACTGAAAGGACAGGAAGGACAGTAATAGATAGAGAGATAGAATGGGGGAGAGAATGGAAGCAGGGAATCGTCAATACCGTTTTTTTAATGGCTTGTGGACAATAGCGGTTACCAAGGATTTTGGTGCGTGGTTGTAATTGACTAAACTGAGATTTTTAAGTACAAAATGGCTCCAAATTAGTGGGCCAATGATTGCTCCCCATCCTCTGTGTGGGGCTGTAATTGCAGGTTACCCCCACTGCAGTACTGAGCGGCTGCAGACAGACAGCGTTGCTAAATGATAGAGAAGATAAGATAAAGATGAATCAGGATTCTTGACTTATCATCATTGTTTACCTACAGTATTTGTATCTACCCGCCTCTGAAGGCAAGACAAAACACAGATAGTACATTCTTCACTGGTGAGCTCATTGATATTAAACAGATGCACGTAAGCAAGCAACAAGTGCACACGTGTACACTCCCCTACGTATTTATTTGGACAGTGAAGCTAAAAGCGAAGCAGCCTATAGGGAGGTCAGAGACCTGGCAGTGTGATGCCAGGACAACAACCTCTCCCTCAACGTCAGCAAGACAAAGGAGCTGATCGTGGACTACAGGAAACGGAGGGGTGAGCAAGCCCCCATCCACATCGATGGGGATATAGTGGAGCGGGTCGAGAGTTCCTCGGTAACCACAACACTAAGGAATTAACATGGTCCACACACACCAACACAGTTGTGAAGCGGGCACGACAACGCTTCTTCCCTTCAGGAGGCTGAAAAGATTTGGTATGGGCCCTCAGATCCTCAAAAAGTTATACAGCTGCACCATTGAGGGCATCTTCACTGGCTGCATCACCACTTGGTACGACAACTGCAAGGCACCCGACCGCAAGGCTCTACAGAGGGTGGTGAGTACGGGCCAGTACATCACTAGTGCCGAGCTCCCTGCCATCCAGGACCTCTATTATACCAGGCAGTGTCAGAGGAAGGCCCAAAAAATTGTCAAAGACTCCAGCTTAGTTACAGAGGCATAAATATCCTACCCCCCAAAATGCTAACCTCCCTGGTAATGGTGAGAGGTTTGCATGTCTTGGGGATATGATATTTGACACTGCAACTTTCTCACTCATCATTATTCACGATTCATTATCTGTAATCATGGTAGCATCCACATTAATGTAGAAGTGTTGATAAACATATTCTATTCAAATGTACAATAAAAGTGACTCCAAAATAGCACAATACATAATTTACCATTAATTTCTATTGGGCACAACATAATCTGAAATACAACCAAAACAAACTGCAAATGCATCCAACAAGTTTGTAGTCACAAGCTTGATGTAGTCACTGCGTGCTAGGAATATGGGACCAAATGCAAACATCTCGACTACATTTTATACACTATAAGTGAATTTGTCCAAATACGACTGGATACATGAAGTGCATTCATTTAAAAATGGTAAAACATATGTATGAAAATACCTTTACATAAAAGGTGACATTCTGTACTATAGTACTTATAAAACATTTGATCTCAAAACCAAAATGCTGGAGTGTAGAGCCAAATTAAAAGTTTTAGCTTCACTGTCCAAATGAATACATAGCTGAGTGTATATATTTGTATAGAGTGCCTTCGGAAAGTATTCACACCCCTTTATTTTTCCGCATTTTGTTGCGTTTCAGCCTGAATTTAAAATTGATTCAATTGAGATTGTGTCACTGGTCTACACACAATACCCCATAATGTCAAAGTGGAATTATATTTTTTGAAAGATTTACAAATGAAAACCTGAAATGTCTTGAGTCAATAAGTATTCAACCCCTTTGATATGGCAAGCCTAAATAAGTTAAGGTGTAAACATGTGCTTAACAAGTCACATAATAAGATGCATGGACTCACTCTGTGTACATTAATAGTGTTTAGCATGATATTTGAATGACTACCTCATCTCTGTACCCCACATACAATTATCTGTAAGGTCCCTCAGTCGAGCAGTGAATTTCAAACACAGATTAAACCACAAAGACCAGGGAGGGTTTCCAATGCCTCGCAAAGAATGACACCAATTGGTAGATGGATAAATAAATAAAACGGACATTGAATATCCCTTTGAGCATGGTGAAGTTATTAATTACACTTTGGATGGTGTATCAATACATCTAGTCACTACAAAGACACAGGCGTCCTTCCTAACTCAGTTGCCAGAGGGAAAGGAAACCACTCAGGGATTTCACCATGAGGCCAATGGTGAATTTAAAACAGTTACTGAGTTTAATGGCTGTGATAGGAGAAAACTGACGATGGATCAACAATATTGTAGTTACTCCACAATACTAACCTAAATGACAGAGTGAAAAGGAGGAAGCCTGTACAGAATACAAATATTCCAAAACGTGCATCCTGTTTGCAATAAGGCACTAAAATAAAACTGCAAAAAAAGTGGCAAAGAAATGAACATTATGTCCTGAATACAAAGTGTTATGTTTGGGGCAAATCCAACACAACACATCACTGAGTACCACTCTTCATATTTTCAAGCATGGTGGCAGCTGCATCATGTTATGGGTATGCTTGTCACTGGCAAGGACTAGTGAGTTTTTTAGGATAAAAATAAATGGAATAGAGCTAAGCACAGGCAAAATCCTAGAGGAAAACCTGGTTCAGTCTGCTTTCCAACAGACACTGGGAGACAAATTCACCTTTCAGCAGGACAATAACCTAAAACAAAAGGCCAAATATACAATGGAGTTGCGTACCAAGACAACGTTGAATGTTCCTGAGTGGCCTAGTTACAGTTTTGACTTAAAGCGGCGTGACAATCTATGACAAGACTTGAAAATGGGTGTCTAACAATGAATGATCAACAACGAACTTGACAGAGCTTGATGAGTAAAAAAAAAAAAAAGTGCAAATATTGTACAATCCAGGTGTACAGAGCTCTTAGAGACTTACCCAGAAAGACTCACAGCTATAATCGCTGCCAAAGGTCATTCTAACATGTATTGACTCAGGGGTGTGAATACTTATGTAAATGAGATATTTCTGTATTTCATTTTCCAAAAATGTGCTAACATTTCTAAAAACATGTTTTCACTTTGTCATTATGGGGTATTGTGTGTAGATGGGTGAGGAAAAACATACATTTCATCAATTTTGAATTCAGGCTGTAACACAACAAAATGTGGAATAAGTCAAGGGTTATGAATACTTTCTGAAGGCACTATACATATAGTATTCAGAATGAACTGTGGATAGAATGAAAAACATCCATATGTTAACAGAACCAGGCAGAGACAGGGCTTACGTGCTTAGAGACACACAGGACTGTCTTAGTGAAGACACACTCTGTGGTAAAGCTAGACCCTTGTGTGTGTGTGTGTTGGTTGGTTGGTTTTTCTATCCTTGTGGGGACCTAAAATCCCCAAAAGTCCCCACAAGGATAGTAAAACAAGGAAAATTCTCCCTTATGGGGACCTTTCCCAGATCCCCATGAGGACAAAGGCTATTTTAAGCTTAGGTTTAGAGTTAGGATTACAATTAGAGTTAGGATTACAATTAGGTTTAGGATTAGAATTAGGGTTAGGGTTAGGAGTTAGGTTTGGGTTAGGGTTACGGGTTAGGGTTAAGGTTAGGGTAAGGGTTAGGGTTAGGGAAAATACGATTTTGAATGGAAATTAATTTTAGGTTCCCTTTGTGTTTGTGTGAGAGTGTGTGAGAGTGATACAGAGATGGGGGTGGACGGGGACTTTCAAAGAATTCAGCAGACACTGAAGCCACTGGACAGGCTTGCACATGCCCACCCAGCGGGCCAAATCTGATGAGTCGAGCCTGCACCCCACATGTCTCCCCTCAGTCACACAGTAGCAGGCTCATGCCCATGCCCAGCCACGTCCATGTGGACAGCACCATGTCCCTGTGCCAGTGTCGTGCTTCCCTATTACCCAGGGATGGAGCATGATAGCTGGGCTTGAATCAGAATGCACTCCTCTGCTCCTCCATAGAACAGCTCCATTAGAAGCCCTGGGTTTTGCATGGCTGAAACTCCACACAGTAACTCCACAGCTATACAGTCACATAGCTGTGTGTTGGGGTCAGTAGTAGGATGTCAAGGGGTGGGTTATGTAATAAGAAAACATTGGGGGTGGGGGAAATGGGAAAAAAAGAACCCCTAGGGGCCATCAGCCACATGCCAAACATAACACTTTCTCTAAGACCCAGCTCCCTCCCTCACGCTCCTCCACCCCACCCTTCATCCATCCTTCTCCTCTCCCCCACCTCTCTGCTGAATTCACACAGATTTCTGAGACTTAACTTCTCCCATGCCGCTGCATCCCAGCTCATTCTTTCTGACAAGGGGGGTGTTTTGGTATTGCTACGCCAGGCGGAACAAAATGGAATGGAAAAATAAAAAGTGTGTGGCGAAGGAACTACAAACACAGGAAGCTGAAGCAGCTTTGTGTTCCTGTGTCACACATGGCTGGGCTCTCAGCAGCCCCACGGAGACACGGCAACACACCGCTGTTTACCCACAAGGCACCTGGGCATGGGGAGCACAGCTACACCACCTTTAATAAAACCAACGATGGAGAAAACTAGGAGAGAGATGGGGGGTGTACGTGCGTGTATGCATCCACGTGTATGTATGGTTTTAATAAAGCAGCCAGGACAGGAAGCAGGGAGGGCCCCTAGCGACTGTGTGGACGCCTCATTGAGTCTCTGCTGTAGCATGGAACTCCGGAGGGCAGAGGTCAACCAGCCAACCCACACTCAAATATGGCAGGCTGCCAGCCAATCAAAAGACAAAGGCCAACCATCAACCGCCAGAACCAGTTAGGGAGGAGAGAGCCGCTTGACTGCATGGCCAGATCAGACAGCTATTTTGAGATCAGCCAGCTATTCAAGGCAGAACCAAAGATTCTCCTCCGACTCTCAGTTCCACTGCAGATCAGGATCCATCCTGTGATTTTGGTCAGTGACAATCACAGGGGTATAGCCGGTTAACCAATGAAAGGATTGAAAGGAATTCAATGTTAGGCATTAAGTCAATGTTTCCAGTCCATTTAGAGATTGATGAGTGTGTTTAGTGATGAACACAGAGAAAGGACCTATGTGGGTGAAAAGGCAGTGGGCAGCAGGCAACGAGCACAGAGGAGCAGACCCCAGTGTGGCACAATTTAGCCATCAACCCTTGCGCCATTACCTATGTCTCTCTCTTTCTCTCTCTCCCTTCGTCCCTCCCAACCCAACCCTCTCTCTCTTTCCTTCTCCCCCCCTCCCTCTCTTCCTCTGCCCCCCCTGTCCCCTTCCCTCTCTCCCTCTGTCCACCAGCTGGGCTCCAGCGGTGCCGTCTTCCATTTCAAACGGCTGATGCTCTGAGGCTGTGTGTGTCAGTGTGTAACTCATCTCCTAGCTACCTGCCTACAGAGTTAAGCCTTAGGCCCTGGGAGCCAGCCAGCAGAGGGTGGGGAGGCAGGTTATCATACCCTGATAGCTCTCACTGTAACCTCAGGTCTCAGTGTGTGTTCTCCTGGCTTTGATAAGGATAACTTGTTTGAAGTTGGGACTATAGTCTATTATGGCCCCCTGAACCCACAGTCGCAGTCCAAAATGGTTACATGTTGACTGAGGGCCCTGGCCATCTACATTCACTAAGTTATTCAGAGGATATATAGAGGTCAGCTCAGGACTGTATGAAAGTCAGCATAGACAGTTTACATGTTAAGAGCCTAAACTGATGAGGATATGCAGAGGGAGGGAGGGGAGGGGGAGAGAGAGAGAGAGAGAGAGAGAGAGAGAGAGAGAGAGAGAGAGAGAGAGAGAGAGAGAGAGAGAGAGACCCAAAATGAGGTGGAAACTGAGCTGCACTTCCTAACCTCCTGCCAAATGTATGACCATATTAGAGACACATATTTCCCTCAGATTACAGCAATCCACAAAGAATTCGAAAACAAACCCAATTTTGATAAACTCCCTTATCTACTGGGTGAAAAACCACAGTGTGCCATTACAGCAGCAAGATTTGTGACCTGTTGCCACAAGAAAAGGGCAACCAGTGAAGAACAAACACCATTGTAAATAAAATCCATATTTATGTTTATTTATTTTCCCATTTGTACTTTAACTATTTGCACATTGTTACAACACTGTATATATACATAATATGACATTTGAAATGTCTTTATTCTTTTGAAACTTCTGAGTGTAATGTTTACTGTTAATATTTATTGTTTATTTCACTTTTGTTTACTATCTATTTCACTTGCTTTGGCAATGTTAACATACGTTTCCCATGCCAATGAAGCCCTTAAATTGAAATTGAATTGTATTGAGAGAGAGAGAGAGAGAGAGAGAGAGAGAGGGAGAGAGAGAGAGAGAGAGAGAGAGAGAGAGAGAGAGAGAGAGAGAGAGAGAGAGAGAGAGAGAGAGAGAGAGAGAGAGAGAGAAGAGGTCTATGTCCTATGATAGATTTTGATAGCAAAAGGTATAATTAGCATTTAGTCGCTGGGTGAGAAGCATAACAACCCAGACAGAGCTGGCAGTGATCGACAGAAAGGTTTTGTGTGTGTGTGTGTGTGTGTGTGTGTGTGTGTGTGTGTGTGTCTACCATGACGTCTGTGCTTAATTGCAAAGTCTGATTGCAGCTGACACCTACACTGGTTATTTGAGGTACATGTCAGTGTGGTGCTGTCACAGTGGGACACGTGTGTCATCATGCTGCTGATAATTGATCAGTCCCCTCCATCAACACATACATACACACACACACACACACTCAAATACACTCTCACACACATACACACAGCCGTTTGAAATATATGCGGTAGAGAAAACAGCACTCTGTTTGAATGGCTACTCTCTCTGTCCTCCTTCCTCCTCCCCCTTTCTGTGATCATTATGCCCAGCCATTATTGCTTCTAATCAGTTTAATTTGAGAAGTGGCGCTGACGGGTTGATGAGAGAGAGAGAGAGAGAGAGAGAGAGAGAGAGAGAGAGAGAGAGAGAGAGAGAGAGAGAGAGAGAAGTGGGACGTGAGGCGACACGATGTCCCCGCTAACTGCACATACACAGGTGCCTGCCTGATGAACCCCCTGGGTGCTATTGATGGCTCACCACAACACAGACTGCACTAATGACACACGTTCTGGCACACAGATGCTACCTGTGGATGTGTGCACAGGTGACTGCATGAGTGTGTGTGTATGTGCATACATAGTGCTTTTCATAACATACACAGCACGTATATACCCCTACAATGCTTATTAAAATCCTGCAATCATGTTTAAGAAAACCACAGAGGTCATATCACCAGTTTTAATGGGCTTTTACAGCCCGGGCACCAGAGGGTGAGAGAGACAGCAGCAGTAGACTGGTATTAGTAGTGTGGGTAGAGGGCTGGAGGACTGATGGAGGGAGGGAGGACGTAGGAGGAGGTAGGAGGCACAGGCTGCATGGACATGGCCATGTTTATTTATTGATATCCCTTCCTTCCCTCCCCCTCTCTGTCCATGGATGAGATGCTCCGCCAGCTCTGGCAGCTCAGCCTCTCACCGTGGATCCCATTACCATGGAAATGCAGGGGATAAAGAGATCCCTGTCTTTACATAGTCAAAGCCGCCGTTCCGGACAGAGAAAATCCCATTCTCTGTGGTGTCCTGTGATGAAATCCGGCTTTGGCTGCTCCCTCCATCGCAGCACATCACTCGTAATAAATAAATGAAGCTCGGCTCGAAGCCTCTCCTTTGTGATTTCTGTTACTCTCTCACTCTCTTATGGTTCTGCCTTTGCCTTTTTCTCCATTCTGTTCATTTCTCTCATTAGTCTCCTTTTCTCGCTCATCTTTTGTTCAATTTTACTACTCACTCTTATCTCTCCCCCTGTTCCTCTCTCTGTATTTCAAATCAAAAATAAATGTTTTGTCACATGTGCCGAATACAACAGGTGTAGACCTTACAGTGAAATGCTTACTTACAAGCCCTTAACCAACAATGCAGTTTTAAGAAAAATAAGTGTTAAGAAAGTATTTACTCAATAAAAAAAATAGTAATAAAAACAATTTGTAAATGTATATGGAGCATAGGTTCATTATTTATAACCCCTGGATGCCCCAGTTACACTACTGCTCAGAAGCAACTCACTAATAATATATTTATCTCTTTCTCTCTCTTGTTTCGTTCTCCATGCCTCTCGGCTAGGGTGATTCTCAGCCACTGAACTGTGGTGGTGTGGGGGTGTATGTGTGTGGTTTTATGGGTGTGTGCGTGTCAAGGGGTGGCTTTGCAGGAGGAATGAAGATTTTAGGGTTTTAGGAATGGGTGTGCCAATGTGTGCCATGCGGAACCGGAATGGTGATGGCATACTTTGTTGAGGGGACTTTTTAATTGGAGCACAGAACATGAAGGGTAGGGAACATGTCTTTGTAGTGGGAACTTGCTCTGTAATTAGACTTTGTCCTCAAACTCTGAAAATGTGACTAGGGAAGCAGCTGTAGTCAGCATCACGGTATCTGTGTACTGTAGAAGTCAGTGTCAATCCAGTGGCAGATGATCTGGACAGTGGACAGATTTACAGCAGTACAGTAAGCCCTACAGACCATGAGGCCGTCTGGGGTGGTAATATTACAGTAAGCCCTACAGACCATGAGGCCGTCTGGGGTGGTAATATTACAGTAAGCCCTACAGACCATGGGGCCGTCCAGGGGTTGTGATGTTACAGTAAGCCCTACAGGCCATGGGTCCCTCCGGGTGGTGATGTTACAGTAAGCCCTACAGGACATGGGGGCGTCTGGGGTGGTGATATTACAGTAAGCCCTACAGACCATGGGGCCGTCCGGGGTGATGATGTTACAGTAAGCCCTACAGACCATGGGGCCGTCCAGGGGTGATGATGTTACAGTAAGCCCTACAGGCCATGGGTCCCTCCGGGTGGTGATGTTACAGTAAGCCCTACAGGACATGGGGGCGTCTGGGGTGGTGATATTACAGTAAGCCCTACAGACCATGGGGCCGTCCGGGGTGATGATGTTACAGTAAGCCCTACAGACCATGGGGCCGTCCAGGGGTGATGATGTTACAGTAAGCCCTACAGGCCATGGGTCCCTCCGGGTGGGGATGTTACAGTAAGCCCTACAGGACATGGGGGCGTCTGGGGTGGTGATGTTACAGTAAGCCCTACAGACCATGGGGCCGTCCAGAGGTGGTGATGTTACAGTAAGCCCTACAGGACATGGGGCCGTCTGGGGTGGTGATATTACAGTAAGCCCTACAGGCCATGGGGCCGTCTGGGGTGGTGATATTACAGTAAGCCCTACAGGACATGGGGCCGTCTGGGGTGGTGATATTACAGTAAGCCCTACAGGCCATGGGGCCGTCTGGGGTGGTGATATTACAGTAAGCCCTACAGGACATGGGGCCGTCTGGGGTGGTGATATTACAGTAAGCCCTACAGGACATGGGGCCGTCTGGGGTGGTGGTATTACAGTAAGCCCTTCAGGCCATGGGGCCATCTGGGGTGGTGATATTACAGTAAGCCCTACAGGACATGGGGCCGTCTGGGGTGGTGATATTACAGTAAGCCCTACAGGACATGGGGCCGTCTGGGGTGGTGATATTACAGTAAGCCCTACAGGCCATGGGGCCGTCTGGGGTGATGATATTACAGTAAGCCCTACAGGACATGGGGGCGTCTGGGGTGGTGATGTTACAGTAAGCCCCACAGGACATGGGGCCGTCTGGGGTGGTGATATTACAGTAAGCCCTACAGGCCATGGGGCCATCTGGGGTGGTGATATTACAGTAAGCCCTACAGGCCATGGGGCCGTCTGGGGTGATGATATTACAGTAAGCCCTACAGGACATGGGGGCGTCTGGGGTGGTGATGTTACAGTAAGCCCTACAGGACATGGGGCCGTCTGGGGTGGTGATATTACAGTAAGCCCTACAGGCCATGGGGCCATCTGGGGTGGTGATATTACAGTAAGCCCTACAGGACATGGGGCCGTCTGGGGTGGTGATATTACAGTAAGCCCTACAGGACATGGGGCCGTCCAGGGGTGGTGATATTACAGTAAGCCCTACAGGACATGGGGCCGTCCAGGGGTGGTGATATTACAGTAAGCCCTACAGGACAAGGGGCCGTCCAGGGGTGGTTATGTTACAGTAAGCCCTACAGGACATGGGGCCGTCTGGGGTGGTGATATTACAGTAAGCCCTACAGGACAAGGGGCCGTCTGGGGTGGTGATGTTACAGTAAGCCCTACAGGACATGGGGCCGTCTGGGGTGGTGATGTTACAGTAAGCCCTACAGGACATGGGGCCGTCCAGGGGTGGTGATGTTACAGTAAGCCCTACAGGACATGGGGCCGTCCAGGGGTGGTGATGTTACAGTAAGCCCTACACGCCATGGGTCCCTCCGGGTGGTAATATTACAGTAAGCCCTACAGGCCATGAGGCCGTCTGGGGTGGTGATATTACAGTAAGCCCTACAGGCCATGAGGCCGTCTGGGGTGATGATGTTACAGTAAGCCCTACAGGCCATGAGGCCGTCTGGGGTGGTGATATTACAGTAAGCCCTACAGGCCATGAGGCCGTCTGGGGTGATGATGTTACAGTAAGCCCTACAGGCCATGAGGCTGTCTGGGGTGGTGATATTACAGTAAGCCCTACAGGACATGGGGCCGTCTGGGGTGGTGATATTACAGTAAGCCCTACAGACCATGGGGCCGTCTGGGGTGGTGATGTTACAGTAAGCCCTACAGGCCATGGGGCCGTCTGGGGTGGTGATATTACAGTAAGCCCTACAGGCCATGAGGCCGTCTGGGGTGATGATGTTACAGTAAGCCCTACAGACCATGGGGCCGTCTGGGGTGGTGATGTTACAGTAAGCCCTACAGGCCATGAGGCCGTCTGGGGTGGTGATGGTACAGTAAAATGAGAATAATATTATTTTATTTTCCAAATGGACAGAAGGTCCAACGGAAATTCGACTTCCGCTTTATCCTAACCCCTCTGACCTTGGCTGCCTGTACCCTATGAACAGTCCATTCACCTCTCTTGTGCGTATGTTTGTGTTTGTTCAGGACTGGACTTCCATGTGGACCTTCACAGGATCGGGGCGAAGGAGGGCCTGAAGGGCCGGAAGCTACAGAAGGCCATGGAGAGCTACGCCTGGAACATCACCGTCCTCAAGGTATGAATACAGCACATCCATCCATCCATCCACAACACAGGAAGCTCTTTGACAAGATAATGTACCATTGAAGGCTAATGGATAGTGTATAGTGTACATCCACACACTTTGTCAAGATAACACTAGCAATGTATGGCTAGTGCATCATTCGTTAGAAATACTGCCCTGTCTGCATAAGTTCACAAGGTTATTGATTTGCAACAACTTCCAGTAATTTACAGAAATTATGTTGATGCTATACTCCTCTCCCAAGAGATTACATCCAATCTTAAAACAGCAATTTGGCATCTCTCTTCTTTGTAATCCTTAAATCTTAATTAATTGGTGCAGCTCCTGGATATAGCTGTGTCTGTGGGTGGGGGGTGGGGGGAGGGGTGGTGGGGGGGGTCGAGGAGAGGAGGAGGATTATTTAAGATACTGTTTGAAGAGGTAGGGTTTCAGATGTTTTCGGAAGATGGTCAGGGACTCTGCTGTCCTAGCTTCAGGGGGAAGCTGGTTCCACCATTGGGGTGCCAGGACAGAGAAAATAAAAGCTTGGACTGGGCTGAGCAGGAGCTGCCTTCCGGTAGGGGTGGGAGGGACAAGAGACCAGAGGTGGCAGAATGGAGTACTCGTCTTGGGGTGTAGGGTTTGAGCATAGTCTGAAGGTAGGGAGGGGCAGTTCCTCTTGCTGCTCCGTAGGCAAGTACCATGGTATTGTAGTGGATGTGAGATTCTACTGGAATCCAGTGGAGTGTGCAGAGGAGCGGGTGACATGAGAAAACTTGGGAAGGTTGAAAACCAGGCGGGCTGCAGTGTTCTGGATAAGTTGCAGGGGTTTGATGGCACAAGCGGAGAGCCCAGCCAACAATGAGTCGCAGTAGTCCAGAAGGGAGAGGACAAGTGCCTGGATTAGGACCTGCGCTGCTTCCTGTGTGAGGTAGGGTCATACTCTACGGATGTTGTAGAGCATGAACCTGCAGTCACTGCTTTGATGTTTGCAGAGAACAACAGGGTGTTGTCCAGGGTCACGCAAAGGTTCTTTGCACTCTGGGAGGGCGACACTGTGGAGTTGTCAACCATGATGGAGAGGTCTTTGAGCGGGCAGGCCTTTCCTCAGGAGGAAGAGCAGATCCGTCTTGTCGAGTTTGAGTTTGAGGTGGTGGCCGACATCCAAATTGAGATACCTGCCAAGCACGCAGAGATGCGTGTCGCCACCTGCATGTCAGAAGGGGGGAAAGGAGAAAAGTAGTTGCGTGTCATCCGCATAGCAATGATAGGAGGGACCATGTGAGGTTATGACGGAGCCGAGTGACTTGGTATATAGAGAGAAGAGGAGAGGGCCTAGAACCGAGCCCTGGGGGACACCAGTAGTGAGAGTACATGGTGCAGACACAGATCCTCTCCACGTCACCTGGTAGGAGCGGCCTGCCAGGTAGGATGCAATCGAAGAGTGTGCAGAGCCTGAGACGCCCAGCCCTGAGAGGGGGGAGAGGAGGATCTGATGGTTCACGGTGTCGAAGGCAGCGGATAGATCTAGGAGGATGAGAACAGCGGAGAGCAAGTCAGCTTTGAGAGTGCGGAGACACAGAGACACAGAGAAGAGAGCAGTCTCAGTTGAGTGACCCGTCTTGAAGCCTGACTGGTTAGGGTCAAGAAGATGGTTCTGAGAGCGATAACGAGTTGACCAGAGACAGCACGCTCAAGTGTTTTAGAAAGAAAAAGAACGAAGGGATGCAGGTCTATAGTTTTTGACATCAGATGAGTCGAGTATTAGTTTCTTGAGGAGGGGAGTGACTCGGGCCATTTTGAAGTCAGAGGGGATGCAGCCAGTGGTCAGGGATGAGTTGATAAGGGAAGTGAGGAATGGGAGAGCGTCTCCAGAGATGGTCTGGAGAAGGGAGGAGGTGATGGGGTCGAGTATTCACTGTAGTGTTTTTGCAGACTTTGCTGTAGTATTCACTGTAGTGTTTCCTGTAGTATACTGTAGTATTTAGTGTAGTATACTGTAGTATTTACAGTTAACTATAGTATAAATACTGTAGTAAAAGAAAACTGTAGTATATACTATAGTAATGAATGTTGTGTAGGGAACACAATATATGGTCTATACATGGCATGTAGGTTTCTCACTTATGGATGGCGCAAATTGCGATATGGGAGAGGGGAATGGGCAGGGTATATGCAAATTAAATACTGTAGTATTTACTATAGTTAAAAAAGCGTAGTGTTTTTGTGGACTGTAGTGTTTTTGCGGACATTACTGTAGTATTTACTACAGTGCTTCTTTTGCGTATAATACTTTAGTATTTACTATAGTATTCTACAGTACAATACAACATTCTATAGTAAGTACTACACATGATCAAGGGATAATACAGTGTGTAGTATAGTATTCTACAGTATACTACAGTTTACTATAGAATTCTATAGTAAGTACTATAGTATTCTATAGTAAACTGTAGTATTTTTTGATACCATCGCACACCATTTGTTAGCCAACATGCACAGTAAGCTCCACCCCTCTCCACCATCACCCCCCTTTCCCAGGAGTTTTGGACCCAGCGGACGTGCCCTTCGGTGGGCCATTGGTGTCACGCTCTCCCCCTCCTCTCTCCTCTCTCCCCTCTCCATCTCGCTCTCCTCTCCCCTCCCCTCTGTCCCCTCTATATTCCCTCTCTCTGTCCTCTCTCCCCTCTCTCCCTTCTCTGCCCTCTCTCCTCTGTCTCCTCGCCTGTGACACAGGCCCACAATCATATAAAGCGGGGCCCAACGCCCTCGTTTCACAGCCTCAATGAATCATTACCTGTGGTAATAGCGACACTGATAAAGCACTAAGCCTCGCCGCCATCTCGCCCAGACACTAATAAGGATATAGAGAGAATGTGTGATCTGTGTTTTCGATCTCATCTGGATGTAATTATTCAGGATTGAGGGAAGTGTTTAGCCTGGTTTGGGGCTCCGCCGAGCTGGCAGGCAGCAGAAGAGGGAGGATGTGACGAGGGAGACATTTGATTCCCCAGGATTAATCAGGGAGATGTCTGAGCTGCATCAAACAGGATCAGAAATAAAGTTAAAGACAAAATGGAAATGTCTAGAAGAGAGGATAGAAATAGAATGCTCAAAGGTAGTGGTAGCCACTAGACAATGTTAATAGTCGTTTTAGATTCACCTTCAAAAAGTGTGTTGCTCAACTTATTGTGTTTGCACTCATTGTTCTTTTCCAGCATATGTGGCTGGCAGGCTTATCTTAATTAAGCTTTAATTCACTCTACAGAACTGAAGGACTTAAGCACTTCAGAAGCCTAACGTGGACACACAAAACCTAATGCCTTACCCCCTCCATATTTCGGCCCCTCCACCCCTCATCCTTCTCCCTCCTTCCTCCTTCCTTGTGTCTGTACGGTGAGTTATGGGTACAGGCTGCATGTCCGTAACTGCATGGCACAGCAAACACAGGCTCATTAACAGCCAATCTACCTCTCGTTTTGGTGGTGAACATTTGGTATGAGGCAGTGTGGTCTGTGTGTGCCAGCCAGGCTTGGCAACCCAAGTCCAGGCAGGCAGTTACCTCTCCATTCAGTCCAACTCGCTGGTTCCACAGCCCACAGACTCCATGAGGGTACCCAGCCTGCCAGCTCTTTCTACTGGGCACAGGAGGGTAGGGGGTAGAGAGAGAGAGAGAGATGGAGAGAGAGAGAGAGAAACATAAGAAGCTCCAAAGACACTATGAGATTGTAGAGAACACTGCCTTCCCTCCAGCAGCACCAGCTAGTCTGATTCTCTAGATACAGTATTGTTCTTGAAGCATAGTAATTTAGAAGTCTCCTCCTGTCACCAGTCTGTCTCTTTGCCCACTGCTCTCTCCACAGCTAACCTATAGTTTCACGGAGTCCTCTCTCCCTCTGACCCATATGTTCAGATCTGGAGGCACATTGGCGGTTGAGATAAACCTTCCCAAAAAGCAAAAATGACAGAAACAGGTTAATGGACTGTGTTGGGGATGAGGAACGAACAACTGTAATTGACTAGGAGTTAGAATCTTCTACAGATGGAGATGTGTGATTGTTGGCTCTGTGTGCTGTGGAGCCTCAGCCTTGGCTAACCCCAAGTGGAGCGCTGTGCTGCAGTACAGGCCAGCTGCGGGGGTGAGTGTCCCCGTAGCCATGGTTGAGCTCAGCCCATAGTGATTTGGTTCCGGTACCACCAGCCAAGTCCCTGACTGGTGCAGCAGCACCAGCTTTGTGACTCCCACAGCAACATTACATAATTTCTCAAACATATGTTTTATTCATGCTGTTGGAGTGGATTGTGTTCTGAGGCCCTTCATGTAGAAGACTTGTCGCTAAGCATTACCCTCACGTGAGAGGGGAACATTTTGTCATTTTGTCCAGGGTTGTACCCTCAACCCCCCTGTACTACATGCCACTCTACTCTGTCTGCCCAGTGGCAATGGGAATAGACTGTACTAGAGTCCGACAGACAAACAAACAGACAGACAGACAGGCAGGCAGGCAGGCAGACACCCCCAGTACAGACAGGACATGTTCCCTGGTCCTTGCCTCGAACAGCATCGTCCCACAGGGACGTCTCTCAGGTTCCCTTAGCCAACTAACTGCTGAGGACGGCAGGATAGAATATGTGAGTATGGTGGTGAGACTCAGAGCGCTTCAGAGACAAGCAGAGTCAGAGAAGAGAATAGGGGACGGTTGCTGTTTAGGTGGGCTGTGAAGGGATGTGGTGGTGGAGGACATGGAGAGAGAGACATACTGGGAGAGGATAGTGGTAGTGGTAAGGATGTAGAGTGAAGACAAGGAAGAGGGGAGTGTTAAGGGTTTAGTAGTGAGGGTCTGTGGGGTTTTTTGGGGGACATTAATCCAAGCCCACAACACTACAGAATAGAGCCAGCAGGGCTGCAGTAGCTCACTCTTTCACTCAGAAACCAAGGCAGCAACAGAAACTGCCCTGATTGACTTTACAACGCCATAAAGCGGGATGCCTGCCTTGACCACTTCCTCCCCATCTGGCCCGGTTTCATCTCTGGGGTGTTCCTAAATAAAGAGGACGATGATGATAGTGGGGGATCACTTATCAACAGATTACTTTTAAAGGAGCTCTGAGGAACCGCAGAGAATTCCTCCAACCACACCGCAGCATGGATGTATACTGCCATCTGCTGGCTAAAAGAATGTAGTGCATTAAATCAAATCAAATTGTATTTGTCACATGCTTTGAAAATGACAGGTGTAGACTAACAGTGAAACGCTTACTTACGGGTCCTTTTTCAACAATACCAGTACTGAGTCGATGTGCAGGGGTACGAGGTAATTGAGGTAGCTATAAACATATAGGCAGGGTTAAAGTAACTAGGCAACAGGATAGATAATAGATAGTAACAGCAGTGGGTATTTTTGTTTAGCAGTCTTATGGTTTTGGGGTAAAAGCTGTTCAGGGTCCTGTTGGTTCCAGACTTGGTGCACTGGTACTGCTTGCCATGCAGTAGCAGAGAGAACTATCTATGGCTTGGGTGGCTGGAGTCTGAAAAATGTTTGGGCCTTCCTCTGACACCGTCTGGTATAGAGGGCAATACTGAAACACATGAGTGACAGCATTCTCTCGCTTTCTCATTTGTCCCTCTCTCTCTCTTTCTTGTCTCTCTCTCTCTCTTGTCTCTCTCTCACTCTCAGGGTCAGGCGGACCTGCTGAAACACGCTAAGAGTGAGGCTTTGGACACACTGCGTCAGATCCACTGTGCCACCCAGTCCTGTGGCCTGAGCAAGAACGGAGCTGCCTCCCCTCAGCTCCAACACCAGTACCAGGCCCAGCCCCACCATCCACCCCAACCTCACCATCTCCAACCTCAGGCCCAGAACCAACCCCAGCCTCTGTCCCAACCCCTGGCGGAACCCCAGCCCGAGGCCCAACCACAGCTCCAGGCCCAGCTCCATACTCAACACCATCCCCTGCCTCCCCTCCCGCCCCAGCCCCCACAGTATAGGGCAGCAGGCTCTCATGATGCCATCTCTGAGAACGAGACGGCCAGCGATGGTTCCTGCTGACCCGTTGCCTGTACCCGCAGTGGAGTCCACCCAAAGAGAGACAGGGAGAGGAGAATAGAAAGAGAGAGGGTGCTTGAGAAGCAGAGAGGAGAAGAGCAAAGAACATGGATGGTTCCTTTAACACCCCCGAAGATGGACATGCAGAGTGAGATAGAAAGGAAAAAAGAGGAGAGGGAGAAGGAGAGAAGGAAGAAGGAGAAGGAGGAGAGAAGGAAGGAGAAGGAGAAGGAGAGAAGGAAGGAGAAGGAGAAGGAAAAAGAGCAGGAAAAGGAGAGGGAGAGAGATGGTGAGAGGGAGAGAGATGATGAGAGTGAAAGAGCAGAAGAGAAACAGCAAACAGAGCAAGGGACGGGGAAGAAAACTTGCCGTAAAAGACAAGAGACACAAGTTTGAAAATAGATTGTTTTAGAGACAAAGAATAAATGTCTCTGTCAGCTCTCTCTCCTTTCCTATTTCTCTCTCTTGGATTCGATATAGACAGTCTCGCTGTCTTTCTCTGGGCAGTGCCAGCACTGCTGGCCCTGTGGGTACAGGCACCTTACATTGGCATTTCATACCGCACAAGTTCGCCTTTGGATTCCCCTAAGATACCCATAGCAGGTCCAGGACCCTTTCCTTTCCTTTCCTCCTCCTCTATCTTCTCCCTTATGTTTACTCCATATACCGGTAGATCTGCCCTTCCATGCATCATCCTGAGCTTCAACCTTTTGCCCTTCTCTCTGAGGAGGCGGCTGCCATTTTAAGTGCACAACGTAGAGCAGCTCACACAGACTCTTGAGCTCTGTAGGGATCCTAGCTAGAGGACCATTACTGCACAAACTAACCTGGGAGCTGTCTGTGAGAGAGACGGTAAAGGACTGCAGCTCTGCAGCCTCTCTCTGTCAGTCCCTACCTACCTGGCCTCTACAATGATGCACTGGCTCCCCCTGCTGGAGACTCCAACCTCCACAGGACCCCAAACACTTGCACAGTGCCCTTAATTAAGATTTTTATTTTTGTTAATTGTCAATCACAACATGCCTGGACTCTGCGCGTAGTAGGGGCTGTGTGCGTAACGTCCCGTATGTTGCTGTCGTCGTCCCATGGATGGAGCGAGCGTGGCCGTGCTCTGCCCACGCTCCAGCACTCAGAGGTAGCTACTAGCAAGAGCTCACCAGCCTGTTTTAACTGGAACAGTCTGTCGACCCTGTCTGCGCTGAAGAGACTAAAGGACTCTATAGGTCAACGATCACAAGAGAAACATGGACCTGGGGCAGATTCCTGCTGTCAATCAAACACACACCTAACCTAAAAGAGAAACTATGAATCTATATAGATGTATACTGTATGTATGTACAAGTAATGAAGAAACACTTTACATTTATCTCTGATAATTCTCCCTGAAACAAAACATCCCGTTGATATTATGATTATTGTTATAATTGATGTTAGTTATATTCATAATTGATGTTAGTTATATTCATATTACAATTATTTTATATACAGTACATTGCTTCTACATATACAGTGACTTGATACCTGTTGTTCTGTGCTGCAGATCAAGACAGGTGGTGTGTAATGTCGGGTGTAGGGGTTAGAGGTCAGGGTGGGTTTGGGTTGGGGGTCATCATTCCAAAAATTGGGTCAAACAATAATCTGACTTGTGTTTCACTGTAAAGTGATGTGACTTCTGTATGAGCTCCTTAAAATGCCCCATTAAAACTGGCTTCATTGCCTCCTTTCCTTCAATTCTTCCACTTTGTCATTGTCTTTATGCTGGGAGCCTACCTGACATTGACAACTCCAGAAGGTGGCGACAAATAGTAGGGAAAAGGTTATGAGTGACTGGAGGGATGGGCATGAGGGATTCAGCCTTTTGCTAAGGTCAGGTACTATAGGTCCAGGTCAAATAGGGGATGCTTATATTTGTCCTGCTTCACACAGTGCCTTCAGAAAGTATTCACACCCCTTGGCTTTTTTGTTGTTGTGTTACAGCCTGAATTTAAAATGGATTACATTGAGATTTTGTGTCACTGGCTTACACACAATACCCCATAATGTCAAAGTGGAATTATGTTTCTATACATTTTTACAAATGTATTCCAAATGAAAAGCTGAAATGTCTTGAGTCAGTAAGTATTCAATCCCTTGGTTATTGCAAGCCTAAATTAGTTCAGGACTCACTCAGTGTGCAATAATAGTGTTTAAAAAGATTATTTAATGACTACCTCATTTCTGTACCCCACACATACAATTATCTGTAAGGTCCCTCAGTCGAGCAGTGAATTTCAAACACAGATTCAACCACAAAGACCAGGGAGGTTTTCCAATGCCTTGCAAAGAAGAGCACCTATTGGTAGAAGGGTAAAACGTTTAAAAAGCAGACATTGAATATCCCTTTGAGCATGGTGAAGTTATTAATTACACTTTGGATGGTGTATCAATACACCCAGTCACTACTAAGATACAGGCATCCTTCCTAACTCAGTTGCCGGAGAGGAAGGAAACCGCTCAGGGATTTCACCATGAGGCCAATGGTGACTTTAAAACAGATACAGAGTTTAATGGCTGTGATAGGAGAAAACTGATGATGGATCAACAACATTGTAGTTACTCCACAATACTAACCTAAATGACAGAGGGAAAAGAAGGAAGCCTGTACAGAATAAAAACATGCATCCTGTTTGCAATAAGGCACTAAAGTAAAACTGCAAAAAATATGGCAAATAAATTAACTTTATGTCCTGAATATAAAGTGTTATGTTTGGGGCAAATCCAACACCTCGCTGAGTACCACTCTTCATATTTTCAAGCATGGGAGTGGCCGCATCATGTTATGGGTATGGTTTTCATCAGCAAGGACTAAGGAGTTCTTTAGGCTAAAGATAAATGGAATAGAGCTATGCACAGGCAAAATCCTAGAGGAAAACCTGGTTCAGTCTGCTTTCCAACAGACACTGGGAGACAAATTCACCATTCAGCAGGACAATAACCTAAAATACAAGGCCAAATATACACTGGAGTTGCTTACCAAGACTACATTGAATGTTCCTGAGTGGCCTACATACAGTTTTGACTTAAATTGGCTTGAAAATATACGGCAAGACTTGTAAATAGCTGTCTAGCAATGATCAACAACCAACTTGACAGAGTTTGAAGAATTTTTTAAAGAATAATGTGCTAATATTGTACAATCCAGAAGTCTTAGAGACTTACCCAGAAAGACTCACAGCTGTAATCGCTGTCACAGTGATTGTAACATTCATTGACTCAGGGGTGTCAGTTCCCACGGGGGGCCAGTATAAACAAAAAAAAATAAAAAATAAAAAATAATAATGTATTCACTAACTGTAAGTCGCTCTGGATAAGAGCGTCTGCTAAATGACTAAAATGTAAATGTAAAAATGGCTGTGAATACTTAAGTAAATTAGATATTTCTGTATTTCATTTTCAATACATTTGCAAACATTTCTAAAAACATGTTTTCACTTTGTCATTATGGGGTATTGATGGGTGAGAAAAAAATATATTTAATCAATTTTGAATTCAGGCTGTAATACAACAAAATGTGGAATAAGTCAAGGGGTATGAATACGTTCTGAAGTGTGTAACCTGTACAAGTGTGTTGCATATCCCACTCCTCCTGAGACACCCTCAGAGAGTGGGGTCATGGCCAGGGATCAGCCATTATTGACTGCAAACCTGGAGATTTTTCACCTAGTCAGCTCTACCAAACTTTCTGTTACTGGCCCAAGCAGTGCTTAATTTGAGCCGGATCCTGCCGGAACAGGATCCGGCACCTCTTAGATTTGACTTCGTTCGTTCCGGCACCTATTTGCCCGGTTCCGGCCCTCTCGCAGCATGATTTATTCATTGGTTCACTGTACACACTGTAAACATTCTAATAAAAGCGATCAGCGTTAAATTAAGTTGCCTCCTCGTTATTTCTCCCGCCCCCCACACATGTAAAAGTGCAGTGATCCTTCTGTGTAATCATCCTATCCTGCCACACTGATTCCAGACCTTCTCTCTTATTTGTACATAGAGGTTATGGGGAGGGCCAGTGAGGTAAGTAATTTATCTTGACACAGGTCTTGGTCAATGTTGCCAATTTAGCGACTTTGTCGCTATATTTAGCGTGTTTTCAGACCCTTCTAGCGACACATTTCCAAAAAAGCGACTAGTGACAAATCTAGGGACTTTTTCTGGTGTTATTGGAGACTTTTGGAGACTGACGTGAAAGCACGTGTCGTTCTTACTCTTCTCAACGAGCAGCGGGTGCTTTGTTACCCCCGTCCCAAAGCACTCACAGGCGGCCCAGTCCTCATGCAGCAGCCCCTCCCAGCTGTAGTCAAAGCAAGAGATGTTCACCCCTCCGCGTCCAGACTGCAAATGAATCGCGCATGCGGGAAGCCGCCGTTGGCTGATCCCGCCCTGGTTTACATTCAGGGCGGGATGTACATGTAGGGTGTTTTTTACTCACTTTTTGTCTCTCCCACGACGTTATTCCTCTCTCCTACAGCGTCCATCACAATTACATGTACATGGCCAATAATGCAAATTATGTGATGACGTCATTTAGCGACTTTTAGGACAGCCAATAGCTACTTTCCTTACTGAGGAGTTGGCAACTCTTGGTAGTGGTGGTCAGCTAGTGAAGAGGTCCCTACGTAATCACGTCATGTAGCCTAGGCTAGTCGTCCCCTACTGAATTTGAAACGTGGGAAAGCCAAATAATAAATGGATAAGAAAAGGCAATCGAGTTTGATGAAATTTTTCAAGTCCAAAAATCCAGAGAAAGATGGTGACTCAAACCCAGAATGTGCCAGAGAACTGTCTGTGCCGGAGGAGAGGAGTGAGGGGCAAACTGTTCCTGATGGCGATGCTTTAGCTAGTAGCGCTGCTAATCCCGCCAGTTCAGCACCACCGGCACCTCCACTAGCGAGTCAGACTCAGTAGATGTCCTAACTGACTTGCCAAAACTATACTTTGTTAACAAGAAATGTTTGGAGTGGTTGAAAAACGAGTTTTAATGACTCCAACCTAAGTGTATGTAAACTAAATAGGTCCCCTGTAGCTCAGTTGGTAGAGCATGTCGCTTGCAATGCCAGGGTTGTGGGTTCGTTTCCCACGGGGGGCCAGTATGAAAATGTATGCACTCAGTAACTGTAAGTCGCTCTGGATAAGAGCGTCTGCTAAATGACTAAAATGTAAACTTCTGACTTCAACTGTATATTCTCATACAATATATATACAAAAGTATGTGGACACCCCTTCAAATTAGTGGATTCGGCTATTTCAGCCACATCCATTGCTAACAGGTGTATAAAATCGTGCACACAGCCATGAATCTCCATAGACAAACATTGGCAGTATAATGGCCTTACTGAAGAGCCCAGTGACTTTCAACGTGGCACCGTCAAAGGATGCCACTTTTCCAACAAGTCAGTTTGTCAAATTTCAGCCCTGCTAGAGCTGCCCTGGTCAACTGTAAGTGCTGTTATTGTGAAGTAGAAATGTCTAGGAGCAACAACAGCTCAGCTGTGAAGTGGTAGGCCACACAAGCTCACAGAACGGGACCGCTGAGTGATGAAGCGCGTAGCGCGTAAACATCGTCTGTCCTCGGAAGCTGACGTTGCCTCTGGAAGCAATCTCAGCACAAGAACTGTTCGTCGGGAGCTTCATGAAATGGGTTTCCATGGCAGAGCAGCTGCACACAAGCCTAAGATCCCCATGCGCAATGCCAAGCGTCGGCTGGAGTGGTGTAAAGCTCGCCGCCATTGGACTCTAAACAGTGGAAACGCGTTCTCTGAAGTGATGAATCAAGCTTCACCATCTGGCAGTCCAACAGACAAATCTGTGTTTGGCAGATGCCAGGAGAACGCTACTTGCCCCAATAGTGCCAAATGTAAAGTTTGGTGGAGGAAGAATAATGGTCAGGGGGTGTTTTTCATGGTTCGGGCTAGGCCCCTTAGTTCCAGTGAAGGGAAATCTTAAGGTTACGGCATACAATGACATTCTAGACGATTCTGTGCTTCCAACTTTGTGGTAACAGTTTGGGTAAGGCCCTTTCCTATTTCAGCGGGACAATACCCCCGTGCACAAATCGTGGTCCAAAAAGAAATGGTTTGTCGAGATCGGTGTGGAAGAACTTGACTGGCCTGCACAGAGCCCTGACCTCAACCCCATCGAACACCTTTGGGATTAATTGGAATGTCGACTGCAAGCCAAGCCTAATCACCCAACATCAGTGCCCGATCTCACTAATGCTCTTGTGTGGCTGAATGGAAGCAAGACCCCGCAGCCATGTTGCAACATCTAGTGGAAAGCCTTCCCAGAAGAATGGAGGGGAGGCTGTTATAGCAGCAAAGGGGGGACCAACTCCATATTAACGGCCATGATTTTGGAATGAGATGTTTGACGAGCAGGTGTCCACATACTTTTGGACATGTAGTGGTACGTCATATTATCACATAGGCAGGAGGCCTATATATTCTCATATGTGTGTTCTGCTGTAGCCTACGTTGATTTATTTTATTTGAAGTTATATTCCAATATCCACCAATGGTAGAGTGGCCAGACAGAAGCCACTCCTCAGTAAAAGGCTCATGACAGCCCGCTTGGAGTTTGCCAAAAGGTACTGAAAGGACTCTCAAACCATGAGAAACAAGATTCTTTGGCCTGGAAGCCAAGTGTCACGTCTGGAGAAAACCTTTCACCATCCCTACGGTGAAGCATGGTGGTGGCAGCATCATGCTGTGGGGATGTTTTTCAGCGGCAGGGACTGGGAGACTAGTCAGGATCGAGGGAAAGATGAAAGGAGCAAAGTACAGAGAGATCCTTGATGAAAACCTGCTCCAGAGCGCTCAGTACCTCAGACTGGGGCGAAGGTTCACCTTCCAACAGGACAACGACCCTAAGCACACAGCCAAGACAATGCAGAAGTGGCTTCGGGACAAGTCTCTGAATGTTCTTGAGTGGCCCAGCCAGAGCACAGACTTGAACCCGATCGAACATCTCTGGAGAGACCTGAAAATAGCTGTGCAGCGACGCTCCCCATCCAACCTGACAGAGCTTGAGAGGATCTGCAGAGAAAAATGGGAGAAACTCCCCAAATACAGATGTGCCAAGCTTGAAAAGTCATACCCAAGAAGAATCGAGGCTGTAATCGCTGCCAAAGGTGCTTCAACAAAGTACTGAATAAAGGGTCTGAATACTTATGTAAATGTAATATTTCACACATTTATAAAAACCAGTTTTTGCTTTGTCATTATGTGGTATTGTGTGTAGATTACTGAGGTAAGAAATCAATTTAATCAATTTTAGAATAAGTCTGTAACGTAACAAGTGAAAAAAGTCAAGGGGTCTCTACCACCAATGACCAATAGCTAAGGGGATAACATCATCAAGAACATTGTTTGAAACAACAAACACACTGTTCTTGGTGTGTCAGTATTCCCGGAGCGACACGTCATATTTAATACAATAGAGATAGTGATCATTAGCCCTCATTAGGACTGTTAGATGACCATCTATTTACAGACCATTCAGTCAGTCAGCTTCTAAAGGTTATCAGGGATGGTTCTTTGTGTTCCCTCATATCTTTGATGAGACCATGTCTATTACTGCAGCTAATTAACCCAGTCTCCCTCACCACTAATCATAACGGTATGTCCTAACGAAGCTCCCCACCACCCTGACATAATAGCATTCCACTACTTTATTCAAAACCCAGGAAATGTCCTAGAGATGGTCTGGAGCAGGATCAGAGTCATTAAGGACGGCTGATAGACTTCAAGTCATCAAATGAGCAAACGAGTCAAACTTTACAATAGAAAAAGAGCATATATTTTTGTTGATGTCCCCGTCCACTGGACTAAATATATCTTAATGACGTCTATGGAGGGTGGAAATTAGACAACATAGGGCCTTATAAAAGGAAACTGGCTTCAGAGAGTGGTGAGAGTAGAAGTGGACCCCACAGCCTTTAACAGAACATGTGTTTCAACACAAAGCACTGGACTACAGCACCAGGGATGGACACAGGATGCTCATCCACAAAGGTAGGATCGACTATGTAACACAGCTTTTATTACAGATGTTTTTACTGTGAATAATTTAAGCAGCCATTACGGTCCTCAGACAAAGGTCATGTAGGTACATGTACTAAAGGGAATGTTCAGAAAAGTATATCAGGTATTATATTTGGATGAATGGTAATGCTCGCTAATGCTCCCTAATTTGCATTTAGTATTTTTAGAATGGAGATGGAACACCATTATTTGCACTTAGCGTGTCAGTCACTGCCCTGATATTTTCATGGGTTTGAATTCCTTTCAGTCTATTGAATAGGGTTTTTGGTCATGGGTTTTAGGGTATTAATCAATTACATAATCTTTCAAAATAGGAAGACCTTGTCTGTTGGATACTGAAGAAAACGTTCTAAAACGGATAGTTGTTAGCAGACATGACTAAAATCTTTCTGAAATTGTTCTCAATGATTGTTCCTGAGTACATTTTAGCTTACATTTTTCATATTAAACATAAACTTATATTAGCATAGGCCTATGCATCTCGCTCTCTCTATCTTACTCTCTCGTTTTTCATAATATTTTTTTTGAGTTTGCAAGAAAGGCATTTCACTGTGCATGTGAGATAAAAAAAAACGTGAAACTCTCTTTCTCTCTCTGTCTGTCTCTGTCTCTCTCTCTCTCTCTCTTATAAAATTCTAACATTGAAATACTGTATCTGCTTCTACTGACAGAAACTCAAGGTTCTCATCTTGATGCTACTCATCTCTCATCTGGCCTGTGACGCTCAGGAGGTTGCCAATTGTTGCAGACAGAAATCCCACTCCTGCCGCCTTTACGTCCTGCTCTGTCGCTCAGGTAATGGGACGGGGACAAGGAGACCCCTCACTGATGACGCAGCCACTGGCATCCTCACACTCGGTAAACGGAAAGAAACTGATGAACGTCGTTTCCAGAGCCGGTTAAATCAGCTACTCCACGGGTCACGGAACCAAGCGGCGGGAATCTTGACGATGGGGAAGAGGACTGAAGACACAGCAGAACCGCTCATGCGCTTGTTTCCCATTTTAGAGACAGCCCCCACCACCACGGCCCAGTCAGTTTTACAACTGCCATTCAAATGATTCACCTGGAAAACATCAATGTTGCCCATCATTTTTGAGGGACTGCGTCTTGGGGTAAAAGTTCCTTTAAGATTTCATTTCTTTGTGGAGTAGAGTAGGTGTTAGTAATTATGTTAGTAATTTTGTAAATATTGTATATGAACTCATGTGTAATAAAATGTGATAATGGTCACATGTAGCATAGTTGTATTTGCTTCCCTGGTGTCTCTTTGTATTTTAGGTGATGGTAAAGTAAATATGAAGAAAGTGACTGTCTGAGGGTTGAGTCATCAAGTTGTGTCTGTATTATGGCATCACATCACTGGCAAGACAGTCAGACAACCCCAATAACCCCAACCAGCCCTAATCATCAACCCCTCAATCAGCCATGAGCACTGGATGATGTCTGGATAGGTATGTGTGTTTGTGCACATGAGTGTGTGATCCAGAAAAGTACTTTTCCCAGAAAGAATTTGGTTTCTGTGAAAGCTGGAGGTCTGCTGTATTTCCCATCTCTCTTCCATTCTAACCTGCCCTCCCTCTCCAAACTGACTCCATGATTCTTCCTCTTTCATGACTTTTCTCATGGGGGCAGCATGGAGCTGCTTCAAGGCTCAAGCCTTGAGTGTTACTCAGCCCACATACTGTATTCTGATGTATAGCCAAAGATCAAGGTCAAGACCCTCTGTATTTCTCCATCATTGCATTACATTCTCTTGCCACACTTTCTGTCCCTCTCTTCTCACCTTGTAGCTTCTTTCTAAATGTTTGTACATTATATATAAAGTTTTAGGTAATAACTGAAAAACAACATTTTAACCATTGTTATGGAAGTAAAGTCTAAGGCTATTCTGCAGTCTTGTTTGTGTGTTCTTCATGCATACAGTACCTCCACCCACTCACCTGGTCACAAACACACAAACAATGAACCATGCCATATCGACACAAAAACACCAACACGCTCACCGTGCCATGTTTTCTCTCGGTTACTGCAGCGTGTCAGATCGCCTGATAGGTATAGAGGAGCTGCTAATTAAAACAGATGCTTAATAGAGAGAGGGAGTATGTCTGGGATACATTTATATATTCATTTACTCATGCAGTATGAAGCTACCCAGCTAGCACATTTGGTTCCTTCTAAGTTGTGGGAATGTACGTTTTTGGTTTCCCATTGGTTCTGGGAATGAAGCCATACGTTTCCTGACCGGTAAAACTGAACTTTTCTGTTTGTTCTGGGAATGGAGATTTTTAGGTTGCAGGGAGGTTCTGAGAACATTTTGCTATGGTTCCCTGAAAGTTTTATTAACATTCTGAGAATGAATTGTAAAGGTTATTTGAATAACTTCCTCAACAAGACTGTAAGGTTAACTGTTTTGAACTCCAAGCACAGATAGGACATACGGAATTTAATTTGCTTAGGCATTAATCATGCACACACATTTCTTTTTTATTGTGGCACAGCATCAGTGAGATTTGAACCTATGATTGTCTGTTGTCTATCCATGGAATTAGTCCACTGTGCCACCAGGATGGAGCTAGCATGTCATGTTTATTTACTCATACAAAGCTGTTCATTTTAGTCTATTCAAACAGATCCCATTTCAAAGGAAACAAGCACTCATTAAGATCAGGTGTGGCCAATTAGTGGGCTCAGCCAACACACCTGAACACACTTAACAAGATAGAGGATAAAGAGAGTATTGTTGACCCTGAGAACGGAATGTATATGTTTTTAAAAAGCATTCTTAAAACGTTATTTGAACGTTACTAATGTTTTCTTGTCTTCTTAATGTTCTGAGAACATGGCTTTAAATAGAACCATGAGAAAACCTGCAGAAAACGTTACGCTGAAGTACTGAAATTCCCACAGAAGACCATTGTTTCTTAACATTCATGGAGCAATTTGAGAACATTACTTTAAATTAAACCATGAGGAAACCTGTAGGAAACGTTATACTGTACAGAAATTCCCACAGAAGAACGTTGTTTCTTAAAGTTCTCTGAACTATTTGAGAATATTCCCAATGCCAAACCAATTGGAGAACGTTTCTAGAACATTACCAAAAGTTATATTAAATGTAACCTGGTTTGAACTTTTAGGAAACGTTCTGTTAAAGTAATGAAATACCAAGAAAATAATGTTTTTTTGTCAAGTTCCTTAAATGTGCTGAGAATGTTCCAAAGCCAAGCAACTATCCTGCACCATTCCTAGAAAGTGGTGGGAAGGTTGAGGACAACCATGCTCTCACCAAGCTCTAAGAAACATGGTTCTCAGAACATTATGTGCTAGCTGGGTAAGATGCTTATAAGATCTAAGAGGCTTTTGATTGTGTATGTGTTCATGTAAATTATATGCATGTGAATCTTGTTCCTTATATATTCTAAAGCTGTGTGTGGGCTTGTGTGTGTGCGTACGTGTGTGCCTACATGCGTGTGTGTACAATGTGCCTCCATGTGCATGTCAACATGTATACATGGGTATTCTCATCCCTACTTCCTAGTAAGGATACAGGATCAGAAATGGATGATGGCAGTGGTGTGTACAACAGAGAAAGAGAAAGAGGGAAGGGAGGGGAGGGGCAGAACGAAAGAGAAAGCTGGATGCGATTCACTGGTCTACTGACTGCCATCCTTTCTGTTAGAGGGGGTGCAACAAGAGAGAGTGTCTATTAGTGTGTGAAGGAGAGAGATGACGAGAGGACAGAGTAGGATAGTGAATAGAGCCTGAAAGTGTGCGCAAGAAGGACAAAGAACAGAGAAATGGATTGTTAATAAACAGTGAGAAGTGGAGAGAAGCAGGGTGCTCTCGGGGAAAGATAAAGAGAGAAGAAAGAGGAAAGTGAGTAGAGGGAGGGAGAGAGAAACAGCGAGAGAGGGGTGAGAGCGATAGAGAATGGGAGAGACTGTGTGATAGAGAGAAGAGAGAGAGAGAGCGAGAGAGCGAGAGAGAGAGAGAGAGAGAGAGAGAGAGAGAGAGAGAGAGAGAGAGAGAGAGAGAGAGAGAGAGAGAGAGAGAGAGAGAGAGAGAGAGAGAGAGAGAGAGAGAGTACAGACTCAGATAACGGAAGTGGCGTGCGCATCCTGCTCTCCTGCTGGGGCTAGGTGAGACTTCAGACTGATCTGTGAGGAGCGAAGAGCAGAGAGATACACTACCTAACCTGATGACTCTGAGCTGACAGTGAGTTACAACACCTTAGCTTGATCCAAGGTAAGAAGAACAACTAGCCACACCACAGAGAAATAAGGGGCTGAGCTAAAGAGAAAGATAATCAGCCTTACTTGGGATAAAGAAGAGGAAAGAGGAAAGAAAGAAGACTATAAACCTGAGACTGAGGTAAATGCCACTGATACCCGGCTGACCTGTAGCTGAGCGCTGAGACAGGATCAAGGAGAAGCATCTGTTGAAGTGCAGACTGCAGAGTCACGTTGGTCTGACTCGCCCTCCTCTCAGCTCTGTCTGTCAGGGGATGGAGTGACTTGGTGAGCCCAGCTGTGAGTCTTCATCGTTGGACAACATGCCTGTGATGAAGGGCCTCCTGGCCCCCCAGAACACCTTCCTGGACACCATCGCCAAGCACTTTGATGGCACCCGTAAGTATACCGTTTACTCAAGCCTTTCTGCCTTAGTGCCAGCCTCCGTGCCCACCTAATTGGGATGCATGCAGTGTTACAATGGGTTTGATTGATTGTAATTTACTGGGGAAGTAATTTACAAGTTGTGAACAAGTTGTGTTTAATACATTGTGACTTCTCAATGTAAGATTTCCACTTTGGGGGGGTTATAAGCTGACATATGGAATTGTTTTAAGATGGTTATGGTCATTTGATTTTAAATTTTAGGACCCTTTAGGTGTCCAAAAAATATATAAAAACAGTATTTGATAAAATATTGAATTTGGCCTTTAGTACCAAATACCATAGAAACACATTGAATAACACATTCATAAATGGCAAAAAAGACTGAAAAATTAATCATAAGGAATAAGGTTTTGAAGTGTCTGTCCTATATCTAGGAGATATAAGAAAGCTCTGTCTTGTCGAGGTTGAGCTTGAGGTGGTGGGCCGACATCCAAGCTGAGATATCTGCCAGGCACGCAGAGATGTGTGTCACCACCTGGGTGTCAGAAGGGGGGGATGGAGAAAAGTAGTTGAATGTCATCCGCGTAGCAATGAGGACGGAGCCGAGTGACTTGCTGTATATGTAGCCTGGCGAAAGTAAACCCAGCACAGGGTTGTTTATTCTGTCAAAGCTTACATTTGAAATAGGATCATGTAGGAGGGAAATAACCGTAAGGTGGTCACCATAACGTAAAGTTCAGTCTAAATCACAATCAAGTGAAATAAATCTGTTAGTAAAGTGCATAAAAACAATCTGAGTACAAAAAGTACAAAGTGAAATGCACAAACGGTAGTGGCTCTGCTTTCTATAGAAATACAAGAAAATACAAAGACCAATGTTCACAGTTAGAATAGACTTTCTAACATTTCAAATGTCTGAGTACAAGATGTCCATAAACAAAATGACATCTTGCAAAATACAACACCCTGAAGCTTTACATGAAATAGAATGTCATTCTATAATTACTCACGCTTCAAATAATGTTATCAACTCCACAACGTGGTTCTGAGAGCACTGGTATTCAGCTAGCAAGAAGCTAACATACTCATGTCAATCTGAAAGTATCAACAGGCTAACATGACCAACTGTAAATATTACAAAACTAACTCTTATACACTGCAGATGATGCATAATATGATATATTCCGGTACAAGAGTAAGATCAAAAGTATTATTTACCCATTTAAAGTAATGTTGGACCCACAAAGGATTTCAACAGTGTAATTGCTTGCTCTCATTCTAACACACTGCGCATGCCAATCCCAAAACCACTCTCACACATTATTTATTTATCTCTTAAAGGGACAGTGCCATCTAGTGGATATAAATTAATACAGCTACGTGCTTTTACCACCTGACTACTTATAGAGAGAAGAGGAGAGGGCCTAGAACCAAGCCCTGGGGGACACCAGTAGTGAGAGTACGTGGTGCAGACACAGATCCTCTCCACATCAACTGGTAGGAGCAGCCTGCCAGGTAGGATGCAATCCAAGAGTCTGCAGAGCCTGAGACGCCTAGCCCTGAGAGGGTGGAGAGGAGGATCTGATGGTTCATGGTGTCAAAGGCAGCAGATCTAGGAGGATGAGAACAGAAGAGAGAGAGTCAGCTTTGGCAGTGCGGAGAGCCTCCATGACACAGAGGAGAGCAGTCTCAGTTGAGTGACCCGTCTTGAAGCCTGACTGGCTTGACACTAATTTCTAATTGCCTAGCGGACGTGAAGAGCACACCTCCCGGTACTAATTGCTGATTGCATAGGAGAGGAGAAACTACTCCCCCTCCAATATAGCCACTGATTACCAAAACAACAACAGTCACAATTTGCCCTGCCCCTTAATACTGGTTGATGTGTCAACAATCAGCTGCAGGTTATGAGCAGTCAGCAGTTCACACACTAAGTTGGCTACTGGAAAGACAGACAGCACTTAAAGTAAATGGCCCCAGATAGCAAAAATACAGTACTAAACAACAACAGATGAAGACAAAAATTATACTTATTACTCCTAGAGATATTAGGAGTCCTCTAGCTGTAGATTGAAGCTACACCGCAACATGGCAAAAAAGTAATTAACTACTGAAAACACTACCTAGATTTGAATTTAGTTCAACTACCACCAAGCTATTGCAAAATGTAGTTAAATTACTAGTTGAATATCATTTACATTTTAGTAGACACTCTTATCCAGAGTGACTTACAGGAGCAATTAGGGTTAAGTGCCTTGCTCAAGGGCACATCAACGGATTTTTCACCTAGTCGGCTCAGGGATTGGAACCAGCGACTTTTCGGTTACTGGCACAACGCACTTAACCACTAAGCTACCTGCCGCCCTATATGTAGTTCACTACTCCCCAACACTGAGTGTAAGTGGTACAGGTGAGGGGCAGCCAGTCAAGACAGTAGCCCAGGCTGTGATAGTGATGGAGAGAGTGGTGAGAGCTCGGCAGAGGAGTGGGTGTGCTGTTGTTTTGGATTCAAGTGCCACTTGTTGGGCTGTTGCATGTTTGCTGTTTGTGTTGCTCCTCATTAAAGGGTAACTTTGGGATTTTGGCAATTAAGCGAGCCAATGCTAACTAGCGTTAGCGCAAACCATAGACTTCCAGTCATTGCACTAACGATAGTTAGCAATTGCGCTGACGCTAGTTAGCAACTTCCTTCAAACTGCACGCAGAGACATACAAATCTGGGGAAGTAGATAAAGGGCTTCATTGCCTCCTGAAGTATCCCTTTAAGATGCATGGGTGCAGTAGGTCTATGCAGCTGTGTAGGAGTGATTCCAATTTCTTTACACACAAAGCACTTGAGTATAGAATTGCACCATGTCTTTAAAAGGTGAAAGCCTGTATAGAGCCCTTAGATATCAGTAACTTTATCCTTATTTCCCCTTTCTTTCTCTGTCTCTCTTTTAGCTCACTCACAACCTAAAAGCTCTTTTATTATTTGTCAAATGTGTTCACAGTTCATGCATTTTGTTTGTCCATCTATTAAGCACCACTGCTTTTGACCATAGGATATACACTGAATGTACAAAACATTCCATGATATAGACTGACCAGGTGATTCCAGGTGAAAGCTATGATCCCTTATTGATGTCACTTGTTAAATTCACATCAATCAGTGTAGATGAAGGGGAGGAGACAGGTTAAAGAAGGATTTTTAAGCCTTGAGACAATTGTGACATTGATTGTGTATGTGTGCCATTCAGAGGGTGAAATGGAGTCAACATGGGCCAGCATCCCTGTGGAACGCTTTCGACATTTTGTAGAGTCCATGCCCCAACGAGTTGAGGCTGTTCTGAGGGCAAAAGGGAGTGCAACTCAATATTAGGAAGGTGTTCCTAATGTTTTGTACAATAAGTGTATGTCACTAATGGACTACTGTCCAAACTGCATGATGCACTATCCCATAGAGTGGAAATTCTATGAAACCTTCTCCCATGGTCAGATCAGGTCACACTCTTCTCAGTGGGTTACAAGAAGTGGGACATGACATCATGCTAGTGTGTGGCCGCCAATCTGTGTCCTGGCTGAGTTAATGAATTCAGTGTGAAGACAAACACACTCACACACACACACACCAACCTGGACTCAGGGGTAGACGTAACATAGTAAACGTAAACCCAGGACACTCCAATTATGATGATATGATATGTTACATTTCGTATGCATTTGTGGATGTCCTTCATCCCATTTCGTATGATATGTTATGAATTAATATTCGTATGATATGTAATGCATTGCAATTCGTACAATATGCTCCGGATTTGCGAAACGTATGATATGTAACAAATTCCAATCTGTTGTGGCTAACGTTAGCTAGGTGGCTATCGCTAATGTTAGCTAGGTGACTAAGGTTAGCTAGGCTAGGGATTAGGGTAAGAGGTTAAGGTTATGTGAAGGGTTAGCTAACATGCTAAGTAGTTGCAAAGTAACTAAAAAGTAGTAAGTAGTTGCAAAGTTGCTAAAATGCTAATATTGTCCGTAATGAGATTCAAACACATAACCTTTGGGTTGCTAGACGTTTGCGTTATATGCCTGCCAGCCAGCCAGCCAGCCAGCCTGCCTTCCTGCCTGCCTACCCATCTACCCCGACCAACCACCCTACTTTTGTTTTTCCCTTAAGTAACCTGCTGTCTTATGTAACTATACCAAATGTAACATATCATACTAATACATCTAGTTTATGAGACCAGGCTGCACACACACACACACACACACACACACACACACACACACACAAATACAAATACAGAGTCACAATCACTTTTTTCGCAAGTTTGGTGGTAACAGGCCCTCTGTGTCATGGTGTGGGTGGAGGAGCTGGCCAAAAGCTTTAATGGACAAGACAGAACCAGTCTGGGGGAAGTGGGAGGTGCAGGGAGCCGTTATCCAAAGGGAAGAGATGTAGTTGGAGCTTGAAATGCCTGTAGGGAGCTGATAAAATAGTCCAAAACTTTGACTTTCTTCTGTCCGAGTTCAAGACCTTCTGGGTAGCTTCTTCATTGAGCACACACAGTGTATGATAGATGTTCAAATAATTGACTTCAACGTATGACCTATGACATAATATTCTAATAGCATGCTCAACAACTGGTGGGTGGATGTGGGTATATTTGCAACATGTAATGCATGTCCGACTGCCTCCCTCCACTAAATGACCCTCTCCATTGTGTAATGTGACCAAGCGATTACAGAATGAATAAAAGTGACAGCCAAATGACCCCAACATGTGAGCAGGGACATAAATTACAGTTAATTATGCAGGGGTTAAGCGTCAGTCCAACAGCACCTGGGTATCGATATCAGTCATCCACTCTCTGTAAAAGTAGGCTAATATACATAACTCCATCAATCCCATACACAACAAAATGAGCAACCCTAGTAATCTTGAATCCACTCATTTTACATTATGTCTGGTGGAATATAGAAGGCTGTAATGAAGGACAGATACCCAGTTCCCCCTGTAACAATCCATTATATAATGTCTCATTTCATTCTTAATACATTAGTTAGTCGTTGCCAGAATGCAAACAAATGACTAAATACAGTAGGACCATACAGTACACATTGTACAGTTATTCCCATTTCTATGTACATTTCAGGTTGTACTCTGTGGATTATGGTGCCGGGATGTCAGAGTGAAGTTATGGACGCTAGTTTGTATGTATCGATTGCAGCGTTTATGCAGTAATAGTGCGAAAGCTCTCGTTATTGTCTCGTTGTCGCTCCACAGAATGATTCAGTCTAATTATCTGTGTGGCTGGGAGCTACACACAGCTTTCCCCCTCCTAATTGAGGCATACCATTATTTAATAGCATTTCCCCTCCATTTCAATTCACAAATTGTGATTATTGTTGTTGTGATTGATGCAAACGGCCTGGCTGTTTTGCTTGTGTAATGTAAGTAGATTGGTTTGGGTTTTGCTGTTCACCACCTGATGTCAATTACTGAAGCTACAAGTGCATGAACTGAACTGTGATAGAAAGGACCAGTGTTATTCACTACGATGGAGAAGTCCCTTTTGTCGTGCGGACAGTCATCTCAGAAATTATTTTGAGAGAAAATGAGAGAGAGAATGAGAAAGTGAAGCACTTAGAGCTTTGACGGTTCAACGTGGCTTTCACTATGAACTTCGATTCTGCCATTCTTCCATCAGATAAAAAGAAGAGAGAGAGAAAGACTGAGGGAAAGACCGGTAGACTGGGTGCATTTTAGCAGAACAATAGAGTTGGAGAAAGGACTTACCATCTGTTTGCTTTGGTTTAGAAAATCAACCTTGTTTCACTGGTCTATATCAGTCTAAGCCAAGTAACAATGATGATCATAAAGCTACTGTAACAAACCCCCCTATTGGTCCAGATACTGCTCAGTATGTTTTCCCATAGGATTAACTTATTGCGAATCTATTTGTGTTCTTCCTGCATAAAAAAGGGACCGCATCCTGGTTACCTCCTCCCTGTGGAAATAACAGCTTTGCCATTAGCTTTTTATTTTAAAATGTTTTATAAATTGCTATCGCAACTCAAGCCTGGGCACATTAAGTCTCATGTACAGTGCCTTGCAAAAGTATTCATCCCCCTTGGCGTTTTTCCTATTTTGTTGCATTACAACCTGTAATTTAAATGGATTTTTATTTGGATTTCATGTAATGGACAAAATAGTCCAAATTGGTGAAGTGAAATGGAAAAAAATAACTTGTTTCAAAAAATTCTCAAAAAGAAATAACGGAAAAGTGGTACGTGCATATGTATTCACCCCCTTTGCTATGAAGCCCCTAAATAAGATCTGGTGCAACCAATTACCTTCAGAAGTCACATAATTAGTTAAATAAAGTCCACCTGTGTGCAATCTAAGTCTCACATGATCTCAGTATACATACACCTGTTTTGAAAGGCCCCAGAGTCTGCAACACCACTAAGCAAGGGGCATCACCAAGTAAACGGCACCATGAAGACCAAGGAGCTCTCCAAACAGGTCAGGGACAAAGTTGTGGAGAAGTACAGATCAGGGTTGGGTTATAAAAAAATATCCAAAACTTTGAACATAAAATAAATAAATATGCCATTTAGCAGACGCTTTTATCCAAAGTGACTTACAGTCATGCATGCATACATTTTTGTGTATGGGTGGTCCCGGGGATCGAACCCACTACCTTGGCGTTACAAGCGCCGTGCTCTACCAGCTGAGCTACAGAGGACCACATCCCACGGAGCACCATTAAATCCATTATTAAAAAATTGAATGAATATGGCACCACAACAAACCTGCCAAGAGAGGGCCGCCCACCAAAACTCACAGACCAGGCAAGGAGGGCATTAATCAGAGAGGCAACAAAGACACCAAAGATAACCCTGAAGGAGCTGCAAAGCTCCACTGCGGAGATTGGAGTATCTGTCCATAGGACCACTTTAAGCCGTACACTCCACAGAGCTGGGCTTTACGGAAGAGTGGCCAGAAAGAAGCCATTGCTTAAAGAAAAAAAGAAGCAAACACTTTTGGTGTTCGCCAAAAGGCATGTGGGAGACTCCCCAAACATATGGAAGAAGGTACTCTGGTCAGATGAGACTACAATTGAGCTTTTTGGCCATCAAGGAAAACGCTATGTCTGGCACAAACCCAAAACCTCTCATCACCCGAGAACACCATCCCCACAGTGAAGCATGGTGGTGGCAGCATCATGCTTTGAGGATGTTTTTCATCGGCAGGGACTGGGAAACTGGTCAGAATTGAAGGAATGATGGATGGCGCTAAATACAGGGAAATTCTTGAGGGAAACCTATTTCAATCTTCCAGAGATTTGAGACTGGGACGGAGGTTCACCTTCCAGCAGGACAATGACCCTAAGCATACTGCTAAAGCAACACTTGAGTGGTTTAAGGGAAACATTTAAATGTCTTGGAATGGCCTAGTAAAAGCCCAGACCTCAATCCAATTGAGAATTTGTGGTATGACTTAAAGATTGCTGTACACCAGCGGAACCCATCCAACTTGAAGGAGCTGGAGCGGTTTTGCCTTGAAGAATGGGCAAAAATCCCAGTGGATGGATGTGCCAAGCTTATAGAGACATACCCCAAGAGACTTGCAGCTGTAATTGCTGCAAAAGGTGGCTCTACAAAGTATTGACTTTGTGGGGGTGAATAGTTATGCATGCTCAAGTGTTCTGTTTTTTTGTCTTATTTCTTGTTTATTTCACAATAAAACATATTTTGCATCTTCAAAGTGGTAGGCATGTTGTGTAAATCAAATTATACAAACCCCCCAAAAATCAATTTTAATTCTAGGTTGTAAGGCAACAAAATAGGAAAAATGCCAAGGGGGGTGAATACTTTCGCAAGCCACTGTGGCTTTTGTACTAATTATCTCTACATCCATCACTTAGAGACTGAGACATTTCAGGAGTTTAATGTCTTTCTCTACAGGAAATACTGTATACAGTAACAGTATGCAACCTATCTCAATCTAAAGATATCCTCCATCTCTACACCTTTCAACAGCAGCCAGACATAGTCCATGGCTCAGTAGGCTGTGAGTGTTGGCTGGGTGTCGAACTGTGGCTCACCTCAAATGACAGAATAAACTTAACAAGAGATCTGGAGCACTTAGGTCCTCTTCACCACTCTGTGTGAACTAATGATCTATTAGACATGTGTATTAAGTGTGTGTATAATACTTATCTGACACAACATCTACAGTATTGTCAATGCAAATGTCTATTTTTCCTTGTGTTTGAAGGAGGACTTATCCAGATTGCCTCGTTCGCTAATGATAATGGACTGCACATGAAAAGACTCAAACTGTGATCTCACTATGCATTAATAATAACTGAGCTAATTGGTGTATTGATTGACAGGATATGATCAGACCATCATCACATGTACCACTTACGTAATACAGAGATAATAGGAAACTCTGGCCATGAAATTCTATCTTGTTCAAGTCAAACCACCCCTGTGTGGAAGAGCAGTGGATGAATAGATCAATTATGGAATTGAATTCAGTCAGTAGAATCATTTCCTATGAAACTCTATACGGCAGTGACCCAATGGACTTGGAGTGACCTAACGAACTTGATAGTTAGGGACAGGTGACAACGGACAGGCATTGGATTGTGGGAGACATCTGTGATGGGTGATTGTCTCTGCACAATGAGGCACAGTGCTACAATACAGTCTACTTTGCAACCCTTTAGAAAGGTTGGAACAGAGGGGAGGGAGGTGGTCCTTTTAAACAGCTGCCTGCAATTTTGTTTTAATGGAGATTGGTTGTTCAACTCACTATGGAGGAATATATCATTCATAAATGTTTATAGCTGTAGCAAAAACACAATTATGTTCTCTCTCTCAAAAGAGTAATCAGGTAAATAGCAGCTAAATAGAGGTACATTTAAATCACGCAAATCAAATTTAAACAAAAAGTTAAAAGAGTATCTTAAATAATCACACCCTCCATCCTCCCTCTATCCTCCCATAAAAATAAATAAAAAATCAATAACACCCCTGCCTTTCGTGAACTAACACTCGCACTTGACTTTTTTCCCTACTAGCACTGCCCTTGCTGATAGTGGCTGTCCCACCTAGCTATCTTAAGATGAATGCACTAACTAAGTCTCTCTGGATAAGAGTGTCTGCTAAATGACTCAAATGTAAATATAACAATACAACACAAATGATTCATAGCTGAAACGTGACTTGGCCATTTCAGAAAGGGGACTGACTGTGCCATCGCACCTATATTCTTGTTGCTGAAAGTACATCTTCCCTTCCGCTTAGCCTGAGTGCCTCCACAGTTCAACAGATGGGTGCAGCTCTGAGAGGTGGTTGGTATTTCAGTAGAGTCTGACAGAATCAAAAGGCAGCTACTGAATCAGAAGCTCCAGCCTGTCCTGTGATTGGCTGGCTCTGACTTTGGTGACATGGACAGGAGGATGTGAGGATACTAAACATGATGCTCATTTCCTGTCCCCATTAGTGTCCCCAGGCACCTGCTGGGGGGGGGGGCCTGGGCTGTGGGCCCCCATAGAGTGAACTAGGTCCCCTCTTCTCTCCTATCACATCCACCAGACTTCACAGGCCTAAACTTCAAAGCCTGCTCTGATGTCCCTGCAGGCTGCTGTGGGTGGGCTCTATGTGCTAGACAGACAGATCGACTGAGACCCAGACAGACAGACAGAGCTCTTTTTCTGGCTTTTTACCAGACAGCTAAAGGATGAAAATGAGAGAGGGAGATGAGAGAGAGATTCAGAAAGAAACCTGCAAGCGACTGAATCCCTGACCCTATGTTCCACCTTCATAGATGGCTGTATTCAACACAAGCTTGATTGTTAATTACATAACCTAATTCAGCATCCAGGGGCAAGGACATTCATCCATTTAATGTCTGAATCACACAGCGTACTTGAGGGACAGAAATAATTGGTTGACCACTTCAACAGCAATCATTACGCAGACAGAGTACAGTATATTTACATTTTAGTCATTTAGCAGACACTCTTATCCAGAGCAACTTACAGTTAGTGAGTGCACACATTATCTTTCATACTGGCCCCCCATGGAAATCAAACCCACAACCCTGGCGTTGCAAACGCCATGTTCTACCAAGGCCATTCCAAGACATTTAAATGTTTCCCCTTAAACCACTCAAGTGTTGCTTTAGCAGCATGCTTAGGGTCATGCTCTGAGCTACATCCCTACCAGCCATTCCCTCCCCTACCCTGGACCAATTGTGCACCGCCCCATGGGTCTCCCGGTCACGACAGAGTCTGGATTCGAACCAGGATCTATAGTGGCACAGCTAGCACTGCGATGCAGTGCCTTAGACCACTGCGCCATTCGGGAGGTATATTCTGTCTCTAATTTATTTTCTCTCCTTGCTTTCCACAGACAGCAACTTCCTGCTTGGGAATGCCCAGGGTCGCCAAGGTTACCCCATCGTGTACTGCTCGGATGGCTTCTGCGAGCTGACAGGGTTCGTGCGTACTGAGGTGATGCAGAAAACATGCACATGTCGCTTCCTGCACGGGGCGGAGACCAGTGAGAGGGTGAGGCAGCAGGTGGACAAGGCCCTGGAGGGACAGCAGGAGTACCAGGGGGAGGTGTGCTTCTACATGAAGAATGGTGAGCATTCAGTCAACACATAGTGGCCCTCAACACGATACTGTGGCCCTTGTCAAATCAACACAACATAATCCAACCAGATCCATCTTTTGAATGTATTTTTAGAACAATGGACAGAGGATGCAACATACACCAAGTTCTCTTCTGCACAATATGAAGAGAGAGTAGAGTAAAATACAATCCTCAACTCCACAAGTGTCATTATAATTTAACTCAGTGGTATTCAAAGTCATTTAAATTAGAGTGCAGATTATTTAATGGGACAATATATAAAAGTTTTTGAGAAAGATCATTTGAGTAAATGTATTTTGGTTTATTTTCATTTTGATAAGAGATGAAAATGCAATGAATTGAAGGTTATTTGTTGATTTAGGTTGTGTCATTAGATTTGGTGTGGGAGTCATGAGAAATTATTGAGAAAATAATGGGTTCCCCAGAAATTCTGGTGGAAGAAATTGGGTCCCCGCTGAATAAAATGGAATACCACTGATCTAACTTCTTCTATAATGTTGCTTCCACAGGAAACCCATTCTGGTGCCTTCTTGACATTGTGCCAATTAAGAATGAGAAGGGTGAGGTGGTTCTATTCCTTTTCTCCTTCAAGGATGTCACTGAGTCATACGGAAAAAGCCACCATCACAGCAACAGGAGAGAGGGGGAGGCCACAGGTATTCTACCAACTCTGCAACACTGTGGCTTGCACATTATTTAACCGTTTATACAGTGCCTTGCAAAAGTAGTCATCCCCCTTGGCGTTTTTCCTATTTTGTTGCATTACAACCTGTAATTTAAATGGATTTTTATTTGGATTTCATGTAATGGACATACACAAAATAGTCAAAATTGGTGAAGTGAAATAAAAAAAAAAAAAAAAAAACAACGGAAAAGTGGTGCGTCATATGTATTCACCCCCTTTGTTATGAAGCCCCTAAATAAGATCTGGTGCAACCAATTACCTTCAGAAGTTACATAATTAGTTAAATAAAGTCCACCTGTGTGCAAGTGTCACATGATCTCAGTAATATACACCTGTTCTGAAACCACCAAGCAAGCGGCACCATGAAGACCAAGAAGCTCTCCAAACAGGTCAGGGACAAAGTTGTGGAAAAGTACAGATCAGGGTTGGGTTATAAAAAATATCAGAAACTTTGAACATCCCATGGAGCACCATTAAATCCATTATTGAAAAATGGAAAGAATATGGCACCACAACAAAGCTGCCAAGAGAGGGCCACCCACCAAAACTCACAGACCAGGCAAGGAAGGCATTAATCAGAGAGGCAACAAAGACACCAAAGATAACCCTGAAGGAGCTGCAAAGCTCCACAGTGGAGATTGGAGTATCTGTCCATAGGACCACTTTAAGCCGTACACTCCACAGAGCTGGGCTTTAAGGAAGAGTGGCCAGAAAAAATACATTGCTTAAAGAAAAAAATAAGCTAACACATTTGGTGTGGGAGACTCCCCAAACATATGGAAGAAGGTACTCTGGTCAGATGAGACTAAAATTGTGCTTTTTGGCCATCAAGGAAAACACTATGTCTGGCGCAAACACAACACCTCTCATCACCCCGAGGAAACCATCCCCACAGTGAAGCATGGTGGTGGCAGCATCATGCTGTGGGGATGTGTTTCATCGGCAGGGACTGGGAAACTGGTCAGAATTGAAGGAATGATGGATGGCGCTAAATACAGGGAAATTCTTGAGGAAAACCTGTTTCAGTCTTCCAGAGATTTGAGATTGGGACGGAGGTTCGCCTTCCAGCAGGACAATGACCCTAAGCATACTGCTAAAGCAACACTTGAGTGGTTTAAGGGGAAACATTTAAATGTCTTGGAATGGCCTAGTCAAAGCCCAGACCTCAATTAAATTGAGAATCTGTGGAATTACTTAAAGATTGCTGTACACCAGCGGAACCCATCCAACTTGAAGGAGCTGGAACAGTTTTGCCTTGAAGAATTGGCAAAAATCCCAGTGGCTAGATGTGCCAAGCTTATAGAGACATACCCCAAGACTTGCAGCTGTAATTGCTGCAAAAGGTGGCTCTACAAAGTATTGACTTTGGGGGGGTGAATAGTTATGCACGCTCAAGTTTTCTGTTTGTTTGTCTTATTTCTTGTTTGTTTCATAATAAAAAATATTTTGCATCTTCAAAGTAGTAGGCATGTTGTGTAAATCAAATAATACAAACCCCCCAAAAATCAATTTTAATTCCAGGTTGTAAGGCAACGAAATAGGAAAAATGCCATGGGGGGTGAATACTTTCGCAAGCCACTGTAGTTTAGACTATGATGCTTTGTACAATGATAGCATAAGAGGAAGGCTTTCATATTATAAGTGTAGTAACCCATTAATGATGGTCCTTATGTCATCAGGCATCTCAGAAGACGCACATCAGAGCAGAAAACACAGCCGTTCCCACTTTTCCCAAGCCAGGGAGAGGGGAAGGACTGTCCTGTACCACCTCACCAACCAGTTCTCCAAGAGCGGCAAGGGGAAACTGCCCAATGTGAGTTCCCATGTACAGTAGAGTGTATTGACTCATTGACAAAAAATGAACTGTTTCTTTATAGGAAAGGCACAATTTCATTATATTACCAACTGCTTTCTGAAAGATTAAGTCATTTGTTTTCATACTACATGTAAAATCACATTCTCACCACATTCAAATCAAATCATATTTGAGCAGACGTGTTATGGAGTATATAGAGAAAGGTGACATTTACCTATCCATTTGAGGAAGGTTGAGCTTGGCACAGATAGAGGAATTGATCAGGCAGCCTTTGAAGCTCCAGTCTGATGAGTGTGGTCTTTGTAGTGCTGGTATATATAGAGCAACAGAGAGACGTGGTGTGGCCTTTGCAGATTGGGACATGGGAAAGCTATGGTATCATCTCACTAATTAAAGGAAAGTACTGCTGTGTCACAGTTTGACACAGCAGTGAACAGACAGAACCAAGGACTTTCATCCTTTTCCCTCCTCCTCTCTTAAACACATGTTATATGAGGTAGTTGTTATTTAAAGATATGTCAATTGTACCGTTAAATGCTGAGAGACTTCAAACTTTAAAATATCAATAAAATTAATGAAAATTCACTCTCTCCAAATCCTACCTATTACATACTTGATGGTGATCAGTCAATGTTTTTTAAGATTGTGTAAAAAATTTGCTTACCATTGACAACAGCATGGGCTATTGGGCATTGCATGCTTTAAAAATATTTCTCATTTGCACTTTTGCTGTGACATGTGTACAGTTCTGTACACGTTCCATTGTTGTGCATCTAAATCCTCCATGTGCAATTACCAAGTAATTATCTCCTATAATGTACCCAGCCATTATCCCACGAAGGGTTCCCACCTCGAGGTTCTGCCGACCTATTCAGCAGCACATCTCTAGTCATGTTGAAGAACGACAGAGGGAATTTACTTTCAGATCTCATTACCTCAAGGGATCTCCTTAGTTCCTCATCCATATTTCATCTCCCTCATACTGTGTCATTTATGGAGGATAAAGTCAGTGATTCGGCATATGTGTCGAAAAGAACATGTCGATAATTGTCTCTCCTGGTCTTTCATGTATTGTACAGTCAAATAAGGTTCCATTTGATCCCCAGGCCTGTTAGATGACCTGCTACTGTTGCTGCTGCTACTACTCCTGTGATCCAATGGCCACACATTGCATGCTGGTTATTTCTGTCTTGAAAAGATGCCATTGAACCCTTAAGATGTTTCTTGATTTTTTGTTTTGGATTATTTGTGTAACACAAGCGTTAGTAACACAAGCGTTTCACTGCACCCGCTATAACATCTGCTAAACTTTGTACACGACCAATAAACTTTGATTTGATTTGATGTCCATTGTTCTTAAAAGGAATGTTTCCTTCTCCTCTCTTGCGCCACAGTGGAGTTTGGATTGTGGCCAAGTGAGAGCTGCAGACACTGATTTTTATGTATCTAGGGCCATTAGGTTTCAGTGCATTCTTGATATGTAATCATAGATACAAGGGCCACTGTGCCAGCGCGGTGTTTTGGGCTTTGTGTGTAACCTGGGACCTATGACCTGTGGCCCTTGGCCCCTGTCTCCTTGCAGAGTGTATTCCAGAAGCCCTCTCTCCCAGAGTACAAGGTGGCGGCGGTGCAGAAGTCCCGCTTCATCCTGCTCCACTACAGCGTGTCCAAGGCCCTATGGGATTGGCTGATCCTCCTGGCCACCTTCTACGTGGCGGTCACCGTGCCCTTCAATGTCTGCTTCGTCAGTCACCAGGACGACAACGACTGTGACTCCCGCAGTACCATTGTCAGTGACATCGCCGTGGAAATGCTCTTCATTCTAGGTAACTTACTGTGGTATAACAGTACTGAGAGTGGCAACATAGTACTCCAATGGTAAATGGCATATCACTCCGGTGGCTAAATTAATTGGCACCAGTAGCTAGCTCCTCTGGAATATAGTTGATCAAGAATAGTGCTTTCCTGCTGTGACAGTGGTGGTTTCCTTGGAAATAGGTCACATTTGACTGTACTCTCTCACCCACCTTCATCACCCACTCATCATGGTGTCTGTGTCACCCCTGGTTACAGCTCACATTTAGAGCCACAATTAGAGACTTCCTGTCTCCAATGGATGTGTGATCCTAAAACAGCTGTGATGGGGCTCAGACTTTTTTAAGTTGAGGAAATGGTAATTATGTACAGTGACATTCATGTACAAAATTAGCATCACATCCTGTGTTATTCTAAATCGTTGGTGTCATGCCATAATTAGCATATACAGCTCACCTGGAACAATGCTGGAATGTAGCCTATCAACTCACTGATAATAAAATACGTTATTTTGCTCATGTTCTGCTGGGTTTTCTCCCTGTTCCTCCCAAGATATCATCCTGAACTTTAGGACCACCTACGTGAGTCAGTCGGGTCAGGTGGTGTACGATGCCCGCTCCATCTACCTCCATTACTGTGGCACCTGGTTCTTTATAGACCTCATTGCTGCTCTGCCCTTTGACCTCCTCTACGCCTTCAACATCACAGTGGTGAGTTTGTATGGGTGTCATGACTGTGCATGTATGGGCGTCATGGGCGTGTGGCGTTGCGAGTATGTGCACTTCCCTATCCTATCTTTTGAACAGACAGTGCATGTTCGATAGCCCTTCCCAGAATAATTGTTTTCCCTCTGTTGGTCCTCTTTATTTCCCCTGAGCATTGAATTGTAACGGATTAGGTCTGCCACCTCCATGCTTTAATGAGCTGCTCCTTCCTCCTCTCTAGTGTCCCTGCCCCTATCCACAGGCTGCACTCCCCATCACTCTCTCTCTGTCTCACTGTTCTCATTCCAATAGCCTTCTCACTTCATCTTACCTGGGCTTCTGAGATGTGATACTGTTCAACTACCCCTTTTCCACCAATCATTTGTTTCTCAAGCTTTCCAAGAGATGTGCTGTTCTTTACGGATGAATGTATCTTTAGTCTCTGGGGAAGGTGGGATATTGGAGTGGTAGGAGAAATGTTTTCTCACTGTATCTCAGTTAGAGCGTGCCTTTGGAGATATCAGTTCAGTACAGAGGATAGATTGTCTGGATTGACTGTATATAATGTCTGACAAGTTTAACCAGACTATGACTCAACTCTCTAACCTCTTTTGACCTTAACACGTCACGTTGCAAATTGTCATTTCTACATGAATCATTGCATGTAAACCTGTATGTTACCTCCTGTCCAGACCTCCCTGGTCCACCTCCTGAAGACGGTACGTTTGCTGCGGCTGCTGCGGTTGTTACAGAAGCTGGACCGTTACTCCCAGTACAGTGCTGTGGTCCTGACCCTGCTCATGTCTGTGTTCGCCCTGCTCGCCCACTGGATGGCCTGCGTCTGGTACGTCATTGGCCGCAAGGAGATAGAGAGCAGCGACCCTGTCACCTGGGACATAGGTGAGCGCCTGTTTGTTTGTGTTTGTGTGTGGTTGTTGGACCACTCTCACACAGCAGACACATGAACAGAATGTTTCCCTTTGGCGAGCTCCTCGGCTTGCTATAGGGAAGCAGCCATGCGTGACCACTGTTCCCTCTACATGTATCTGTAACACAGCAACTCATTTATTTTGCCTGACAGCTAGATGCTATGGCCCCTCTGCACACATGGTCCCTGGACAGGCCTGAATGCTTCTGAACTGGTCTCTCAGTCCATCTCCCTCCATAACACCCTCTCAGTCCACCTCACAGGAAGTGTAGGTCACAGAGTAATGGACAGAGACTGGTTGGCTGGTCCCCCCTACAGTGACTATCTAATTTAACCATGCTCCCAGCAAGGATGCCTCACACTCTATAATATCACCTCTGGATGGAGAGAATCATCAGTCAAGCACACATAAAGGAAAAAAGCAACCCAAACTCTTTCACTGGTCTCCTATCAGATCACTGTAAAGCATTTTCCTTTTTCTCCTCCTCTCTCTTCCTTTGTTTTTTTCTCTCTCTCTCTCTCTCTCTCTCTCTCTCTCTCTCTCTCTCTCTCTCTCTCTCTGTCTGTCTGTCTGTCTGTTACCCCTGTCCCACTGTGCTCTCCAGGCTGGCTGCAGGAGCTGGGGAAGCGGTTGGAGACCCCATACATCAACAGTACGATGGGCGGCCCCTCCATGCACAGTGCCTACATCGCCTCCCTCTACTTCACCCTGAGCAGCCTCACCAGTGTGGGCTTTGGCAATGTGTGTGCCAACACAGACGCCGAGAAGATCTTCTCCATCTGCATCATGCTCATGGGGGGTAAGTTCATTGGAAGAGAGGCAGTGTTAGTAGACATCTTGAGACACAAGCTGTCTTAAGACTTCTTGAAGAGACTTGTTGTTTTTAAGAAATCTTTAGCAGTATTATCTTCATTCTTTCAAGACATGTATTAAGATGTCTCGAGATGTCTTCACAAATCTCTTAAGAAAAGTCTTAAAACGTCTCAAGGCATGGTGATGGCACTCTCTTCTGCATATGTATGTGCTTTGAGCACAAATGAGTAATCTTGTAACACTCCTTGACCCCCATGTTTCCTGTTCCTCGTCTGACCTGCAGCCCTGATGCATGCAGTGGTCTTCGGTAACGTGACGGCCATCATCCAGCGCATGTACTCTCGGCGCTCACTCTACCACACGCATATGAAGGACCTCAAGGACTTTATCCGTGTGCACCGTCTGCCCCAGCTGCTGAAACAGAGGATGTTGGAGTACTTCCAGACTACCTGGTCTGTCAACAACGGCATCAACGCCAATGAGGTGGGTCACATGATACTATGTATTTAACAATGGTAGAAACAAACTCTGGCCAATGATTACAACAATCCAATGCTTTCAAATCTCTGATGGGGAGTGTGCAAATGCACACTTTAGGATCAGGATGGAAAATTGGGATGCAGCCATTAGGGTACACAAACATACTGTACTGACAGACTGGTCTTTATATACTTTCTGATGTAAATAAATAGCCTCTCAGAGAAAGTACACCTTACATTGGGAGTAGTTAGTTAATTTTCTAAAGTCATCTTTTGTATCACTGCCAAGGTCTTTCTATCAGATGGTGTTGACAATGTGGCTGTGTATTGTCACATTCAGACATAGATGGTCTCGTGGTCTAGTCGTGTCTCTGTGTGTGGTGGAAGATTCTAAATCAGACATGTAATCTTACATCTAGGTCATCTCCACCTTTCTTTCCCAATCTGCTCTCAGTCTGCCCACTGAGGTTAGATTGGTTATTTTAGAAAGTAGTATTTTGCTCACAGTGATGGGCTTAGACCTAGTATTGGCTAAAATTGCTCCCCATTGTTGGAATAAACTACACAATTCCTTGCATCTTGATTCCCTGGTGTCGCTACAGCAGTTTAGGACTCATTCATTGAGGATTGCAGTTGTTTCGATTGATTCTAGAGTATTATATGTTGAAATTGTGGTGTTGAGGTAATTTTTTATTCTTCTTGTTTTATTTGTAATGTAAATTTTTCTTCCTGTTTGTGAGAACATTGTTGTACTCAGGACAACATTGGGAATGAGACCCTGGTCTCAATTGGGCTACCCTGAATAAATACAAGTTAATAAAACCTTTTTTAAGTCCCTTCATTATAGACTACAGAGATAGGAATAGAAAAGATGGTACTCATTTACACCCTCTCATCATCAGCTTCATCATTTATTCTCTGCTGAAGGCGTGACAACAGACGCTATGAAGGATCCAGAGAACTCGCAGATTTCTAACACCTCTTAGCTGGTGCTACTGCCAGGCTAGCACTAGTGAAACAGACCTACAGTGCACATTATATGTAGAGATTTGAGTCATCTAAGAAGGCTTGCATGAAAACAACTACTGTACATTGAAGTGTGTAGCCACTAGCCAAAATACAGCTAGAGTCCAACACAAAATACAAGATACAGTATACTCACTGAGAATTGTGTTTGTTTCAACAATAAATCTAATACATACTGTATTTGTGAAAAACTGTTGATTGGCTGTCCACACAGTGTTCATAGGCTTGAACTTGGTTTCTACTGTCTATCATCTCATCTGACAAGAGCATTCCTTTAGCCTTGATCCTCCGACACCACTGTCCATCTCTGGTACCTCTGTAATCTGATACAAAACCATTGAATTGTGGGTGTTGAAGTTCTCCCTCTCTCCTCCTGGCAGCTGCTACATGACTTCCCAGACGAACTGCGTGCGGACATCGCCATGCACCTGAACAAGGACATCCTACAGCTGCCAGTGTTTGAGCGGGCCAGTAGGGGGTGTCTGCGCTCCCTCTCCCTGCACATTAAGACCTCTTTCTGCGCCCCGGGAGAGTACCTCATTCGCCAGGGGGACGCGTTGCAGGCCAACTACTTTGTCTGCTCTGGGTCTCTAGAGGTGCTGAAGGACGGCATGGTCCTTGCTATCCTGGGTACGTCTTAGACAACTCCCTTCCCTGTTCTGGAGTACACTATCTTTTCAGACCTTCCTTTTTCTTTCTCTCGTGTTGGTGTTCTGTCTCTGTTATCAACTCTTTGGCAGCATCTGAAATTGAATCTTATTCCCTTTAGAGTGCAATACTTTGGGACAGAAAAGTAGTGCACTATATAGGAAATAGGGAGTTGTCTTTATCCCTCAGTTGCTATCTCAGCAATATGGATGTTGTCATTATACTGTATGAGAGAAGAATCAAATCAATTCAGATTATTAATTGGATCATCTGTCTCTAGGCAAAGGTGATCTGATTGGGGCAGACCTGACAGGGCAAGACCAGGTGATCAAGACCAATGCGGACGTGAAGGCTCTGACCTACTGTGACCTGCAGCACATCAGTGTCCGAGCCCTTAGGGAGGTCCTGGGCCTCTACCCAGAGTATGGCAGTCGCTTCAGCTCTGATATCCACCACAACCTCACCTACAACCTGAGAGAGGGCAGCGAGGCAGAGGTGAGAACCACACATGCTCACTCACTCAAACTTTACACTATGTGGCCTGTGTAAACTGTAATGGAATTGTGATTCATTCTGACTCACTTTACAGGGGCTGACAAGGTTCTCACGGTCCCCTCGGCTCTCTCAGGTAAATGTGTGCCTCTTTATTATTATACTACAGCGGGTAATTACTATGACCTGGCAGTCTGCTACTGACAGATAACTCAGGGATGCTCTTACAGCCACAGCCAACATATCTACAAAGTCACAGCTTCACATTATCAACAAGTCAGAGCTCAGAACATTTGTAGTCATAGCCAGAATCTTTCAAGCTAAATGCCCAAATGAAATATTTATACCTTGAGATGTGAATAGGCTTTGTGACTCATCATTCCATTTTTCAAAGCGTTTGAATATTTTGTTTGGGACAGTGACATGATTGAGGTTGATATGAGGGTTCTGGTCCCTGAACTATTGCCCTGCCCTCTCAGGTGAACATATAACTTGATAAAAGGCTGAATGCAATGTTCTGATCTAGCACATTTGCAGACTTCACTCTGAAAGAAGCAAGATTGCAACTCTCACAGCCCCACTTTCCCACCTTTATTGAGAGCTTAACAAAGGGCTGTCATTAGTGTGTATCTCTGTGAGGCTGATTTTGTCCTTGTATTTTTTTGTATTTGAGTGGGTGTTGGAGTAGGCGTATGCCTTTATGTGGTGTTTGTTTGTGTGTGTGTGCGTGCTTGCATGTGTGTTTCTATGACATGTGAGTGTCCACGTGTTATTGTTTCTACATTGTGCGTGGGAGTTAACCGATTCTCTCAAAATTGATTTACCTGAATGTGAAAATTGTCTGGTAGCAATAAAATACAAAAATAATACAAATCTGACAGAAAACATTTTGCTCTGAGGAATAACGATTATAAGCCACGACGAGGTCATAACAGCTAAATAATCTGACTCCTACTGAAAATGCCAAGCAGGCAGTTCGCCTCAATGCACCTAATTTCCTGTGTTTGCCACTAAGAGAGAGGAACAGCACTGACTCACAGCTATTAGAAGGAAATTACACACAATCGCTTGTTACCAGGGGAGTCATTGTGACGAGTACTGAGGATACGAAGAGGCAGGACGCAGACATCAACAATCTTGCAGGGCAGGCAGAGAGGGAGGTTTTTAGTGGACAGCCAGACACGATCCCCAGGCTGGAATACAGGGGCCTCACTTTGGTGACGGTCGGCTTGGTCCTTCTGCCGACGATGGCCCTCTGGAGATGGACATGGGCGGCGTCCCAGACCTGTCCGGCCCTGCGGAACCACTCGGCATGATTTGGAGAACCGATCTACGACCACCAGGACTGTTGTGAAGCCGTCAGAACGTGGGAGGTCGGTGACAAAGTCTATGGACAGGTGTGACCAAGGTTTCTGAGGCACTGGGAGAGGAACTAGTTTGCCTGCCGGGGCGTTCCGAGGTGTCTTCAATTGGGCACATACGGAACAGGAGTTGATATAGCGGGAGACATCAGTATCCAATGTGAGAGAGAATGTAGGGTGCGCGTAATACCGGAGTGCCCTGCCGTAAGGGTGGTGTGCGCCCAGATCAGCAGGCGGTCACAGACCCTGGTGGGTACATACACGCGCCCTGGAGGGGCGTTGGCAGGCGCTGGGTCCTCCTGAGCCGCCAGGTGGATGTCTTCGTCCACATCCCAAATGACAGGTGCCACGATGAGAGACGGAGGCAGGATCCCCCAGATCCTTCCTTTCTCCGGTATGGTGCATCCTGGAGAGTGCGTCGGCTTTCACATTCTGGGATCCTGGGCGGTAGGACAGAATAAACTGAAAGCGAGTGAGAAATTGGGCCCACCTGGCTTGACGTTCTGTTTCACTGCCCGTATGAGCTACACATTCCGGTTGTCAGTGAGAATCCGGAATGGATGGACTGCACCCTCCAGTCAGTGTCTCCATTCCTCCAGAGCGAGGACCACCGCCAACAGCTCCCTGTATCCAACTCCAAAGTTCCTCTCTGCTGGGGTAAGCTTTTTAGAGAAAAAGACACAGGGATACATTTTCTCTGGCTTACCTTGCCGCTGGGAGAGGACCCCACCCACACCCTCCTCAGATGCGTCCACCTCCAGGATGAAAGGACGACCTGCATCTGGGTGTTTTAGGAGGGGCACTGTGGTGAACCCCTTCTTCAGCCTCTTGAAGGCAGTGTCATCCTCAGGGTTCCAGGCCAGCTTCTGAGGACCACCCTTAAGGAGAGAGGTGAGCTATGGAGCTGAAAAACCTGTTGAAACGCCAGTAGAAATTAGCGAAGCCCAGGAAGCTCTGTAGGCCCTTGATGGTGGTGGGAACTGGCCATGACCTGTCTGTCTTCACTCCTTCCATGAACACCCCCTGAGGTCTGATCCTGTATCCCAGGAAGGAGATGGCCTGTTGGTGGAATTCGCATTTCTCCCACTTCACCAACAGGCTGTGTTCCCAGAGGCGGAGTAGGACCGCTCGAACGTAGCCGAGTAGATCAGGATATCGTCGATGTACACCATCACCTGTCTACTCAGCATGTCTCGGAACACGTCATTGACGAAGGACTGGAACACGGAAGGTGCGTTGGCGAGGCCGTAGGGCATGACGCAGTATTCATAGTGGTCTGAGGTAGTGCTGAATGCCATCTTCCACTCGTCTCCTTCCCGGATTTGGCTCAAGTTGTAGGCACTCCTCAGGTCCAACTTGGTAAAGTACCGGGCCCCTCGCAGCTGCTCGATGGCCGACGGAACCAGAGGGAGGGGATACCGGTACTTGGTGGTGACTGCGTTCAGCCCCCGGTAGTCAATGCACAGCCTCAGTCCTCCGTCTTTTTTGGCCACGAAGAAGAAGCTGGCGGAGGCAGGAGAGGTAGAGCTTCTGATGAACCCCCGTTTCAGGGTCTCCGCCACATACTTCTCCATGGCCTCAGTCTCCGCCATGGAAAGGGGGTAAATGCGACTCTTCGGGGGGTGTTGTCCCTCCAGCAGGTCAATGGCGCAGTCCCAGGGCCTGTGAGGAGGGAGACACATAGCCTTTAATGAAGAGAAGACATCGGAGAGATCTGCGTACTCACGTGGAATGTTGGGCTGTAGGGCGGACTCCAGACTCTCCACTGACGTGGAACAACAAACCACCGGCAGGCAGGTCTTCCGGCATGAGGTGGACCAGGCTGTGATCCTCTTGGTGCTCCAATTGATGGTGGGGTTGTGTAGTCTGAGCCAGGGCAATCCCAAGACAATCTGGTGAAGGGGTGACGTGACGATGTGGAATGACAGCTCCTCGTGGTGCTCCGGTAGTGTGGGAATGGTGATAGTGAAGGGGAGAGTGACGTGTGTAATGGTGCCTGATCCAAGGGGTTTATTGTCCAGTGAGGTGACGTGTAGCGGAGATGGCAGTGGCACGGTGGGCAACCCCCATTCAGAGACCAGCTCCCTATCTATAAGGTTCCCTGCTGAGGATACGAAGAGGCAGGATGCAGACGCAGGAATCAACAATGTAAAGGTTTACTTAACACTGATCAAGAGAACAACAAAGAGCGAGTACACGACATGACACTAACAATCACACACACACACAACACTGAACAGTCCAGGGCTATATGGGGGTGGTGATGAGATGATGAGGTGCAGGTGCGCTGGAGTTAATTAGGGTGCGTTGGGTTTCCATTCAGGTGTTGCCGAGGTGGTGTGCTCAGACCGGTGGCTCAGTAGACCGGCTTTTTTTAAACACCTGAAACATATTTTTCCTGCAATCGACAGCCATAATCATTATGCCTAATTCTATTCTACACATTCCAGAGTGTGTTATTCTGACTGTTGTAAATCACACACCTCAATATACCGCACTAACATGCCTAGGATATTACATCCAATTTACAACACAGTACATGGGATCATAACACACATCATCAATACAAGCACATATCATGGCATCATAATTAATACACAAATATCATGATATTAGCATAAGGTGCCAGATTACATTTAAACAAAGTATATTTTTTCTATATCTAAGCGTACCTCTTGACCGGTCTGGTGGTTCTTTTTTTAAAGAAACTAAATATGCTTCTCTGCATCTCTGCTAAAATCTGAGTAAAATATTAAGATTATTCAGTACATTTAGTAATTGCTTGATTTTCTAAAGTATAGCAACCTTGCCAGCAGGCATGCCAGCTAAGATAGTTAGAAAAGCTACTCTAACTTGATTGATAGCCTGAAATGGCTTGGTAGCTAGTTATGAGGTTGGGAGATTGGGAACCTATCTAGCTGGCTAGCTAAAGCCAACTTCATACAAAATGCTATGGCGCTAGATTGCAGGAGAAAGCTGTTTCAGGTGTTTGAAAATATAAAGATTATCCAACAAGCCCCCCTCCAGGCCACCCCCCAGCCATCCTCACGTATTCTGTGCCCCCTCAGATTTTTGGGGTGCATGACACCCCTGCTGCCCGTGACCGGCAGCTAAAATCTAATCAAACTCTGTGTGTATCACTCCACACTCTCTCTCCTCCTCCACCGGCAGTAGGCTACTGGAGGGCATGTATGGTTGTTTGTGAGTCCTACAGAGAACCTGTTACTCATGCCTCTCCTCTCCCACCCTCTGCCCCTCAGGAGCGAGCTGATAAGGACCACAAGCTTCCCTTCATTGTGGAGGCAGAAGATGTGGAGTCTGGTGAGGCCATGGGCCATTGTCCCACTGGTTCATCCCACCAAGGACAGCTGCTCCTGATGCATGGCCTGAGCAGCCCCGTCTGCCACCCCGGCCTCAGCAGCCTGCTGGGGGAGGAGCTTCGTCATGTCAGTGCGCTTCGTCTCTGCCGCTACCCCTCCCCTCAGCTGCCGTCCAGTGAGGAGGTTACTCCCGCCCCAGTGCCCACCATGGTCACAGATCACAGCTCGTGCCATAGGCCAGCCAAGCTGCTCATACCTTCCCTACATTGTGTCAGCCCTCTGAACCTCAGCCCCAGGTGAGTAATGAGACATAAAGGTCAATCAAAATGACTAATGTTTGTATTTGATTAGCCCAGTACCTGAGCCTAAGGTTTGTAGGATTGTAAGACTATAACCATTAACCAAAATGTAAATCACATTTTCCAATGGATTTACCTGGTAATAACGGCAAAGACAGATTACAGTTCAATTTATTTAACTGAAAATCACTTCACATTTAATCATAACCCACTTAAGTATGAACCTCTGTTTCCTATCTCCTCTAGGGTTGTGGATGGAATTGAGGATAATGGGCAGTCATTTCACTTTAATGTGGAACAAGGCGAGGCAAAGACCAATAGCAAAGGTAATGGTCTCACAGGTTAAACAATGGTTTAACTACAAAAAACAATATTTTTCTAACAGTGGTTTTCTAACAGTAAATAGACAAATATTTTAGGCAAGGATACTGAATTGATTGGTCAGAAAATGGCTGTTTTAGGATGATCCGAAGCAGTACAAGTAGGCTATGCATACAAATGAAATGGTATGAGGAAAGTACTGTATGTTGGAGTGGGGTTGTGAAAGCAGTGATCTCATCCATCCTTGTCCATCCCATCCCCCTCATAGACCCATTCCAGGTGAGCGCCAACTTACTTCTGGAGACAGAGATGGTGAGACAGAACATCGGCCAGCTAAACAAAGAGGTATGAACATACGATCACATTGACGGAATAAACTGACACATAAACCAACATAATGATGTATCAATGAACTTATAAATTAATGATATGCTCCATCTAGGTAGAGCGAGCTCAAGAGACACAAACTTTTTTGTTCTCCCACTTCATTTTCAGTACTCTACTTTCTCTGTACCCTAAAGAGTGTCTAAAAACAGGACATCTCTGACACACTTTCAGCATTAAATTCAACTCAGGCTATGTAGGCAAGAGAACATTTAAATACAATTTTCCTCAAATAAAATGTAGGATTGTTAAATTGGAGATGCTCCAGATTTGAAAGCTCACGTAACACCGACTGATAATTTATCACTGTGCTTGTTTTTAGTTTCCACCATTTCTGACCTAGAAAGCAACAATAGAACTCTAACTGTTACATCTCCTGCCTTGGAATAATTACTATTCAACCAAGCAACAGATTTTAGCTTTCATTCTTCTGCATGCCATCTATTTTCCAGATGAATACCCTTAACCAGGAGGTGTCCAACCTGAAAAAGGAGCTCCACGAGATGATGCATTTCCTGCAGGCCCATGTGACCATGTTTCATTACCCTTCTGCCATCTCCACCTATCCTTACGGCCTGCAGATGGCCCCCAACCCCAACCCCAGCAGCAACATGACTGCTGCCAACGACTGGCAGACACGGGTGCCTTTCAGTATGCCCGCTGGACCTCACCCATCTCACCTCCAACATGACCCCCTCAGCCACCCTGTCAGGAATGTGTGGGCCTACAGTGGGGTGCCCCCCCAGGGCAGAGGTCCCGCCATGGGTCAGAAGGTGGAGATTGAGCACCTTCACCAGATGTCCAATCCCAGGTCATCCTGTTTACATCCATGCTGCTCGGACAGAGGCAGAACCACTGGTCAGGGACTTGAAGCCCAGTACAGGCCTTTCCAGACCTCCAGAACTACACCCAACTCTCCCTACATGGGCCACTCCCAAGGCAGGACTGGGCCATCTCTTCTGGACCTCAGCTCTGCCTTCCCAGTACTCCCAGGTGCGGGTCCTTGTCACGTTGAGTACAAAGCCTCCATCCCCATCATCAGTACCTTTCATCCCCTATGTTCCCCAGGCAGCCTCAGCCAGTCCCACCCCTCCCTGAGTGTCCAGGTCAACTCTGACCGCAGCCATTCACCGTCCAGCTCCCCAACACCTATCCATGTCTCACTGACGCCTACCGGCCAACCACAGCTCCACACCACCTTCAGCTCTCACTCTGGGGTCTACACGTCTGTCAGCCCAACATACAACCAGACGCACAACCAGACCACCCAGGGGCAGGGCTCTCTCAACAAAGCTAGGCAGAATGACCTGGTCGGCTCCAGCCCTGTCCACACACTGGACTCATCCCTACCTCTGGTGGGGCAGTCAGCAGGGCCAGACTGTGGAGGGCCTAAGACTGAGTACCCACAGGGCAGGGAGAGACCTGAGAGGATGCAGAGTGATGCTGAGCAGGCAGAGTCCCAGACCCAGGGGATCGACAACAGCACACAGCAGGCCCTGGAAGTCGAGCCTCTCTGGGGCTTGGAGGTGACACGTTAGCAGCTGTCTGGAGCCCCACAGAGACCAGATAAATGAACTGGAACATTACTGCTGCATGGTAACGCTGAGCTCATCAACTCAACTCTCCCTTTTTGGTTGCATATCTTATGCTACATATGTTTACATCTGAGAAATGTGTGATTGCTTTACAGTCCAAAACGTACACAACACAGCAATCACACTACATAATATCGGCACTGAATGTACTACTACTTGATGTACTGTTTATTTAATTTGACTGTAAATACAATATTGATATGGACCAGAGATTATGAAGACAAGCTGACTCAGTTTACTAAAAGATTCAGCTTTGTGTTTATTAAGCATTTTTTGTGGACTGAACGTTAGGTGTTACTAACCAGAGGGTATCTCTATACATATAATATTGAGACCTGGCAGCCATGTAAAACAGCAAACCCCACCCCTTTCCTTCATTATATTGTGTTTACATAGAAAGTATCATCACCTAATGAGCATTATTTTGACATGTGGTTTTATGTGATTTCATTATCTGTGAACACACTGTGGAGCTCATTCTACAAGCTGTCTGGACATTACAGCATACAACCAATGTTTGTGCTCATTATTTTAAGAAATGGTCTCTTGGCTAGCCTGCCAGAGGACCTATGGTTATTTGTGTTTTTCCCTCTACCCTCCTCTGCAATATGGCTATTCATAGCTCTGCATCTCTTTTTGCTCTTGTGTCTTGACATTTTCTATGCTGTATATTTGACTGTTTCTTTGGTAACAGAGACTGAAATAAGATGTGCAATGTATAGCCTACTGTACAAGCACAACAGCTTAGGAAGCGTACAAATTACAGCAAGATTTTAACAATGTGTGCAGACTGAAAGAGTTCTATATAGTTTTGTTTGTTTGTAACTGATATTAGTTGTAAAATAAAAAGATTTAAGATGCAAACAGAATATGTACACATATACACATATATATACATACATAAACATACAGTTGAAGTCAGAAGTTTACATACACCTTAGCCAAATACATTTAAACTCAGTTTTTCACAATTCCTGACATTTAATCCTAGTAAAGATTCCCTGTCTTAGGTCAGATAGGATCACCACTTTAATTTAAGAATGTGAAATGTCAGAATAATAGTAGAGAGACTGATTTATTTCAGCTTTTATTTCTTTCATCACATTCCCAGTGGGTCAGAAGTTTACATACACTCAATTAGTATTTGGTAGCATTGCCTTTAAATTGTTTAACTTGGGTCAAACGTGTCGGGTAGCCTCCCACAAGCTTCCCACAATAAGTTGGGTGAATTTTGGCCCATTTCTCCTGACAGAGCTGGTGTAACTGAGTCAGGTTTGTAGGCCTCCTTGCTCGCGCACACTTTTTCAGTTCTGCCCACAAATGTTCTACAGGATTGAGGTCAGGGCTTTGCGATGGCCACTCCAATACCTTGACTTTGTTGTCCTTAAGCCATTTTGCCACAACTTTGGAAGTATGCTTGGGGTCATTATTCATTTGGAAGACCCATTTGCAACCAAGCTTTAACTTCCTGACTGATGTCTTGAGATGTTGCTTCAATAGATCCACATAATTTTCCTTCCTCATGATGCCATCTATTTTGTGAAGTGCACCAGTCCCTCCTGCAGCAAAGCACCCCCACAGCATGATACTGCCACCTCCGTGCATCACGGTTGGGATGGTGTTCTTCGGCTTGCAAGCAGCCCCCTTTTTCCTCCAAACATAACGATGGTCATTATGGCCAAACAGTTCTATTTTTGTTTCATCAGACCATAGGACATTTCTCCAAAAGGTACGATCTTTGTCCCCATGTGCAGTTGCAAACCGTAGTCTGGCTTTTTAATGGCGGTTTTGGAGCAGTGGCTTCTTCCTTGCTGAGCGGCCTTTCAGGTTATGTCGATATAGGACTCGTTTTACTGTGGATATAGATACTTTTGTACCTGTTTCCTCCAGCATCTTCACAAGGTCCTTTGCTGTTGTTCTGGGATTGATTTGCACTTTTCGCAAAACAAAGTACGTTCATCTCTAGGAGACAGAACGCGTCTCCTTCCTGAGCAGTATGGCGGCTGCGTGGTCCCATGGTGTTTATACTTGCGTACTATTGTTTGTACAGATGAACGTGGTACCTTCAGGCGTTTGGAAATTGCTCCCAAGGATGAACCAGACTTGTGGAGGTCTACAATTTTTTTTCAGAGGTCTTGGCTGATTTATTTTGATTTTCCCATGATGTCAAGCAAAGAGGCACTGAGTATGAAGGTAGGCCTTGAAATACATCCACAGGTACACCTCCAACTGACTCAAATGATGTAAATTAGCCTATCAGAAGCTTCTAAAGCCATGACATCATTTTCTGGAATTTTTCAAGCTGTTTAAAGGCACAGTCAACTTAGTGTATGTAAACTTCTGACCCACTGGAATTGTGATACAGTGAATTAAAAGTGAAATAATCTGTCTTTAAACTATTGTTGGAAAAACTACTTGGGTCATGCACAAAGTAGATGTCCTAACCGACTTGCCAAAACTATAGTTTGTTAATAAGAAATGTGTGGAGTGGTTGAAAAACGAGTTTTAATGACTCCAACCTAAGTGTATGTAAACTTCCGACTTCAACTGTATATATATATATATATATATATATATATATATTTATAATTGTTTAAACAGGGACCCTGAGAAATACAATTACATCAAAAGTGAAAAATTAAATAACATGAAAGGTTAAACTGAGCAGGTCACAGTAGTGGTACACAATTACATAAATCATGTTAGTCAATCACTCAACATCCAACAATATCTCTTTAGATAGACCCACCCTAAAATACTGGGACTTCTGCATTTGATGCCCACAGCATGAAAGTTTTGGTCAGTGAGTTTACTTTTATGAACAAAATGTAGATCTAAACTGATGTCAGGTGATGGCAAATATCATGGTCTTTAGCGCCACTAGATGGTGATATATTTAAAGCAAGCCTCTGTAAATATTTTATTAAATACATTTGAAAAACTATGGGACAGAATCTTGAGTTGTTGATTGCCTATCTGGTGCCAGGGGTGTTTCTTTTTACCAAAAAGATCAGCTTTGAAAAATATCTTATGTTAAAAGATCTGATGTGATTGGTCAAAATACTAATTAGTGGAAAAATATCAGAACTGGCCTGCCTGTGTAAACGCTAGTTGGTTGTTATTATCTCCCCAGCGCAAGATAAAAAACCGCATCCGAGATTTAAATATATATATATAAGGAGTAGTCTCCTTAGACAGACTTGTTGCCTCCCACAATGTATTAATGCTACTGATTTTGCTATATATTTAAATCTCGGATGCGGTTTTAATCTTGCACTGGGGAGTAAGTGGCAACTGCCACTGCTTGCCACTTCTAAATTATTCTCGTAAACCCGATCCTAGGCAAAACCAGTAGCATTAATACATTGTAGGAGGCAACAAGTCTGTCTAAGGAGACTACTCCTAAATAATCAGCCCTGACCAAGTGTGTTCATTAATTTAGTAAACTACAGTTCCCAGGTTACCAACGATAGATAATCAGAGGGAAGCCACACCTTCAGGAAGTGGGAGGATACCGGAAAAAAATGCACTAAGCAGAAGTGAAGGCCGGGGCCTATGTGTTGAGCAGTCGATGTGAGCTGTGATAGTGAGAAAAGTCGTCAGTCAAAATTGTGTAAAGTGAGAGTATACGAAGAAAAGGGAAAGCATATTTGACCTTTGCCTTTAACGGTAAGCTGTAAACTATATTATTTTGGTTCAGATTTCCACTGTCAAATTTTGCTCAATCAACCAGACAGTAAACTAACGTTAGCTAGCTACCTATATAGCCAGATAGACGCTAACTAGCGACTGTCAGATTGATATGTTAAATGGGACTGATTACTTGTCCAGATAACTAATGAGGTAACTAGTTAGCAAACAATAAAATGTTTTGTTCATCATTTGACCAAATAGTTATTTCTCTTTAGATGTTTGATTTACCCCGTCTTTTCTGTGCGATGTCATCATAAACTTAGCCAAGTTAGCCAGTATTAGGGAGCTAGCTAGCTATCGTCACTGTCGTCCTGTTTTGTTTTTACTGGCAGTAACGTTAATTTACAGTGAACATATTTTTGTCGTTGTCTACTCGGCTAACTAGCTACTCAACTTCAGCTTTTAGTGGCATTATATAACAGTTTAAAAATGGTCTGGCTTTAAAAAGCTAACTAGTTACTGTGACTTGGTGGGCTAACTAGCTAAATTACAGTAATGTCATGTGTTAGATTTGTTATTGTATTTCATAGCTAGTTAGCCTTTAACTGACAGCTAACTAACTATATAGCGAGTAGATTTTCCTTTTGGTCCAATCAATTTGATAAACATTTCATATGTTGATTTCTATCTTTCAACCGAGTATTTTAGCTCATTGCCATTTGGCGTCAGCAGGCTCTTGGTATCTGTGATGATGACCAATAGTATGAGGAAGTTTGAAACCCACTAACTTAATAGCTATTTATGGTTCCTGCCTGGTAATGATCACATAACATTCCATCTTGCAGTAACCCACATGTCACCTGGTCTATTACGTTAATTGTTATCTTGCCACTGATTCTAATTGTTTACTTAGTTAGGTCTCAAAACATAGTAATTTCTTCCTTTTGCGTAATTGGAGTTCAAAGTTCATGGCTGTGTCTAATTAGGTTCATCATTTTGAATGTCATCATTGCTGAGTTACAGTTTGGGTCTGTACTTGGTGTGTCAATGGTGGTACAGGTAGGTCAGTTGTCTGATGTAACCCTCATCGTGTGAGTCTGTGTCATGTTACTTTTGTGTGAATGCATGCCACCTCTTCTCTGGTCTATGGTGGTATGTGGTGTCCCTCATAACTTACTGTCTCATCAGTCCTGTACCCTTGTTCACTGCTTCACCTTTACTGCAGGTCATCTATGGTAGTTGTTCCCAAACTGTGGGGTCGGCAGGGGGGGGGGGCGCGGGGCGCGGGAGTCCCCCGGAACTCTGTTCGGCTTTCAACTTACTCTTGAAAGTTGTAATAGTAGAATGCACAAGGTGCAGTTATGAAATTGGGTAGCGCATCATCCGTTTCCCTCTTGTCATGTCAGTCATTGCATACCTTACAGCAGAGTTTCCCAACCCTCCGGGTGCATGTTTTTGCCCTAGCTCTATACAGCTGTTTCAAATAACCAACTCTTCATCAAGCTTTAATTATTGGAATCAGCTGTGTAGTGCTAGGGCAAAACAAAACTTGCTTGAGGAGCAATTCCCACGGGGGGCCAGTATGATTTATTTTTTTATCTATACAAAAATAATGTATGCACTCACTAACTGTAAGTCGCTCTGGATAAGAGCGTCTGCTAAATTACTGAAATGTTAAATGTAAAACGTAGAGAACCAAAGAGGAAGACCCCCCCCCCCCCCCCCCCCCCCCCCCCCTCCCTCTTGTTCTATGTCATGACTTACCTGGACCTCCTACTGAGATATACCTTTTGTTATGTAAATCAATTGTTAAATGGGGTGAAAAGGAGACTGGAGTGCCAGCTCTTGCAAGCTGAAAAGTGGCCTAGGCTTGAGTATTTTCGGTAAAACACCAGGGTAAATCATCATTGGAAACTTGTTGATGTGTTATGGCTCAATAACAGGACTAGAGTTGGACCTTTTTGAAATGGAGCGGAGAAGGGTTTTTTAATAACTAGCCTAAGCTGCTGCCATGTTATGGTGTGGACCTTGTCCTTATAGAGAGTGGTGACACATTTTGACACACAGGCAAACATTATATAAAAGGCAATATTACTAGGTGGTATAAAATGTTTGTTTGATTTGGTGTTGTAAGCCTAGTTAAGAAAGTTTCAATGATATTTTAAAATATTCCTGACAGAATGGCTAGTAAAATAACATCCATCATTTACATTTTCGTCATTTAGCAGACGCTCTTATCCAGAGCGACTTACAGTTAGTGAATGCATACATGTTTTTTTCATACTGGCCCCTCGTGGGAAACGAACCCACATCCCTGCCGGCTAAACCCTCCCCTACCTTGGACGACGCTGGACCAATTGTGCGACAGAGCCTGGACTCGAACCAAGATCTCTAGTGGCACAGCTAGCACTGCAATGCAGTGACTTAGACCACTGCGCCACTCGGGAGATTTTCAATGTTCAATCCGAAGTAGGCCTAGCCTAATTGGTATGCGTTAGTGTGTTCAGAAAGGTTGTAATAAATGGAGTCGATGGAGGAATGAATGAATCGAGTGTGTAGGAGGAGAAGCATGCCCATTCACAACAGGTCATTCTGATGACTTCGCAAAAGTGAAGATATCCTGTAGGTGTGCGCATTTTTCTATTACCCAAGCTGGAGAGTTCTATGTGCAGTGGTTACTGGTCGGTGGTCAGTTTGCTACCAGGCCTGTTTGAGACTGACAAGATCAATGTATGCCTATTGCGTTTCCCCCCTATTGGTTAAACCACAACAATTTTAGGCCTAAACAAATGGGAAATTATTTCATTAAGTTTGAGTCATTAATAATTAAGTGTGTGTGCGTGTGCTTCCTCACCCACTAACCCCACCCTGACACTTTATCTCTGCAGCTGAGGAGCACAGTGTGAAAGGTCCTGTCTGGGGCTCTTATCTCTCACACTAGCACCATGCTCAAACTGAATGGGGGGTTGGGGTTTAGCCTAGTAGGCCTATGCAAAAGCAGATGCTTTTTTAAAATCTCACATAGGGTTGCAAAGCTACTGGTAATTTTCAATAGTTACCTGAATCTTTGGTAATTTATACTTTAATGTGGGAAACAAATATTAATATAGTATTCCTTTTTTTAAATATATATATATATATATCTCTGTGTCCGTATTGTCCATGAGTTTCTAGTAGATGGACCATATGGTTCAAGAGAAAATAGCCTAATTCATGAAAAAAGGATCTATGCTTAATGAAACTATTGTCTTTTTCCACAACTGCCACCAGTTTGGCCCCAAAACATTTACTACAAAGACATATTGACATAGGAAAATAAATACAAGTGTGTAAAAATATATATAATGGATATTTTATGCTGCCTGAAACCCTTGTATTTTACACCAATATGGTATTCACTAAGTTGGTTGATATTTAGTATGATGTTTTACAGCTTTGTCATTCTATTTTCTCCATTTTAAACCGATCTTATTTGGTTAAAAAAACACACATGTCTTGTTAACAAACTATAGTTTTGGCAAGTCGGTTAGGACATCTACTTTGTGCATGACCCAAGTAATTTTTCCAACAATTGTTTAGAGACAGATTATATCACTTATAATTCACTGTATCACAATTCCAGTGGGTCAGAAGTTTACATACACTAAATTGACTGTGCCTTTTAAACAGCATTTAGACAGGCAGCCCAATTCTGATAATTTTTTTCACTAATTGTCTTTTGACCAATCACATCAGGTCTTTTCACATCAGATCTTTTTTTAGAGCTGATCTGATTAGTGAAAAGACCAATGAGTGAAAAGAAAGATAAGAATTGGGCTGCCTGTCTAAACGCAGCCTTAGTCACCATTCCTCTCCCCTTTCAATTGACCCATCCCTTAGTCATCATACTATAGTTTATCATGCAGACATATTCAAATAGTCCACTGTAGTACTCCCTAAAAGGTTACCAACCAAACACATGTAAAGGTTTTAGCCAGTCCCAGAAGCCGGACCTTTATCATCAGAGGTGAACTAGGCTATTCTAAACTAACGGTTTCCCTGTATCAATGTTCAGAAAGGTTTCCTCTTCCCCTGTTTATAAAGGTTGTGGAATGTCTAGTTATGTCACACTCAGCTCAGGACCTTTTCAGGAAATATGCCCCCCACTGGCTTTTCAGTCTCTAAGCATCCAGGCCAGCAGCAACAGGGTTTATCAAAGATGGTGAATAAATGAAGATAGTTCACTCAGGGCGTTTACCATTGATTACTTTTTTTCAATTCTAGTTTACTTAACAGGGTCTGTCTCCAATAGACACCAGTGCAATAGCAGCTGGGTCTGATCTACTTAGTTCATTGACTTTCATTGAATCAGAAAAAAACAGCAGTTGGGTTGTCTCGCTTTCTCTTCCGTCTCTGGGTTTATCCTCCCTGACGGTTTCCCATCCAGGCCCAACCATTTTAAACTTCAAATGAAAGCTAACAGCGGGATGCAGGCCAGGCAGGGTGGCTGCTGCTAGCTCCTCCCTCCCTCCCCATTACATCTAATTCCTCTGGTCCCTCCACCCTTGGAGTTCAGAGAACCTGTTGTCATATCACCACTTATTCCTAGGTAACTGGTTAAATGTAGTCTGCCTTCCTGACAGCTTGTTGCACATCTAGTTCCATGACATTGATGATGAATGCACGTTGACACATCTGTAGATAATGGCTGTGCCAGGAAATGGGCTAGCTGATGTTTCAACAGGAGTACTGTAGGAGTGGGAGACTGTTTGTTTGAATTGTCCTTTGGGAACACAGCTCATAGGCCTATTGGGCTGTGTATTGTTAGCAGTGCTAGCCTAATCAGTTGTTTTAAAGGAATTCTGTGCATTCTCATAGTACAACTACCTTCTGTCCAGTCCAGTAACATCAGTTACTCTTTCTGATCAGTCCTGTTCCACCCTCTGCTGATTACCATGACCAGTACTGGCCTATGAGTTTTACCTAGCCTAATTCCAGATCTGTTTGTGCTTTTGCCTACTCCATTGTCATTGTCAAGCCTTTCAGCCGTGTTTGGCATGACAATTCTATAAGGAGTTGTCAAGAGAGCAGAAAAGGACTGGCACCCAGGCTAAGTTGTACCTGACAGCAGAGCAGAGTGGGAGAGGCTAGTTAGTATGTTCTCTGTGAGCTGTGACTGAAGCATACCTTTAGGCTAGTTGTGGTCAACAATGTGGTTGGCTGTGAGGGCTTTTTCCATGGCAAAAATTAAGACATGATGCAGACCTTACTCTTTGGTCCTTTAAAAACCTGCTGTATGTGCTATAGCTTGGAAAAAATATAAATGTTACTCTGGATGACAACATAATGATGTTTGTTTCCAACATTAGGGCTGTTTACCTAAAGTTAAATCCACTTAGTGTTTTGATTCCTTGCCACGATACTAACGAGTATCGTGATACTGGTATCGTCCCGGCCCTAGTTAAGAGTAGTGTGGGGTATAGCGGATGGGGTTCAAGGCTAAATATGGGAGTGGGTACTTCCAAAGTTAGCCAACTTAAGGCCAGGTGTGTGGACCAGTCATTTTGTGTGTGTGATGTTTGGGATGTCAAGTATAAGACGAAACCAACAAGGTGATGGTTACTGATTTCACTGGTCATGTTAAATAGAAACTAAACAGTTACTGAGAATTTCCCCTCCCCACACTCTTTTTCAGACTTACTAACATGCTGACAAAACTGACCGCATTGTGTGCCGGAGTGTTGCAAAATAAATGTACACATTCATTTTATTCAATAATTTCATCCAAACTGTAGAGAAGACAGTTTTGTATGACTCAAAAGGGGTCCAAATTCTACCAAGATCCAGCTAAAAAAGGACCATATGCATGTCAGGTAAAATAACAACCCAATGGTTATCTCCCAGGACCAATTATCTAGCAACAGCAAGCTAGCTAAATGTCGATGAATGTGTGTTTCGATCTGACCCCAAATTAATATAGGTGGTTCATAGTTGGTTTTGGTATTTTAACCTGCGTGTCATGAACGCGTCTGGTGGAGATAGACATCAACATGCACGCGCGGAGTCGGTTTGGTCATCATGTCCGTCATAAACGTAGCTTCTTCATTTGATAGATCTGTGCATGTATTGTCTTGTATAGTGTTAAAATCTACCCCATGCATGCGAGTGAAAAACTGCTGATTGGATCATGAGGGCAATGCATGCAATATCTGTATGTATGTAGTTAATTGTGTGTGGCTCTACTAGTTCTCAGTGGCTGTGTTTCACTAAGTGCTTGGATGTCAAGCTGGCAGCAAAGCCCACGGGAGGCTGTATGAATATTTCACTATCCCTCCCTTTCTCTCTCTCCATCCCCCTCGCCCACTCTCTCTTTGACCCATCTTTTCTTCCCTCCATCTCTCTGACCCACTTCAGTGTGGAGGTCTCCAGAGCCTATTAAAGATGCCAGCAAATGGCTGCTTAGATGCAGGATGCTGTTCTGTCTGGCTCTCAGAACAGGAGTGAGTGAGTGAGTGTTGGGCCAGCCACTGCAGCCCTCTAGCAATCAGTCAATCATATTACCTAGGAGAACAGGACAGCCTGTTCACTATACTGTTCAATAACCATGTCCTAAACTCACAGGCCTAAATCCACAGTTTTAGTTTATAATGGTGGATTGAACACAGGGCTTTTGATGTGCATCAGATTTGAGTTGTTATATTTGTCCTCTACGTGTGTTTATATTATATTGAGTGTTAACATCAGTGTTACTGACACTAATGTACAATATGGGCTCATATGACTAGCCTAGGTTAAATGTTCTCACTCTTTTACTGTTGTTTTGGTTTCTGTGAATCTCTCTCTCTCTCTCTCTCCCTCCCCTCCCTCCCTGTCCTTAGCTGTGGAGCCCTGTCCTGGGGCAGTGCGGCATGCTGACCTCTTCATTTCCATAGTGTGTGTGTAGTAGGCTATCAGGTTTGGAGAGCAGTCACACCTGTTGTTTTGCCTTAGAATGCCAAGAGGTAGACAGACAGGTAAGGGTAAACATGTTGTGTAAAAAGTGCCTCAAAACATTTGACAGAAGTGACCTGCTTAGGCTAGCTTAATTAGAAGAAATACCAGGATGTTTCTACATTCTTCTCAGAAACACAAAGACATTAGGCTTAGTTCCACTGCCTTGGTCTATGTTAGCTTTGTTACAACTTCCTCTCTTGTTTGAACCTCAGCTTCATCATATTTGACACGTAGGGGAATTACATGTTGAGCCAATGAACATGCTGCTATTTCTCCCCAGACTCTCACTGTGGTGCGTCTAGGAATCCCTCGGACGGTGTGTAATGTATATGTGGTGTGCTACCTTGCTGTACTGTCTGCTCTGTGCTGGGCTGACCCTCTCAGGCCAGTGTGGGGTACCAACACAGGGTGATCTTCTGTCACATGCAGAAGATTAGGCTCTTGCCTGGCCTGGGACAGACTGAGCGCCAACAGCAACCCCACTCTGGCTTGCCTACCTCTCTCTCCTTAACCAGGGCCCTATAAAATCCGTGCTGCAGACGGAATCACGGAATCCAGACAATAAAACAGAATTCAACAATATTCAAAAATGTATTGAATTTATTAGAAAAGTAATTAATTTGCCCAAGTTAATTCCCCCCCCAGACATTACTCTCCCCCCTCTAGTCAAGTGTGTTTTTTCCATCTTTGAATGCACTCACTGCTGAAAGAGGCCTATACACTGTAGAGTGTTGTGTAGACCTATTTTGTGATGTTTCACACTTATTATGGATTTTAGCTTTGTAGGCTAGCCTAGGCTAGTTGTCCTAACAGCAAATGGTTTAGTATAAAGGGCCAACAGTACAGCATGTATGTGCTACTCTGTCCTTCTGAAATGTTCACTTCCTGCTTTGATATTCATTCAGTTTCCTGTCCCTTTCACCAAGCAGAAGCTGACTGACCTCGTGTAAAGTAGCACTATGGAAGATTAGATTTTAACAGTTTATCTTACTGTAGTCATATTCCTCCACTTGGACTCTGTAATCTTATGGTTGGGCCAGTGTACTCAATCTGCACATCATCATGTAACTAACGTAGACCTATCTACTTTAAGATGGATGTGTACAGGCCCAGGTGGATTGTAACACAGAAACAGGAGTCATTGGGGCAGGCGACTCAGACTATCAGTTCCTGTTCTGTATTTTCACTGTGGTCCTCAGCTCTGTGGTCTCTGAGAACACACACACACATACACACACACTGACCACAACACACACAACACAAACGGGTTGCATTGGGTTGGATGTGTACACAGAGTTGAATTCGGCTTTCCGTTCATCTTTCCCTCGAAACAGAGGTGTGTGGGGGGGGGCTTATCTCCCCAAAAATGTGTCGTTCAAGCGTCATGATTGTGAATGCTCACGGTTAATTGTGGTCATACTCATCATGGCCTAGTCTGCATATCTAAATGTTGCTTTTGACCCCAAGATATTTCCTTCACTGCTGTATTTGACTGTTGAGTCTAAAGTAAATATAATTAAAAGATAAGAGGGCAAGGCTTATCTCCCTGTCCTGTCCTGGCTACATTGAAACACAGACGTCCAGACCACATAATGTAGGTTCAGTAGACCTATCAGAAAATAACCTTCATTTAAACCTTGACCTGTTTTCTTGTCAAACTATGGTGGTGTTTAGAAGCACTGAGATGTTCCCCGACAATAGTGTTTATCAGAACATTATTGATTTACAACACTGGTCAACTGGAGCAGAATAATTAGTCTGCTAGGCATTGATTTTAGGCATTTTGGGGTTTTAATGAGGAATTGATGCACATCAGGACCATTTTAAAGAAGAGGTTTGTTTGAACCTGAATAATAAGCCCAGTCAAAGGCTAAGATACAAAGAACGCACTACATTGGAACATGAAAGCAGATGAGTTTTTACCAGACACTTTTGGGAGTAGCCTGCTTGGTATGACATCATTGTCTCCTTGCCCTCAACACTTTGCTCACTGCTTAGGCAAGGCTATAAGAAATGATAATGGACATAATTACTCTTATATTCACCTCGATTGGCTCTAAATGGCGTGCATAGAAACTGTTATTGATTGTAAGCATATGTAATTTGGTGATGTTATTACTGGTGAGATGAAGACAGTGGAAGGTAGGCCCCTAAATGGCAGGTAATCCAGGAAAGAAAACGAGTAGGTGGCCAGTATGATGCAGGACAACTTGAGTAAACTATATACAGGTTATATTTACAAAGAATGCAGATCAGCCTATGATTTAGGTGGCAGGTAGCCTAGCGGTTAAGAGCATTGGGCCAGTAACCGAAAGGTCGCTGGTTCGAATCCCCAAGCTGACTAGGTGAAAAATCTGTCTGTGCCCTTGAGCAAGGCACTTAATCCTAATTGCTCCTGTAAGGGATGCACATTTTGGTCCATTTTGCAGCCGAATAACCGACCCTCATAACCAGCCAATAAAGGGTAAAAAAAAAAATCCAAACAGTCATGACATGACCAACAGAAAATACTATGCATGCATACAAGGAACAGATATTCTTTGTTAAGAGCTTAATGAAAACATGCAACAATATCAAGCCTGTCATCTTAGTCAAAAAGCTGAAGTCTATTATTGAACATGCAACAGCTGTAATGAAGCAGCAAATAAAACTTCATTTCTCAAAATTTGCCAAATGCAATTAGAGGGAAAACACTGTTCTAAAGAGCGCACCTAATGGCGAGCAGTTCCATATATGACAGAGAGGAACATCTCCTTTAGAAACTTAGAAAGAGGGGGAATCTAATAGCAACAACTTGGATGGGTTGCTAATATGACTATGATTGTGCCTTTGGCTGCTGGATATTGAAAGAAAGTTGATATGAAAACCAATAGAACAGGAGAGAAATGCTGGTTAATGGTATGAGGATGTCTTTATAAAATAATTACCTCCCCGTTTCTATGGTTGGATTTTGGCTAGGCTAATTTGAAGCACGCAAAGCATTCCTCATTATTTGAAGTAAAGTAAAGCGTTCAGGTTTCAAACAGTTATACTGCCTCAAGCTCACATTGCAAAGTGGTGGGTGCCGTGCTGATAGCCTGCCAACCGTTGACTATAGCCTGCCAACCGTTGACTATAGCCTGCCAACCGTTGACTATAGCCTGCCAACCGTTGACTATAGCCTATGCACGCGAATGAATGGGAGGTGCGCTTTAATTACGAGTTGAGACTGAGAAATAAAAATAGTACCTCTTTTTAATCGTGGCCATCAAAACCGGTTTTAACACGCGATTGCATTTAGAATTGTTATTTGTTGCGCAATGACTGGGCTTATAAAAGCACGTTTCATTCCAGTACCAGCTTTTTTAAGGGGCTGCTCTCACACTGTCTGACAGGTGATGGGCCATTACGCTCCTCAAACTACGCTCTGTATGCTGTTCGCGTGTGATAAGATACATGCCGACTAATGAAAATACATACACAACAATTTAATTCCACTAAATTATGCAAGTTAACCTATAGACTGATAAGCATGACCGGTCAAATGTATTTTCAGCAGCTAACCGATTTAACGGTTAAATGTTAACATCCCTAGGCCAAATACAGTGTACAAAACATTAGGAACACCCGCTCTTTCCATGACAATCCAGGTGAAAGCTATGATCCCTTATTGATGTTACCTGTTAAATCCACTTCAATCAGTGTAGATGAAGGGGAGGAGACGGGTTAAAGAAGGATTTTTAAGACTTGAGACATGGATTGTGTATGTGTGCCATTGAGGTTGAATGGGCAAGACAAAATATTTAAGTACCTTTTGAACAGGGTATGGTAATAGGTGCCAGATGCACAGGTTTGAGTGTGTCAAGAACTGCAATGCTGCTGGGTTTTTCATGCTCAACAGTTTCCCGTGTGTATCAAGAATGGTCTACCACCCAAAGGACATCCAGCCAATTTGACACAACTGTGGGAATCATTGTAGACAACATGGGCCAGCATCCCTGTGAAAGGCTTTCGACACCTTGTAGTCCATGCCCCGATGAAATGTGGCTGTTCTGAGGGCAAAATTAGGTGTTCCTATTGTTTCGTACACTCAGTTGGCATAACCAATTTTTATTTTTGTAAACTTATGTTTACAATTTTAATTTAGAAAATTAAAACAAACGGCATGGACAAAATTATTGCCAACCTGGAGCTAGTACTTGGTTGCACAGCCTTCGGCCAAGATAACTGCAGACAAACTCTTCTTGTAGCCATCAATGAGCTTGCTACGCCTTTCTACTGACAATTTTGCCCACTTTTCAGCAGCAAACTGCTCTGATTCTTCAATGTTTGAGGGGTATCCTCCACCAACTGCTGTTGCAGGTCATAGATGTGATTCAGATCTGGACTCGTCGCTGGTTAGTCCAGAATAGTGCAGCATTTCTTATTGAACCATTCCTGGGTGCTTTTTGATGTGTGTTTTGGGGTCGTTGTCCTGCTGGAAAACCCGCAACCTTCAATGGAGACCCAGTTTCTGGACATATTTGGCTGCAACTGTACTATAACCTGTATATAAAGTGCCTTCAGAAAGTATTCACACCCCTTGTTTTACAGCCTGAATTTAAAATGGATTATATTTAGATTTCTTTTGGACTGGCCTAGACACAATACCCCATAATGTCAGTGGAAATAGGTTTTTTGAAATATTACAAGTTGATTAAAAGCTGAAACGTCTTGAGTCAATAAGTACAGTGAGGGGAAAACAAGTATTTGATCCCTGAAAGAAATGATCAGTCTATAATTTTAATGGTAGGTTTATTTGAACAGTGAGAGACAGAATAACAACAAAAAAATCCAGAAAAACGCATGTCAAAAATGTTATAAATTATTTGCATTTTAATGAGGGAAATAAGTATTTGACCCCTCTGCAAAACATGACTTAGTACTTGGTGGCAAAACCCTTGTTGGCAATCACAGAGGTCAGACGTTTCTTGTAGTTGGCCACCAGGTTTGCACACATCTTAGGAGGGATTTTGTCCCACTCCTCTTTGCAGATCTTCTCCAAGTCATTAAGGTTTCGAGGCTGACGTTTGGCAACTCGAACCTTCAGCTCCCTCCACAGATTTTCTATGGGATTAAGGTCTGGAGAATGGCTAGGCCACTCCAGGACCTTAATGTGCTTCTTCTTGAGCCACTCCTTTGTTGCCTTGGCTGTGTGTTTTGGGTCATTGTCATGCTGGAATACCCATCCACGACCCATTTTCAATGCCCTGGCTGAGGGAAGGAGGTTCTCACCCAAGATTTGATGGTACATGGCCCCGTCCATCGTCCCTTTGATGCGGTGAAGTTGTCCTGTCCCCTTAGCAGAAAAACACCCCCAAAGCATAATGTTTCCACCTCCATGTTTGACGGTGGGGATGGTGTTCTTGGGGTCATAGGCAGCATTCCTCCTCCTCCAAACACGGCGAGTTGATGCCAAAGAGCTCCATTTTGGTCTCATCTGACCACAACACTTTCACCCAGTTCTCCTCTGAATCATTCAGATGTTCATTGGCAAACTTCAGACGGGCATGTATATGTGCTTTCTTGAGCAGGGGGACCTTGCGGGCGCTGCAGGATTTCAGTCCTTCACAGCGTAGTGTGTTACCAATACCAATTGTTTTCTTGGTGACTATGGTCCCAGCTGCCTTGAGATCATTGACAAGATCCTCCCGTGTAGTTCTGGGCTGATTACTCACCGTTCTCATGATCATTGCAACTCCACGAGGTGAGATCTTGCATGGAGCCCCAGGCCGAGGGAGATTGACAGTTATTTTGTGTTTCTTCCATTTACGAATAATCGCACCAGCTGTTGTCACCTTCTCACCAATCTGCTTGGCGATGGTCTTGTAGTCCATTCCAGCCTTGTGTAGGTCTACAATCTTGTCCCTGACATCCTTGGAGAGCTCTATGGTCTTGGCCATGGTGGAGAGTTTGGAATCTGATTGATTGATTGCTTCTGTGGACAGGTGTCTTTTATACAGGTAACAAACTGAGATTAGGAGCACTCCCTTTAAGAGTGTGCTCCTAATCTCAGCTCGTTACCTGTATAAAAGACACCTGGGAGCCAGAAATCTTTCTGATTGAGAGGGGGTCAAATACTTATTTCCCTCATTAAAATGCAAATCAATTTGTAACATTTTTGACATGCGTTTTTCTGGATTTTTTTGTTGTTATTCTGTCTCTCACTGTTCAAATAAACCTACCATTAAAATTATAGACTGATAATTTATTTATCTGTGGGCAAACGTACAAAATCAGCAGGGGATCAAATACTTTTTTCCCTCACTGTATATAAACTTCCGACTTCAACTGTACACAAGCAGCCAACTCTGCTGCCCCATGTACATAGAGACATTAAACACTGGACACTTCCCGTTTCTTTTATACTGTTTTTCACACTGTGTATTCATATACTGTATTATTCACATAGCTCATTCTAATATTTCTACTACTGTACATTGCATTTTTGTTATAGCGCTTATACACACACACTTATCTCAGCTCGTTACCTGTATAAAAGACACCTGGGAGCCAGAAATCTTTCTGATTGAGAGGGGGTCAAATACTTATTTCCCTCATTAAAATGTGTTTTTCTTGATTTTTTCGTTGTTATTCTGTCTCTCACTGTTCAAATAAACCTACCATTAAAATTATAGACTGATAATTTCTTTATCTGTGGGCAAATGTACAAAATCAGCAGGGGATCAAATACTTTTTTCCCTCACTGTATATAAACTTCCGACTTCAACTGTACACAAGCAGCCAACTCTGCTACCCCATGTACATAGAGACATTAAACACTGGACACTTCCCGTTTCTTTTATACTGTTTTTCACACTGTGTATTCATATACTGTATTATTCACATAGCTCATTCTAATATTTCTACTACTGTACATTGCATTTTTGTTATAGCGCTTATACACACACTTATCTCAGCTCGTTACCTGTATAAAAGACACCTGGGAGCCAGAAATCTTTCTGATTGAGAGGGGGTCAAATACTTATTTCCCTCATTAAAATGCGTTTTTCTTGATTTTTTCGTTGTTATTCTGTCTCTCACTGTTCAAATAAACCTACCATTAAAATATAGACTGATCATGTCTTTGTCAGTGGGCAAACATACAAAATCAGCAGGGGATCAAATACTCCCCCCCCCCCCCCCCCTTTTGTTATGGCAAACCTAAATAAGTTCAGAAGTAAACATTTGTTTAACAAGTCACATAATAAGTTGTATGGACTCACTCTGTGTGCAATAATAGTGTTTAACCTGATTTTTGAATGACTACCTAATCTCTGAACCCCACACATACAATTATCTGTAAGGTCCCTTTCCAATGCCTCGCACAGAAGGGAACCTGTTGGTAGACATTGAATAACCCATTGAGCATGGTGAAGTTATTAATTACACTTTGGATGGTGTATCAATACACCCAGCCACTACAAAGATACAGGCAACCTTCCTAACTCAGTTGCCGGAGAGGAAGGATACCGCTTAGGGATTTCACCATGAGGCCAATGGTGACTTTAAAACAGAGTTTAATGGCGGAGACAACTGAGGATGGATCAACAACATTGTAGTTACTCCACAATACTAACGTAACTGACAGAGTGAATAGAAGGAAGCCTGGACAGAATACAAATATTCCAAAATGTGCATCCTGTTTGCAACAAGACACTAAAGTAATACTGCAAAAAATGTGGCAAAGCATTTAACTTTTTATCCTGAATACAAAGTGTTATGTCTGGGGCAAATCCAATACAAGACATTACTGAGTACCACTCTCCATATTTTTAAGCTACATCATGTTATGGGTATGCTTGTAATCGTTAAGGACTGGAGAGTTTTTCAGGATAAAAAAATTAACAAAATGGAGCTAAGCACAGGCAAAATCCTAGAGGAAAACCTGGTTGTCTGCTTTCCACCAGACACTGGGAGATGAATTTACCTTTCAGCAGGACAAGAACTTAAAACACAAGGCCAAATCTACACTGGAGTTGCTTACCAAGAAAACAGTGAATGTTCCTGCGTGGCCAAGTTAGTTTTGACTTAAATCTTCTTGAAAATGTATGGGAAGACTTGAATGGCTGTCTTGCAATGATCAACAACCAATTTGACAGAGCTTGAAGAATTTTGAAAAGAATAATGGGCAAATGTTGCACAATCCAGGTGTGGAAAGCTCTTCGAGACTTACCTAGAAAGACTCACAGTTGTAATCACTGCCAAAGGTGCTTCTACAAAGTATTGACTCAGGGTTGTAAATACATATGTAAATGAGATATTTATTTATTTATTTTCAATAAATGAGTAACATTTTCTAAACATGTTTTCACTTTGTCATTATGGGGTATTGTGTGTGTAGGTGGTTGAATAAAATGTGGAATAATTCAAGGGTTATGAATACTTTCTGAAGGCACTCTAGTTTACTAAAGTTTTCCTGTATCATACTGGCCGCCAACTTGTGATGTTATTAGTCACAGTCTGTTCTTTCTTCCAGCCCCCACAGGTGAAGTCCCCTCTTCCTCCAGCCCGCCTTGACTCTCCTGACCCAGCTTAGCCCACCCTCGCCTGGCCTGTCTCAGCTCCAGCACCTGCTCAGCTTCAGAGCCCCAGTCCTCCGCCCCAGACACACCCACCTAGAGCAGCCTCATCCTCCACCAAGAGCCTCTTACACTGGTGAAGCTCTCTGCTCAGCAGCATGGCAGGTCGAGGAGGACCAGCACGGACCAACGGCGCGGCGGCCAGCAACAAGATCTGCCAGTTCAAGCTGGTGCTGCTGGGAGAGTCAGCGGTGGGCAAGTCCAGCTTGGTGCTGCGCTTCGTCAAGGGCCAGTTCCACGAGTACCAGGAGAGCACCATCGGAGGTGAGTAGGGACGCTGTTTGCATTGGGATTGTTATTCTTCTGACTGTGTCTTAGTCATGCTTAGTGTTTGTGTTGATTTATTGCTGTCCTTGTGTTGAGTCAGTATCATGTTATAAATATCAAATAGAATGGAAGTGTGAATGTGTAGTAGACTGAAGGAAGACCATTTACAATGCCTTCTTAACTGGGGCTGTGTTCAAGGCCAGATCAGGAGCAGACCTGAGCTGCAGAACCAGTTATTTCTTGGCAGCTGATCACCTGACTCTCGCATGAGCAGCCAAACCTCTCAGACTGACACTTTAAATATGCCACAAGGAGTGGGATGTCCTGACTCTTGGCCACAGAAAGCCTTATAGAGAATGTTCAAACTGAAAACAGAAAATAGATATGTGCTAGAAAGAGGTACTTGTCATCTGTCTAATAACGTATGTATTGACTTAATGCTAGCCGGAGTGGAGCAGAGAGAAGGGGGTCTCTCTCTGTGGACTCTTTAAAACAGGAAGGAAGTCGGTCAACAATGGGATTTTGTCCTGGAACTTCTCTAATAGCATCTGGAAACCAATACTTGATGGCTAGATGGATACCTGTCCTCAAAGAGCGCTCACGTTTCTGTTATAACATTCAAAGAATTCCACTGCAAAAGTTGGGTAATGAGTAACTATGTCTTTTCAGCTTCACCTAGTGTTTTAAACCTACACACAGGTGTTGGGAACTTTCATTATGATTTACACCGAGTCACATCATGCAGCATGAGCCACAGGAGGGTGAGGCTGGAGAGACAGGATGCTCGGTGCTTACACTAGCCAAAGCCTTAGGACGAGTCAGCATTTTTTTTCTTTTTTTAAAACCTGTCGTCAGCTGTCTGGTCTAAGGTCACCAAGCTTTAGTATGGAGCGGGCTTCCTCTATGAGCGCTGCTGCACATTTCCCTCAGCCATGTGACACAATGGGCTGAATAAGCAGAATCCTTATGTTCCGTGTATTAGCCAATAGACAGCCACATGTTTTGTTCTCTCTTTCCATCACTCACTTTTGTTTAGTGTATTTTACTCTCACTACTTTTCTCGCAGTAACATTTTACCCAGTGCTTAGTGCTCTGCGACTCAATCTTGTTTACTTACATAATAATTGTCCCTTCCTCCTCTCTCTAACGTTGGAAGACTCCCAATTCTCCTCACAAGTTCTCATTAAGCCACTGATCATGTTTCCTCTTAACTGTCTCATGGCCTTGGCTGTTGGGGTTATGTTTGCCTTGTGCTAGTTTAACTCAGCCATGTCAAATCGGGACAACTATACCCCTACGACACTATCAAAGGAAGAAAACAGAATACCTGTCCTGTACAGATACTGAGCATTACTCCACTGTGAGGAAATGTACAGGCGAAGTAAAATGTACACCTCTTTTCTATGTGTAGAGCATTAGCAGACCTCAAAATAAAAATAGCGCCTGAAACTAAGTCTATGATATGTCTCTTCATTTCTTCAGCTGCCTTCCTCACACAGACTGTCTGCTTGGACGACACAACAGTTAAGTTTGAGATCTGGGACACTGCAGGGCAGGAACGGTATCACAGCCTGGCCCCTATGTACTACAGAGGAGCGCAGGCTGCCATCGTGGTCTATGACATCACCAACACAGTGAGTGACTGCTGCTGGTCACGTGTGGAACTAGCCCCTGAGTGTTGTCAGCACTCTGCATCTATATTTAGCTGAGGTTGATGATTATTCAAACCCTCAACAAGTATCCTTTGCTCTCGTAACTGACACTTCTGTAGATACAGTGGGGAAAAAAAGTATTTAGTCAGCCACCAATTGTGCAAGTTCTCCCACTTAAAAAGATGAGAGAGGCCTGTAATTTGCATCATAGGTACACGTCAACTATGACAGACAAATTGAGGAAAAAAAATCCAGAAAATCACATTGTAGAATTTTTAATGAATTTATTTGCAAATTATGGTGGAAAATAAGTATTTGGTCACCAACAAACAAGCAAGATTTCTGGCTCTCACAGACCTGTAACTTCTTCTTTAAGAGGCTCCTCTGTCTTCCACTCGTTACCTGTATTAATGGCACCTGTTTGAACTTGTTATCAATATAAAAGACACCTGTCCACAACCTCAAACAGTCACAATCCAAACTCCACTATGGCCAAGACCAAAGAGCTGTCAAAGGACACCAGAAACAAAATTGTAGACCTGCACCAGGCTGGGAAGACTGAATCTGCAATAGGTAAGCAGCTTGGTTTGAAGAAATCTACTGTTGGAGCAATTATTAGGAAATGGAAGACATACAAGACCACTGATAATCTCCCTCGATCTGGGGCTCCACGCAAGATCTCACCCCGTGGGGTCAAAATGATCACAAGAACGGTGAGCAAAAATCCCAGAACCACACGGGGGGACCTAGTGAATGACCTGCAGAGAGCTGGGACCAAAGTAACAAAGCCTACCATCAGTAACACACTACGCCGCCAGGGACTCAAATCCTGCAATGCCAGACGTGTCCCCCTGCTTAAGCCAGTACATGTCCAGGCCCGTCTGAAGTTTGCTAGAGTGCATTTGGATGATCCAGAAGAGGTTTGGGAGAATGTCTGATGAAACCAAAATATAACTTTTTGGTAAAAACTCAACTCGTCGTGTTTGGAGGACAAAGAATGCTGAGTTGCATCCAAAGAACACCATACCTACTGTGAAGCATGGGGGTAGAAACATCATGCTTTGGGGCTGTTTTTCTGCAAAGGGACCAGGACGACTGATCCGTGTAAAGGAAAGAATGAATGGGGCCATGTATCGTGAGATTTTGAGTGAAAACCTCCTTCCATCAGCAAGGGCATTGAAGATGAAACGTGGCTGGGTCTTTCAGCATGACAATGATCCCAAACACACCGCCCGGGCAACGAAGGAGTGGCTTCGTAAGAAGCATTTCAAGGTCCTGGAGTGGCCTAGCCAGTCTCCAGATCTCAACCCCATAGAAAATCTTTGGAGGGAGTTGAAAGTCCGTGTTGCCCAGCGACAGCCCTAAAACATCACTGCTCTAGAGGAGATCTGCATGGAGGAATGGGCCAAAATACCAGCAACAGTGTGTGAAAACCTTGTGAAGACTTACAGAACACGTTTGACCTGTGTCATTGCCAACAAAGGGTATATAACAAAGTATTGAGAAACTTTTGTTATTGACCAAATACTTATTTTCCACCATAATTTGCAAATAAATTCATAAAAAATCCTACAATGTGATTTTCTGGAAAAACAATTCTCATTTTGTCTGTCATAGTTGACGTGTACCTATGATGAAAATTACAGGCCTCTCTCATCTTTTTAAGTGGGAGAACTTGCACAATTGGTGGCTGACTAAATACTTTTTTTCCCCACTGTATATATAATAGAGCTCTTGTGTGAAAAACAAACATCCATTGTGAAATCTATCTTTGTCATGTACACTGCTCAAAAAAATAGGGAACACTTAAACAACACAATGTAACTCCAAGTCAATCACACTTCTGTGAAATCAAACTGTCCACTTAGGAAGCAACACTGATTGACAATAAATTTCACATGCTGTTGTGCAAATGGAATAGACAACAGGTGGAAATTATAGGCAATTAGCAAGACACCCCCAATAAACATTTACATTTACATTTTAGTCATTTAGCAGACGCTCTTAACCAGAGCGACTTACAGGAGCAATTAGGGTTAAGTGCCTTGCTCAAGGGCACATTAACGTCATTTAGCAGACGCTCTTAGCCAGAGCGACTCACAAATTGGTGCGTTCACCCTATAGCCAGTGGGATAACCACTTTACAATTTGGGGGGGGGGGGGGGGGGGGTTAGAAGGAATACTTTATCCTATCCCAGGTATTCCTTAAAGAGGTGGGGTTTCAAATGTCTCCGGAAGGTGGTGAGTGACTCCGCTGTCCTGGCGTCGTGAGGGAGCTTGTTCCACCATTGGGGTGCCAGAGCAGCGAACAGTTTTGACTGGGCTGAGCGGGAGCTGTGCTTCCGCAGAGGAAGGGGAGCCAGCAGGCCAGAGGTGGATGAACGCAATGTCCTCGTTTGGGTGTAGGGACTGATCAGAGCCTGAAGGTACAGAGGTGCCGTTCCCCTCACTGCTCCATAGGCAAGCACCATGGTCTTGTAGCGGATGCGAGCTTCAACTGGAAGCCAGTGGAGTGTGCGGAGGAGGGGGGTGACGTGAGAGAACTTGGGAAGGTTGAACACCAGACGGGCTGCGGCATTCTGGATGAGTTGTAGGGGTTTAATGGCACAGGCAGGGAGCCCAGCCAACAGCGAGTTGCAGTAGTCCAGACGGGAGATGACAAGTGCCTGGACCAGGACCTGCGCCGCTTCCTGTGTAAGGCAGGGTCGCACTCTCCGAATGTTGTAGAGCATGAACCTGCAGGAGCGGGTCACCGCCTTGATGTTGGCGGAGAACGACAGGGTGTTGTCCAGGGTCACGCCTAGGCTCTTCGCACTCTGGGAGGAGGACACAGCGGAGTTGTCAACCGTGATGGCGAGATCATGGAACGGGCAGTCCTTCCCCGGGAGGAAGAGCAGCTCCGTCTTGCCAGGGTTCAGCTTGAGGTGGTGATCCGTCATCCATACTGATATGTCTGCCAGACATGCAGAGATGCGATTCGCCACCTGGTTATCAGAAGGGGGAAAGGAGAAGATTAGTTGTGTATCGTCAGCGTAGCAATGATAGGAGAGACCATGTGAGGATATGACAGAGCCAAGTGACTTGGTGTATAGGGAGAAAAGGAGAGGGCCCAGAACCGATCCCTGGGGGACACCAGTGGTGAGAGCACGTGGTGCGGAGACAGCTTCCCGCCACGCCACTTGGTAGGAGCGACCGGTCAGGTAGGACGCAATCCAGGAGTGAGCCGCGCCGGAGATGCCCATCTCGGAGAGTAGTAGTGGTTCTGCAGGTGGTGACCACAGACCACTTCTCAGTTCCTATGCTTCCTGGCTGATGTTTTGGTCACTTTTGAATGCTGGCGGTGCTTTCACTCTAGTGGTAGCATGAGACTGAGTCTACAACCCACACAAGTGGCTCAGGTAGTGCAGCTCATCCAGGATGGCACATCAATGTGAGCTGTGTCTGTCAGCAAAGTGTCCAGAGCATGGAGGCGCTACCAGGAGACAGGCCAGTACATCAGGAGACGTGGAGGAGGCCGTAGGAGGGCAACAACCCAGCAGCAGGACCGCTACCTCCGCCTTTGTGCAAGGAGGAGCAGGAGGAGCACTGCCAGAGCCCTGCAAAATGACCTCCAGCAGGCCACAAATGTGCATGTGTCTGCTCAAACGGTCAGAAACAGACTCCATGAGGGTGGTATGAGGGCCCAGCGTCCACAGGTGGGGGTTGTGCTTACAGCCCAACACCGTGCAGGACGTTTGGCATTTGCCAGAGAACACCAAGATTGGCAAATTCGCCACTGGCGCCCTGTGTTCTTCACAGATGAAAGCAGGTTCACACTGAGCACATGTGACAGACGTGACAGAGTCTGGAGACGCCGTGGAGAACGTTCTGCTGCCTGCAACATCCTCCAGCATGACCGGTTTGGCGGTGGGTCAGTCATGGTGTGGGGTGGCATTTCTTTGGGGGGCCGCACAGCCCTCCATGTGCTCGCCAGAGGTAGCCTGACTGCCATTAGGTACCGAGATGAGATCCTCAGACCCCTTGTGAGACCATATGCTGGTGCGGTTGGCCCTGGGTTCCTCCTAATGCAAGACAATGATAGACCTCATGTGGCTGGAGTGTGTCAGCAGTTCCTGCAAGAGGAAGGCATTGATGCTATGGACTGGCCCGCCCGTTCCCCAGACCTGAATCCAACTGAGCACATCTGGGACATCATGTCTCGCTCCATCCACCAACGCCACGTTGCACCACAGACTGATACATTTGATTTCCATTGATAATTTTTGTGTGATTTTGTTGTCAGCACATTCAACTATGTAAAGAAAAAAGTATTTAATAAGATTATTTCATTCATTCAGATCTAGGATGTGTTATTTTAGTGTTCCCTTTATTTTTTTGAGCAGTGTATTTCATCAAATCACAAGTGTTTTTTTCCTGTGCAGGATACATTCACACGCGCAAAGAACTGGGTGAAGGAGCTCCAACGACAAGCCAGCCCCAACATCGTCATTGCACTGGCAGGGAACAAAGCTGACCTTTCCAACAAAAGAGCTGTGGACTTCCAGGTACTGAGGAACTCCTAACAGTTAGATGCTGCTCCCACTGGACTATTAGTGGGAAATGTTAAGGTTGTTTAAACAGTAGAATGTCTACAAATGACATTTTTATCATTTCTGTTGATATTCATGAATGCTCACAAACTCTCAAAGCTTTGGGTTATTACTGAGTGTATCTATATGTTTGTGATAGACCTCTAAAGATCTCTGTCCTTCCTTTGTTTTTTTGTAGGAAGCACAAGCGTACGCAGATGACAACAGTTTGCTCTTCATGGAGACTTCAGCCAAGACGGCCATGAACGTCAATGAGATCTTTATGGCCATAGGTACGTGTACCACATTATTATGTGTGCATGTATACACTGAGTATATCAAACATTAGAAACACCTTCCTAATATTGAGTTGCACCCCCGCTTTTGCCCTCGGAACAGCCTAAATTCTTTGGGGCATTGACTCTATAAGGTGTCAAGCGTTCCATAGGGATGCTGGCCCATGTTGACTCCAATGCTTTCGACAGTTATGTCAAGTAGGCTCGATGATCTTTGGGTGGTGGACCATTCTTGATATACACAGCAAACTGTTAAGCGTGAAAAACCCAGCACATACACAATCCAAACCCAGCACATACACAAATCAAATGTTATTTGTCACATGCGCCGAATACAACAGGTGTAGACCTTACAGTGAAATGTTTACTTACAAGCCCTTAACCAACAATGCAATTTTAAGAAAGAATACCAATGCAAATAGTCTGGGTAGCTATTTGATTAGATGTTCAGGAGTCTCATGACTTGGGGGTAGAAGCTGTTTAGAAGCCTCTTGGACCTAGACTTGGCGCTCCGGTACCGCTTGCCGTGCGGTAGCAGAGAGAACAGTCTATGACTAGGGTGGCTGTAGTCTTTGACAATTTTTAGTTGTAGTTGAACCTTTTTAGCAGTTGTAGAACCTGACTGATGCAACCAGTCAGGATGCTCTCGATGGTGCAGCTGTAGAACCTTTTGAGAATCTGAGGACCCATGCCAAATATTTTCAGTCTCCTTAGTGGGAATAGGTTTTGTCGTGCCCTCTTCACAACTGTCTTGGTGTGCTTGGACCATCTTAGTTTGTTGGTGATGTGGACACCAAGGAACTTAAAGCTTTCAACTTGCTCCACTACAGCCCCGTCGATGAGAATGGGGGTGTGCTCGGTCCTCTTCTTTTTCCTGTAGTCCACAATCATCTCCTTTGTCACACATACACAATCCATGTCTCAACTGTCTCGAGGCTTAAACATCTGTCTTTAACATGTCTCCTCTCCTTCATCTACGCTTGATTTTGAAGTGGATTTAACAATTGACATCAATAAGGGATCATAGCTTTCACCTGGTCAGTCTGTCATGGAAAGAGCAGGTGTTCATAATGTTTTGTATACTCGGTGTACATTTCTTCCCAGAACAAATTAAATGTGTAGAAACCATGAAGGCTTCCTACTCACTGTTTCTTTTTGTCCTTCTCCTGTAGCCAAGAAGCTTCCTAAGAACGAGCCAGCAGGTGGAGCCAGTGGCCGGGCCAGTGGCCGGGCAGGAGTGGACCTGCAGGAAGCCGCCCCACAGGCTGGTGGTAGCAAGTGCTGTGGAGGTGGGAACTAACCAACTGGACCGACACACCAACCAACCTGCAGTATCAACCAACTGACCAGACCAGCTGACAAACACATCCCACGGTCAAACCAACCGACGGTCTGACCAACCACCATGCACCAATACTGCACCGATCAACTGATAAGCAAACCAGCTCACAGGCCAATCAACTGTCAACACACAACTCCAAGGTTCCAATGATCCGACCAACAGACAAATGACACAATTATGACCAACATGATGACCTACAACTGTTTTAACTTACCCGAGGACATAACAACCCCATTATCTGCAACGAAACTATGGACATCTGACAACACCCAGGCAAAAAACAACAACCCCACTTAGGGAGGAAAAAAATATCAATCCTTACCAATCGCACTTAACAGAGCACTGTTCTTCTTTGTTTCACTGTATTTCTGTAAGAAAAAGAAAAAATCTAACGCAACTGGGAGGAATAATGAACAGGCTCTTTGGCCCTCTCCTTTCTGTCTCTCCCTCTCTCTTGTCATTTCTTTACCATAATACTACAGTATTTCAACGTATGTCTTCTGTCACTGTTCTAACCCTGTTTAGTTTGGTGGTGGGTGAATGTAGCAATTCTCATGATTTAATTTTGTCTTGTTCCCGATCGTCACCCTTGGGCAAAAGAAGGGAGAGTGTTCAACTCCTCAACCCCAAATAAGGAGTTAGGAGAACAGTTGTTTCCTTCCAGATATAGCAGTTGTGTAGATGAACTGAACTATTACATTGTTATTATTATTGTTATTACTTTCACTTATTTTTGGCACAAGTTAAACAGTATGATTTCAAAGACTAGACCACCTAAGGTTTTCCAATCATTAATCTATGATATCCAACCATATACATAGTGCATTAACATCATTGTCACCAATAAGTCATTTTTAGCATTAATATAATGTCTCTGAATCATTCATATACAATGACGAAAGTGGAATAAAACACAAAGCAAGATTTGTTTTCCTGACCAAAATCACAATTGTGTATTGAAAACATGTTGCTATTATTTGTATAATTATTTTCTTCAAATATGTAACCAGTCAGTAGTTACTGTCAATACAATACCTTCCCAATCTCAGCATGATACTTTGTCAACCTCAATTATTTTTGTCATGTAAAGATGTCTTTTTTATTTGTATACAATTATTTTGTTTCTGAAGATTCTCTGGTATGGGGTGCACTGGTTCTGTCATCTCTTGTGATTTCAGATTTTATCAGTTTCTTTTGCTTTTCTTTTTCTCTGTTCTTTTTTTACTTTTTCATATCGGGGAGGGATAGTCTGTTATGACATCAATGATTAGCACAACAGTACCTGCAGCTGTCACTGCTGTGAGATGGGGGACATGGGGAGGGCAGGGGTAAACAAAGCAAAACAACATTGTAATTTTACCAATAAATAAGGGGGAAGGTATCTCATTGTCTGCCTGTCTTCTCATTTGTTGTATGACAATGGGTATTCGAGTAGAAGATGTTTCACTTAGTTTTCACCTAACAGCTATGAGTATCTTTACCGACATGTTGGGCGTACCGTAGTTGTTTCCAGTCATACAGAAGCCTTTGTTCTCTAATTCTCGATCTTCTCTAATTCTCAATCTCATCAATAGATCCTCATCAGTCTAAGAAGCCAGCTGAGCTCAGTGAGATTCTTTCTGCTGAAAAATCTCACACTATGGTCTGACTGAATTCCTCACATTCCTGCTCCACAGTCGTGGTCGTCGTCGTCCCGCCAGTGGATTTAGTTGGCCAAAACTACTTTGCTCTCTCTCTGACATGACAGTAATGGCTGGGGCAGATTATACTTTACCAGACTAATTGGAAACAGCTGTTGCCCCAAAGCTGAAACCTTTCATTTCAAACGCAAAGGGATAAGTACACATTTTAAGTTATTTCGATTATTTATCCTACATGTTACACAAGAACCTCTCACAACAGTCCTCATTGAAGTTAGAAAGTTAGTGTGCTCTACTGACCTCTACTGGATCGTTAAAGTAGAATTTATACTCAATGGTGGTCAATAAATAGTGTAGCTAATTCAACACAGTGTAATTCTGTATTGTTCTATGTAAATGCATTTGTATGTTTTCATTGCAAACTTTGACAATTCCGGCTACTTTCAATACTTTAGGCAGACTGCAGGGGCCACTGAGACTACAGTACCCATACTGCCTTTCTTCAAATCCAGGGCGAGGGTAGAGGTGAGCGACCCAAAAAAGGGGTGGAGTGGAACCAATGATGTGTATACGTACCATTGAGTGGAACAGGCTGCAGTGAAGCGTGCGTTTTGATATGTCGGACCCGGCGGCACAGGCCTTGCAACCCCGGCTACATCAAGCTCAGTCTGGTGGGACTGCTGGGGCGGGATCTGGATCGGGGAACAGTGACCCAGTCAGACCAGGTCTTAGCCAACAACAGCGGGCGAGTCAGAAAAAAGCCCAAGTCAGAGCTTTTCCACGGGCGAAAAAGCTCGAGAAACTCGGAGTCTTCTCCGCTTGCAAGGTAGCTAAATAGCTAACGTTAGCTATATGGCTAGGCTAGCTAGCATAGCCAAGTTCACCAAAACAATGACTAGCTAACTAGCCATTTCCCCTACTTGCACAACCGTCTAAACAAACAGAAACAAAACACCATTATCATTTGCATTTGGTTTCTAACATGCAATAATATCCTTCATAAATGTATATGGCGTACATGCGTAGCTAACGTTACTGTCAAGAATATAGTTAGCAACAGCAAGGCTAACCAACTTTGGTAGTAGCTAGCTAGGCAGCCAACTAGCATGAATCTGTTTTATTATGCTAGTGTGGGCTTCTGATTTATTTTCCTCTTATCTTTAGGCTAGTGACACATGCAAGTGCAATGGCTGGAAGAACCCACAACCGCCGACAGCCACCCGTAGTATGGACTTACAGCAACAAGCGGCCAGCCTGAGCGAGTCCTGCCGCAGCTGCGGGCATGCCCTGGGTAGGCTGCCTTATTACTCAACACTAGTTTGAAGGATATATATGCTTCATGATCACACTGAACCTAATGTCATCAATACACATCATAGATATAGAATGTGTATGCTATTCCATAATAGCAATTATGATCATATAAATTGCACAATGTAGGTTTCAGCCTCATCTCTTTATTGAGTGAGTAGTAAAGTAACAATCCTTAGCTATTCCCCCTTTAAAGGGGCAGTCAGCAGTTGCTACATCAATTTTTGTGCTTATAAATTAATGATATGTACCTATTGATTCTTGAAGACTATAACTTATAAATGCTTCATGAGCTTAGTTCAACTGTCGTACCCCATCAGAACCCAAAATATAAGCTTGTTTTACTCCAATGTTTGTAAACAATGTAAATGTAAAGAAACACTGTATAGCCTAAAAACATGGTTAAAACAATCATTTTAATATTATGGATGGTCAGTCCTTGCATACGTAGCTCTGTCTATGAATTTGAGAGTAGTTACTTTTCTCCAGCCCCATTCATAAACTTTTTACCGAAACAGTTGTGTGGAGTTCCTTTGTTATTGTTTCAACTTCTGATTGACACTTTAAGATGCTGATCTGTTATTGAACCCCTCCTGTGCAGCGGCCCATGTGTCCCACCTAGAGAACGTGTCAGAGGAGGAGATCAACAGGCTGCTGGGGATGGTGGTGGATGTGGAGAACCTCTTTATGTCTGTGCACAAGGAGGAGGACACTGACACCAAGCAGGTCTACTTCTACCTCTTCAAGGTATGACATCACTTCCCTCCATTCCAACCAGACAGACAAGTGTAAATGGCCATAACCTCCACTTTCCTGCCACTGGAGTCAATATCTGGCTTTGCACATCTTGACCCTCTCTCTCTTTTCATCTCTATCCCCCAGCTGCTGAGAAAATGCATCTTGCAGATGAGTCAGCCGATAGTGGAGGGATCATTGGGGAGTCCCCCCTTTCAGAAGCCCAACATAGAGCAGGTAGACAAGTCTCCTTCCTACCTGTTTGTCAAGCTGTTCTTTCCTTCTTGCCCAACAGTAAAATACTTTTTGTATAAGTTTGTTTTATTTTGTTTCTCAGGGAGTGTTGAACTTCGTTCAGTACAAATTCAGCCACCTGGCACCCAGAGAGAGGCAGACAATGTTTGAGCTCTCCAAGATGTTCCTCCTGTGCCTCAACTACTGGAAGCTGGAGACTCCCACACAGTTCCGCCAGCGGTCCCAGAAGGATGATGGCACAGCCTACAAAGTGGACTACACCAGGTGTGTGTGACATCTGTTGTGGAAAATGTTTGTTTTTTTGCAATGTATTGCGTCTTGTTTTTTGTTGTTGTATTGCATCTTGTTTATTTTCTGTTAATGTAGAGGTCTCACTGCTGACTTCTCATTTTGTTCCCATCAAAAGTGACTCACAACTACTGTAATCTAATCTGTGTCTTGTTTCCCAGGTGGCTGTGCTACTGCCATGTCCCCCAGAGTAACGACAGCCTGCCGCGCTATGAGACCACCCAGGTGTTTGGCCGCAGTCTGCTCAAGTCAATCTTCACCGTGACGCGCCGCCAGCTCCTGGAGAAGTTCAGAGTGGAGAAGGACAAGCTCCTACCAGAGAAACGCACACTAATCCTCACACACTTTCCCAAGTACGTGGTGTCACGTTGATACTTATTGTGTTTCTCCCTCGAGTTACAATCAAACCAAGATTCTGGAGTGAGTGAGATGGACGCTGTGAATCTGTGGATTGTAACAAAGTGTTTGCGTCCCAGGTTTCTGTCTATGCTAGAGGAGGAGATCTATGGGGAAAACTCTCCCATCTGGGAGGCTGACTTCACCATGCCTGCCTCAGAGGGGGGCCAGCTGGGTCACCAGTTAGGTAGGGGGTACCTGTTACAACTAAATAAGTGGTTCTCATAAGATCCATAAAGGCACTTATAGGTTGTACAACATGTAATGTGTGATGATATGATACTTTTCCCTCTCTCCATTTTCAATAATCCTGTCTGGTCTCGGTCATTGTCCTGTGTTTCTGATCCTGGCAGTGATCAGCCCTGCTGCAGTGTCGGGTTCGCCCTCCATCTCTAAGGGCATGAACAGTGGCTCTTCGCTAGGCAGTCTGGGGCTGGACTCTGGCGTGGCCGAGCCCATAACAGGTCAGTAACTCTGGCAGCCCCGCCAAGCTAACTTTTGCTTTGTACTGGGTGTGAAGTAATAGCTGACGTTTGTTTTTATGTCTTGCCTGTTGATGTGGGAGCTTGTATTTCCAATGCCTCCGTGTGATAGCCTCAGACACATAAACATCATATAAATTCATGGTGGTTATAGTAATGTTTTGTACTGTTTCCCCTCAGGAGAGAAGAGGAAGCTTCCAGAAGCTCTGACCCTGGAGGACGCCAAGAGGATCAGGGTGATGGGCGACATCCCCATGGAGTTGGTCAACGAGGTAATGATGACCATCACTGACCCGGCTGCCATGTTGGGCCCAGAGGTAAGTGCTGCCCAAGACTGAGACGCGTCATTTAATGTCCATTCGCCAGTGCAACATGAATATTTATGTTGACTGATATGTTTGATCAAGTCTAACATCTAAGTATGGAAACGGGATGTTTGTTAGAATGAATATAATAATGAACTATGTTGATAATCACTGTCACTCTCTGCTAGACGAGTCTGCTGTCTGCCAATGCTGCTCGTGATGAGACAGCCAGGCTGGAGGAGAGGCGGGGCATCATAGAGTTCCATGTCATAGGGAACTCTCTTTCCCAGAAGTCCAACAAGAAGATCCTGATGTGGCTGGTGGGCTTGCAGAACGTCTTCTCCCACCAGCTGCCTCGCATGCCCAAAGAGTACATCACACGCCTAGTGTTTGACCCGTACGTAGACAGTTTTAACAGTTTCTCTCACCTGTTATGTCTTCAGTGAAGCTTCTTGAAATGAACTTTTTTTGACCATTTCTCCCCACTCTCTTGCACTGTTCTCTGTCCAGGAAGCACAAGACGCTGGCCCTAATCAAGGATGGCCGTGTCATCGGGGGCATCTGTTTCAGGATGTTCCCAACCCAGGGCTTTACAGAGATCGTCTTTTGTGCCGTCACATCCAACGAGCAAGTCAAGGTATGGACACACCTCTCCTTTACATGCAACAGCACAAATACTGAAATAAATTAGCTGGGTAAGTTGGACTTAATGGCTTGTTATTGTACTCACGGTATCTGTCAGAGTTTGAATGTATGTGTTGGACCAAGAGGCCGACATTTTCCCCTGATTGTTTGCCATTGTGGTTTCAGGGCTACGGTACTCACCTGATGAACCACCTAAAGGAGTACCACATCAAGCACAGCATCCTGTACTTCCTCACCTACGCTGATGAGTACGCCATTGGCTACTTCAAGAAGCAGGTATGGTATAGGATGATAACATGTACCTCTCTCTCTACCTCACCTCTGACCTCTCCCCTCTGGCTTGTTTTGTCATCACAGGGATTTTCCAAAGACATCAAAGTGACGAAGAGTCGTTACCTTGGTTACATCAAGGACTACGAGGGGGCTACCCTCATGGAGTGTGAGCTAAATCCCAGAATCCCCTACACAGAGCTATCTCATATCATCAAGAGGCAGAAAGAGGTGAGATAACTCTCTGTGGGAAGTCCTCACATTGTGGGGCACACAGGTTGAGGTGAATGTCAGTGGACAGTTATGCACCTCTACCTTCCTCCAGCTCCATTTGTTGATGAAAGGACAGTGTTAATGTCCATGTTGGTGTGTTTTGGTCAACGTGTCCCTGTGTTTCCATGACTGGTCAGATCATTAAGAAGCTGATCGAGAGGAAGCAGACCCAGATCAGGAAGGTGTACCCAGGACTCACCTGCTTCAAAGAGGGGGTACGGCAGATCCCTGTGGAGAGCATCCCTGGCATCAGTAAGTGTGTGTGGGTCCTTTCAATACCATGTTCAGGGAACAGACTTATTAATGCCTTGTCTGATGTCATGTTTTCAGTTTTCTCTCCCTTTTTCTCTCTCTAGGGGAGACAGGCTGGAAGCCTAGTGCCAAGGAGAAAGTGTAAGCTGAATGTTTGGTCATTCAGCAATAAAAACAATTATATGCCGTATTGTCATAAAACAACTGGCAGCATTTACAATCACACTCATTTGTCATTGAATTGATATACTATTACCTATCCTGTCTTGTAGGAAAGAGTTGAAAGACCCTGACGTGTTGTACAACATGCTGAAGAATCTCCTGGCCCAGGTCAAGGTAAGACACTGACAAGCACCCCAGTCAGTGGTCAACCTTAGGAGTGGTCAGACTGATCTGTGTCCCAAATGGCAACCTATTCCCTATATAATCCCTGATCAAAAGTAGTGCACTCAATAGGGGACCATTTGGGATTCAGAAAGGAAGTCATAACTGTGGTTGTGTTCCTCTCCCAGACTCACCCTGATGCCTGGCCCTTCATGGAACCTGTGAAAAAGTCTGAGGCTCCAGACTACTACGAGATCATACGCTTCCCCATTGGTAAGTATATCATCCGCTCATTATTCCCTGGCTTGTTTATATGTCCCAGCCATGACAATTATCTACTTATTTGAACAAATTTTGATATTGAAATATAAAAAAGCATTCCATGTTTCACCAACTCGATGCGCTTTTAATTGTAAGTCTGTCTGGATATGTCGGTAAAGCCGCTGAAGGAATATTTCAAATATAACCTACTTGTCCCCCTCTCCACTCTCCCTCCTTCCTGTAGATCTGAAGACCATGACGGAGAGGCTGAAGAACAGATACTACGTGACCAAGAAGCTGTTCATAGCAGACCTGCAGCGCGTCATTACCAACTGCCGTGAATACAACCCCCCGGACAGCGAGTACTGCAAGTGTGCCAACACACTGGAGAAGTTCTTCTACTTCAAGCTGAAGGAAGGGGGCTTGATTGAGAAGTGAAGCTAGGGTCACAGGTCACCATGCACAACAGCCCCACTGTGGAACAGCAGGAAGGAGCGTTCGTGGACACACACACACACACCATACACACTGTCTTGTGATGACATAGTCAGGGGATCATTGCTAGCCATATTTTAACCCTTTTTTCCTTGTCTTTTCTTTTAGGAAGCCTTTATGAATGGCTGTGCGTGTTTATGCATGTTTGTATTACTGGTGGGTGAAGGGAGCTGTGGGGTATGATGATAAAATTGTGGAGGTTATTGGAAAGGCTCTATGGGCCAGTTAAGTTAGTTAATCTGTCGAAATGACTCCATCAATCCCTCCCTCTCTGTCTGTCTCCATCTATCTCTCTCTCACTACCCTCTGTAGTATAGAATCTCTGTGTGTTGCTGTCTCATTCTGGTTTCATTCTTGCTCAAGAATGCAACGTATTCCTGTACCAAAATGATTGGTCCCGCAGCAGATCATGTCAAACTTTCCACATAGGTTACGTTCAAATTATAGGATGGCATTTTCACTGAATTGTTTCTCAATCGGATAAAATAATGCCCGCTTAGACATTCACACTCACAGCTCCTCAAGATGGGAGTTTTATGTTTGGTACTGACATGGAAACGTGAGTAGGCTGAACTTGGGGACCTATGCCGTTGTTGCCTTCCTGTACTGACATACACTTGAAAAGAGGCCAGTAGACTTGGAGGGTAGAAATACAATGTGCCCTTGAGTTAGAACACAATACATGTTCAGACTCTTCACATTGTCAAAGTCAGGTTACAGTCACGTTCCAGGCTGACTACATCGCAGACGCCTGCCAGATCTCACAAGGCCTGGATAGGTATTTAACAATCAGTTACCACATCATGTAACAGGAAACGCAACCATTGGTTGATACAATGCAACAACTGAAATGTAGTCAGCCTGAAACGTGATCATAGATATCCCTGTCTGACATTACATTGACATTTTAGTCATTTAGCAGACGCTCTTATCCATTTTAGTCATTTAGCAGATGCTCTTATCCAGAGCGACTTACAGGAGCAATTAGGGTTAAGTGCCTTGCTCAAGGGCACATCGACAGATTTTTCACCTAGTGAGCTCGGGGATTAGAACCAGCGAACTTTCGGTTACTGGCACAATGCTCTTAACCACTAAGCTACCTGCCGCCAGAGCAACTTACAACATTATGTTGGATTTGACATCATGTGATTGGTCAGTAGAAAAACTTCCATCTTACCAATACGTTTAAACTTAATGGTTGCCCTCAAATAATTTCCCGACAACTACTGTATGTTGAACTTTTTATTTATTTTTTATTTCACCTGAACAGTATAATGAAAACCTACCGCTACATTTGAAGTTACTTGGGCCTAATGTAAGTAGTCAGTCGTCTATACTGTTCTTTTCCCATTCTCTTCTGGGCCAGTATGGCCATGTCACTGATCTCAAACATGGTTGTTTTTCTTTGGGAAATAGCAGAGATGGCGTAGTAGTGTGTCATTGTTGTTTTAATGGTGTTGTCTGATCTGAGGGTAGTCTCTGGAATCCCAGACCAAGGGCAACAGCAGGAGCATTGTTAATGTGGGAGCCAACCCATCTGCCTAGGGAGACTATTCTGAGGGTTACTGTGCCACCCTTTTGTTTAGGTTTCTGTTTGTCCTAGAAATAACCTGTTTCTGATGGAAGTACAGGATCCAACCACAGTGGTGAACATGACCATTTGATATGTCAGTATTTCACTGAAAGGCCATAGAGCCCAGTCAATACAGTATGTGGAGGATGCACAGCACTTACCCTCCCTGCTGATTCTGTCTCTCTTCTATGTTGGATATGCATTGTGTTGTTATGATAATGGCTGACAAACACACAAAAAACAAGTGTCCGGTTTGGTATTCACTCCATACTCACAAGCAGTATTGCATGGTGTAGAACTATAATCTGCATCAATTTCTGTTATATTTTTACTAAAATGGCCATGACTATTCACTCAAACCCACTTCTTGTTCATGGTCAGTGTCTGATTGATTGTCTGCCTCTTGAGATGCCTTTGGTTCTCTGCTATTTTGTAAAACGTTGTGGGGGAAATGACTGGTCTGTGCTGGGTGGTTGAGCCTGCTGGTTGAGTATTCCACTGAACTGTTGTGTGTGTGTGTGTTTATTGTATACTTGAATCATGACTTGCTTTGAGCAATTAAAGTGATGTCAGTGTTTCGTTATTCAGGGTTGTCAGTTATGTATCTCTCAATCTACCTATGTATGCTGCATTAAGATTCTGAAAATACTGTGTGAGTGAAATGTTAAAATATTAAGATTGCTACAGTTTCTTTTAGTTATATGGTTTGAAGAGCTCTTTACTGTATTACTGTTCATGAAAATAAAGTTTTTATAGTAAAAGATGTCTGTGCTTAATATTACCTTATAAGATGGCAGCTAGTTACAGTATACAGTAATGTGTTTTTATGTTCCAGTAACCATGCAGTGTTGTTTAGTAGGTGTGACCATAAAGTTAATTCAGCAGGGTTAAATGCCATTCAGACATGCTGTAAGGGTGTTTCCCAATGTGACTTGCAGTTTTGTTTTCCTGATGTCACAGCTGGTAAGAATGGGGCCCATTAAGGGCTCTGGGTGCTTTGTCAGGGGCCGACAGAAATCTGCAACGGCTTTCTTCTGGACTGCAAATAGTTACAAACATACCAGTCCCTCTCAATACAATACCACTAGATTAACACATCTGCAGTTTGGTAGACCTACAGTACTAGATTCCATGACTGAAACGGCTCCTTACATGTATTAATATCTCTACAACTCTTCTAATCTTCCTGTAATTCATATCCTTGTGTCACTTCTTTTACTTAGACATACTTTGTTGGACCTCAAGAACTCCCTTGAATAGGACCCCTCTTCACACGGAAGTGCTTTTGGTTTCGTTTTTCTATTTGGGTGTCAGTTCTGGTGGATCTTCGTCAGTGAAAACCCCTCTGTACTCAAAACCTGGCCACAACGGACCATGGACATTATCTGCTGCTGATCCAAAACATAGAGCTGCTTCAGAAACACTTGGTGAGCTGAGTTTTAAAATGGCTTGACTTCATATATAGCAGACTGCCACAAATGGTAGTAGTATTAAGTTGTAGTACTGTAAGGACATGTAGCAGGACATTTGCAGTGTGTTTTGCATTTCAGTTTAAAAATAGCCTTGTGGTGCCTTTTGTCTAATGAGTGTTTTTATTTCTAAGGACAAGGAGTCAGGTGTTGTGTGTGGACCAGTAGACCAGTAGGATGGCAGACTTTGGGCTGTATGGGTACCAGGAGGAGGTGGTTCAGAGGGCTCTCCGAGGGGAGAACATCATCATCTGGCTGCCCACCGGAGGAGGAAAGACCCGGGCTGCTGTATATGTGGCCAAAAAACATCTGGAGAATAACCCTGGAGCTAAGGTGGCCGTGCTGGTAAACAAGGTAGGTTGGGAGGGGTTAATAGAGCTTTGGACCTATTTAGCAGTTGTTTCAGAGTAACTGGCCAGATAACTGACCCACCCGTGTAATGTTATCTAGGTAGTCTGACCTTTAGTATGGGTGTGTTGTTAATCCTATACAAAGCCAGAAAATAAATGTTCTGCTCTTCCCATGGAAACCATGGCTAACTGTTGTTGATGTAATGTAATGAACATTATGCCATAATCCAGTCCGTGTATTCGTACTGTGGGATTCCAGTTCCATGTTTTACAGTAGCCAGATAGTGGGAGTGATATACCATGTGAACCATGTAATGCCAGCATACTTCTGAGTATGTATATGTACAGTGAGGGAAAAAAGTATTTGATCCACTGCTGATTTTGTACGTTTGCCCACTGACAAAGAAATCATCAGTCTATAATTTTATTGGTAGGTTTATTTGAACAGTGAGAGACAGAATAACAACAAAAACATCCAGAAAAATGCATGTCAAAAATTGTATAAATTGATTTGCATTTTAATGAGAGAAATAAGTATTTGACCCCCTCTCAATCAGAACGATTTCTGGCTCCCAGGTGTCTTTTATAGAGGTAACGAGCTGAGATTAGGAGCACACTTTTAAAGGGAGTGCTCCTAATCTCAGTTTGTGACCTGTATAAAAGACACCTGTCCACAGAAGCAATCAATCAATCCGATTCCAAACTCTCCACCATGGCCAAGACAAAAGAGCTCTCCAAGGATGTCAGGGACAAGATTGTAGACCTACACAAGGCTGGAATGGGCTACAAGTCCATCGCCAAGCAGCTTGGTGAGAAGGTGACAAAAGTTGGTGCGATTATTCGCAAATGGAAGAAAACACAAAAGAACTGTCAATCTCCCTCGGCCTGGGGCTCCATGCAAGATCTCACCTTGTGGAGTTGCAATGATCATGAGAACAGTGAGGAATCAGCCCAGAACTACACGGGAGGATCTTGTCAATGATCTCAAGGCAGCTGGGACCATAGTCACCAAGAAAACAATTGGTAACACACTACGCCATGAAGGACTGAAATTCTGCAGCGCCCACAAGGTCCCCCTGCTCAAGAAAGCACATATACAGGCCCTTCTGAAGTTTGCCAATGAACATCTGAATGATTCAGAGGAGAACTGGGTGAAAGTGTTGTGGTCAGATGAGACCAATATCGAGCTCTTTGGCATCAACTCAACTCGCCGTGTTTGGAGGAGGAGGATTGCTGCCTATGACCCCAAGAACACCATCCCCACCGTCAAACATGGAGGTGGAAACATTATGCTTTGGGGGTGTTTTTCTGCTAAGGGGACAGGACAACTTCACCGCATCAAAGGGACGATGGACGGGGCCATGTACCGTCAAATCTTGGGTGAGAACCTCCTTCCCTCAGCCAGGGCATTGAAAATGGGTCGTGGATGGGTATTCCAGCATGACAATGACCCAAAACACACGGCCAAGGGAACAAAGAAGTGGCTCAAGAAGAAGCACATTAAGGTCCTGGAGTGGCCTAGCCAGTCTCCAGACCTTAATCCCATAGAAAATCTGTGGAGGGAGCTGAAGGTTCGAGTTGCCAAACGTCAGCCTCGAAACCTTAATGACTTGGAGAAGATCTGCAAAGAGGAGTGGAACAAAATCCCTCCTGAGATGTGTGCAAACCTGGTGGCCAACTACAAGAAACGTCTGACCTCTGTGATTGCCAACAAGGGTTTTGCCACCAAGTACTAAGTTATGTTTTGCAGAGGGGTCAAATACTTATTTCCCTCATTAAAATGCAAATCATTTTATAACATTTTTGACATGCATTTTTCTGGATTTTTTTGTTGTTATTCTGTCTCTCACTGTTCAAATAAATCTACCATTAAAACTATAGACTGATCATGTCTTTGTCAGTGGGCAAACGTACAAAATCAGCAGGGGATCAAATACTTTTTTCCCTCACTGTATATGAACGCCCCGACCTCAGTTCTTAAAAAGATAAGCAATCTAAACAGTGGGACATTACAGTTTACATTATGTTTTCCAGGTTCATTTGGTAGACCAGCACTACAACAAAGAGTTCAAACCCTACCTGGGTCGGGACTATAGCCTGGTGTCTATCAGTGGGGACTGTGACCAGAAGGACTTCTTTGGCTGCGAGGTCAAGAACTCTGACCTGGTCATCTGTACAGCACAGATACTGGAGAATGCCCTGACCAACCAGGAGGAGGGAAAACATGTCGAGCTCTCACGTGAGTGGCTACTCTGCTGCCTACCACATATTGAATCATGTTATTACTGTGAGGTATGTGTAGTACACGCTACTTGTTACTAATTATTCAGAAGTTAGGTTGTTGTAAAATGGCTCCCAGGCTTTGTTCCACTGTGCACCAGTAGCCCTTGGTATCAATCCCAATTGACAGACACTACATGATAAAGAGTATCTATACCTGACACACTAAAGCTCTGGAACCTAAGCTAACACACCTAAAAGACTGGTCCAAATCTTAGGTTTAAACCATATGTTGAACTATTATACAGTAAGACCATTGTATTCCATTGAGGTCACAATACCATTGTGTTCCTTTCTCCCACCATAGAGTTCACTCTGCTGATCATTGATGAGTGCCACCACACGCATAAGGACGGTGTCTATAATAAGATCATGGGGCGCTACGTGGCGCAGAAGCTGAAGGGGGAGAGGCGGCTGCCACAGATCCTGGGCCTCACTGCCTCTCCTGGGACAGGGGGAGCCAAGAGCATCAAAGGAGCTGTGGGGCATGTGCTGCAGGTCAGTTTCTCTCTCTCTCTGGTGGTCTTTACATGCTATTTCTTCAGCCCAAACGTTCACCCTGGGTAAAACCTAATAATGACCCTGATCTAACACTTTATGTTTACCCTTTACATTTAGTTAATTTCGTTATTTATCGCCTTCAGATTTGTGCCAACCTGGACTCAGTGATTGTGTCGTCTAAAGTGTATGCCCCTGAGCTGAAGAAAAAGGTCCCCAGACCCAGGAAAAGGTTTGACATCGTTGACAGAAGACCTCAGGTGAGTTCAATTCTGTTCTATAAACATATAGCCTTTGAACTTGAGAGCTGTATTGGTTTGAATTCAACAAACTCCTGTTGTTTTGTCTCAGGACCCATTTGGGGATCACCTGAAGTTCATGATGCAGTTTATCCATGACTTCATGGCCTTAGGTCCTGACTTTTCTATCAGGGAGTTTGGCACGCAGGAGTATGAGGCAGACGTGGTGATTCTGGAGAAGAAGGGTAAATCATCCTCTTAATATGAAATAATACCACATTATAGAAGCAAAGCATAGGAATCATTTTCATGCACCAAATCACACAAGGAACCTTCCTCAGTCAATGCCATACTTTTGAATTCCATATTAAAACCTATTTTGCATGTGTGTTTCGTGGTGTAGGTGTGACGGACAGGAACAGACTACTGGCACAGTGTGCTCTCCACCTGCGTCAGTACAACGACGCCCTGCTCATCAACGACACAGTGCGCATGGTGGATGCCTTTAGGGTCCTAGAGGCCTACTATAGCACCAAGAGCTCCACTGCCATGGATGGAACTGACTTCTTCCTGCTTGGACTCTACCAGGGTGAGAACCTGCAATTCCCTTGGAACAATCTCTCCCACTTTCTCACATACTGTATGCGTGTGATTCTTGGGAATATTAAGAGTATAGGAAGTTCAACTTCTGAACATTGATAGTCAGTGTCCTGATCCTCAACAGAGAACGAGGTGGAGCTGAGGAAACTGGCAGGCGATGACCGGTTTGAAAACCCTAAGATGGGGAAGCTTCAGAGCACCCTGCTGGAGCAGTTTGACCAGGGTGAGCACTCCAGAGGCATCCTCTTCTCCAAGACCCGTAAAAGCACCCACTGCTTGTATGACTGGGTGTCCAAGAACCCAGCCCTGCAGCGTGCTGGTATCAGGGCAGCCATTCTGACAGGCGCTGGCAACGGCATCAATTACATGACCCAGGTAACCTGACATTAAACACAGTCAGAACTTTTGGAGGTATAGAAAGGTGGGTTGGAAAGTGCCAATGCCTGTGTCATACCAACAACTGACCTCTGTTTGTGTGTTTCTGTTGGTGCGCTTGTAGAATGAGCAGAAGGACACAATCAAAAACTTCCGCCAGGGCTCCCTCAACCTCCTGATCTCCACCAGCGTTGCCGAGGAGGGCCTGGACATCCCAGAATGCAACCTGGTGGTGCGCTATGGGCTGCTGACCAATGAGATCGCACAACAGCAGGCCAGTGGCCGGGCTCGGGCGAGTGACAGCGTTTACTCTGTGGTGGCCCAGGCAGGGGGGCGGGAGGTGCGTCGGGAACATCTCAATGAATGTCTGGAGGAATTGACTGGCAGGGCCATCAGCGAAGTGCAGAGGATGGAGCCCAGGGAGTTCCAAATGAAGGTGAGGCTATTCCTCATGGTGGTGAGGCTGGTATCTTTCTCTATGTACTACCCCTGCAAGTATCTCATCTCTTTGGAAAAACCTACACTCACTCACTTTCCTTTTTTCCAGTATATGTCTTTTGAACCCGGCACCCAAATTATTTTTGAGTTGAGCATGCCAATTCCTCATTCTCTAATCTCTTTTTCACTAGATATTTTCTCTCTCTGTCTCCACTATTAGATCACTGAGCTCCAGACAGAAGCGTTGTTGACCAGACAGTTGAAAGAACAGTTGAAGATCAAGAAGAAGGGTCGTTTCAGTGCTGCTAGCATTCAGCTCTCGTGTCGAGGCTGTTTTGTGCTCGTGGCCTTCGGCAATGACATTAAAGTAATTGAAAACGCACACCATGTCAACATCAACCCTGACTTTGAGTAAGTTGTGTTTCTCTAATGTCTGTCCCGATACTGTCACTGTCACATATTGGAAGTGTTTTTGCATCAGTGTGTTTGTGTGTGAGGAGTTAACCTGTGCATGTGTGTGTGTTTTCAGGAGGTACTATAAAACCAATGGGCAGACCCTTCTGAAGACTTTTGAGGACTGGGAGCCAGGCCGTGTGATCAGCTGTGCTGCCTGTGGCAAGGTGAGGTTTCATACATGTCTATATTGAATGTTATAAATGAAAAATAAAATAATAGATAACTAATAGAAATAAATAATAGAAGTATATAGATTTCACCTTCATTCCTGTCTTCATAAACTCTTGCACAAGATGGCGCTCTTAGCCGTCCAATGTCTACTTCCATACCTGCAGTAGAGGGAACTTATGTTTTTAGATTCCTGTGGCAAGGTGAGGTTGGCCTTTAATCTCTAGCTTTTTATTTTAGGCCGAGGCTGCGGATCCGTAGGCAGATATTTTGTCTAGTGGCGCGCTGTTGTGTTGTGGCTGCATGAGAGAAAAAGGTCACCATTCTAAAACCTGAGGTGGTGTTTTTTGTCTTACAGTAACATTACACTATGCTATTAAACTGAGTGTACATGAACACCAGCTCTTTCCATGACATAGACTGACCAGGTGAATCCAGGTGAAAGTTATGATCCCTTATTGATGTCACTTGTTAAATCCACTTCAATCAGTGTAGCGGAAAGGTAGGAGACAGGTTAAAGAAGGATTTTTAATCCTCGAGACAATTGAGACATGGATTGTGTATGTGTGCCATTCAGAGGTGAATGGGCAAGACAAAATATTTAAGTGATTTTGAACGGGGTATGGTAGTAGGTGCCAGGCACACCGGTAGAGACCATGCCCCGATGAATTGAGGCTGTTCTGAGGGCAAAAGGGGGTGTAACTCAATATTATGAAGGTGTTCCTTATGTTGTGTACGCTCAGTGTATATTCAGTTCTGTTATGTACAATACTATCATTATGTGATCTTGCAGAAATTGATTCAGCTTTGATCTCACTTTATTAAACGAGAACCATTCGCCAGAATAGCCTGTTCTCTAGGAGTAGAGCAGAGACTGTGCGTAAATACAGAATCCTGCACATGCACAGAAACTTCGGGACTTTTACACCCCGGGAAGAAAGGTCCAGTAGAATTTGTATCCGCAGCCTTTCCGTTTATCTTATGTTACTAGGACTATTCTATTGTCTTTTAACATGCTTATATATGGAAATCTACATCAGTATATTTGTTTATATATTTATATCTGAACAGCAATGGGGAATGGAAATGGTATATAAGGAGATTGCCCTGCTGCCCATTCTGGCCATCGAGAACTTTGCCATGGAGACTCCAGAGGGAAGAAAACTAGCCAAGAAGTGGAAGGACGTTGAGTTTACAGTGGAGGAGTTTAACTTCACCACGTACTGTAATAACAAGTTCCCTGGCATGTTCGATTGATACACTATTACACTGGAAGAAGGACTACAACTGGTGTTTTCATGGTTTTCACCTTTCTCTTCCTTTCTCTCTCTGTCTCTCAGTCTGTGTTGCTTAGTCTAGACTACTTTTGTGTTCCTTATGCATGATCCTGAAGTGTGTCGTAGTCCTATGACGGGGGAGAGATGCTGTGCCTTGGGTATGGTTGGCCCGGTAAATCAGGTCTGGCCGCCACGCTGCTGTAGGCGGTGTGACGCGGCAGTGTGCTAAAGCATGTTACACAATGGTCAGGGTTAGAATTAGCACGACAGCTTTGTTTATGCCCAAGGTCCTCTCTCCCTCCCTCACCAGAGACGTGTGGGTTTCTTCTGCTGCATCGCAGCCAAGCACGCAAAAACATATGAACTTAGCAGCCCTGTTCTAAGATTAACTCAAATTATCAGTTTTTCTATTTTTAGCAAAGTACTATCAGCATCGTCCATATTTTGTCATGAATTTGATTGTGTGAATCTGTACTGTCTTTGTTTTAGCTTGAACCTGAAACGTATGCACCCTCCTGATACTGCCTGAAACTTGCTGCTACTTGATCATGTATGAAAACATTCAAATTGGGATTTCAAAATATTTTTGCTATATTAATGTGTTCAGAACTGTGTGCCTTTCCTTGCCTAAAACAAATGAAATGTTCTACTGTAATTACTTTTTTTATTCTTGATAAATAATTTGACATTATTTGTCTGCACATGTCTATATTGAATGTTATAAATGAAAAATAAAATAATAGATAACTAATAGAAATAAATAATAGAAGTATATAGATTTCACCTTCATTCCTGTCTTCATAAACTCTTGCACAAGATGGCGCTCTTAGCCCTCCAATGTCTACTTCCATACCTGCAGTAGAGGGAACTTATGTTTTTAGATTCCTTCTTTCCCTAACCTGTGCCCTTTAGTTTAGTATGGGGGAAGATTGTGTATGTGGCCATGGTCATCAACAGGTGTCTGTGCTGTTGGCTGCTATAGGTTTCAAGGTATAGGGAGCATTTACAAGCATTTCGCTACACCCACAATAACATCTACTAAATATGTGTATGTGACCAATAATAATGATTTGAGTGTATGAATGAATACTGGCTGTTGTTTTTGGAGCCGGGCCCTGCTGAGATTCCATAACCCCGGGCTGTGTAAGAGTGAGGAAGAGTTAGATATTGCTCTCCTATCCATGGGATATTTCAGTAAATGTGCATACATTGCTGCACTGTATGTTTATATCAGAAATGAGCAGATATGATCACTAACTGTAATTCAGTCTGCTTACCTGGTTCTCTAGTGGCTAATGAGAAGGTTAGACCTAGAAGGTTGGTCAATGGAACGTTTAAACGTCAATCACGAAAGGCAATATTTATTTCCAGTGCAAAGCTTTCTTTGCTCCTCAACTCCATCCTTGAAAAAACTTGTTTGGGTTTAGCAACTTCTAAAGGCTAGATTTAGCCATCGACATAATGGCGCCGGAGGGGATGGCTGCCGTTTTACGGGCTCCTAACCAATTGTGATATTTAGTGTTTTTTTGCATTGTTTGTAACTTATTTTGTACATAATGTTGCTGCTACCATCTCTTATGACCGGAAAGAGCTTCTGGATATCAGAACAGCAATTACTCACCTCAAACTGGATGAAGATTTTTTCTTTAATGAGTCTGACGCAAAGAATTTACTGTTTCTCCCGGACCATGCCCAAATCAAATCAAATCAAATTTTATTGGTCACATGCGCCGAATACAACAGGTGCAGACATTACAGTGAAATGCTTACTTACAGCCCTTAACCAACAGTGCATTTATTTTAAACAAAATAAGTAAGAATAAAACAACAACAAAAAAAGTGTTGAGAAAAAAAGAGCAGAAGTAAAATAAAGTGACAGTAGGGAGGCTATATATACAGGGGGGTACCGTTGCAGAGTCAATGTGCGGGGGCACTGGCTAGTTGAGGTAGTTGAGGTAATATGTACATGTGGGTAGAGTTAAAGTGACTATGCATAAATACTTAACAGAGTAGCAGCAGCGTAAAAAGGATGGGGTGGGGGGGGCAGTGCAAATAGTCCGGGTAGCCATGATTAGCTGTTCAGGAGTCTTATGGCTTGGGGGTAGAAGCTGTTGAGAAGTCTTTTGGACCTAGACTTGGCACTCCGGTACCGCTTGCCGTGCGGTAGCAGAGAGAACAGTCTATGACTAGGGTGGCTGGAGTCTTTGACAATTTTGAGGGCCTTCCTCTGACACCGCCTGGTATAGAGGTCCTGGATGGCAGGAAGCTTTGCCCCAGTGATGTACTGGGCCGTACGCACTACCCTCTGTAGTGCCTTGCGGTCGGAGGCCAGGCAGTTGCCATACCAGGCGGTGATGCAACCAGTCAGGATGCTCTCGATGGTGCAGCTGTAGAATTTTTTGAGGATCTGAGGACCCATGCCAAATCTTTTTAGTCTCCTGAGGGGGAATAGGCTTTGTCGTGCCCTCTTCACGACTGTCTTGGTGTGTTTGGACCATGATAGTTTGTTGGTGATGTGGACACCAAGGAACTTGAAGCTCTCAACCTGTTCCACTACAGCCCTGTCGATGAGAATGGGGGCGTGCTCAGTCCTCTTTTTTTTCCTGTAGTCCACAATCATCTCCTTTGTCTTGGTCACGTTGAGGGAGAGGTTGTTGTCCTGGCACCACACGGCCAGATCTCTGACCTCCTCCCTATAGGCTGTCTCATCGTTGTCGGTGATCCCTGTCAAATCCCTGTCATTCGCATGAAGAAAAGACGGAGATATAGGGGGCGCAGATCCGGGTGCCTTGTGAGAATTTGTCGGCGAGTGGGTAACCCGCCTCTACCATCCGTTCTATTGGCCAACGTGCAATCACTGGAGAATAAACAGGATGAGCTCTGTTCGAGACTATCCTACCAACGGGACATTAAAAACTGTAATATCTTATGTTTCACAGAGTCGTGGTTGAACGACGACATGGATAATATACAGTTGGCTGGGTTTTCCGTTGTCACGAACCGGCTCAAAGTTCGTAACAAAAGGGAGACAACGTGGAGACAAGGAATACCAAAATATATATTTATTAACTAAAGTAAACTAAGTACAATTAACAATGGTGTGTGTAATCAGTAGTGTAAGTGAGTGTTATGCATGCATAAATGTAATAATGCAAGGTGTTGAAAGGTGCCAAAGCAAACAACCAAAAAGCCACAAAAATACCACAACAAAAATCAATAAAGGTGTCTGCATGGAGAGAGCCCAATGAATGACCTCAGCATCCTTTACACACAGGAAGCAACGTTTAAGAGGAAAGAAGAACACAAGACCAGGAGGGAACAGACAGGAAAGATAGAACATGACAAAACCAAACAATGGTCAGTCACCTAAACATTCAGGAACAGGGCGCACGAGAGAGCGCATCAGCAATCACGTTATCAGTCCCCCGGATGTGCCGCACATCTAGATGGAAGGATTGTAAAAATAAACACCATCTCATTATCCTCTGATTAGGACACATCATGGACCTCAAAAAGGTGAGAGGGTTATGGTCGGTGTAGACCACAATAGGTATTACTCCCGACCCGACATACACTTCGAAGTGTTGCAGCGCCCATATGAGTGCTAGCGCTTCTTTTTCAATGACCGAATAGTTCAACTGATAATGGTTAAACTTTTTGGAAAAGAAACTAACAGGCCTCTCAACCCCAGACACATCTGCTTGCAGCAAAACTGCACCTGCCCCCACATGACTAGCATCCACCTGCAAGGTAAATTACAAATCCACACGAGGAGCAGCCAGTACCGGAGTTGAGGTAAGCAACCTCTTTGCATCTTCGAAAGCCTGTTGACAACGAGAAGACCATACGTACACAGCCTTAGCTTTCAGCAAATCTATCAAGGGAGCGACCACAGTAGAGAAGTTCCTACAAAAACCATGATAATACCCAATCATTCCCAAGAAACGCATCAGTTCCTTTTTAGTAGTTGGTGGTGGAAAAGCATCAATAGCTACCACTTTAGCCCGAACAGGACTCACTTCACCCTGCCCAACCATCTTTCCAAGGTATGTAACAATCACCTTAGCAAACTCACATTTAGCCAAATTTATCGTGAGGCGACCCGCAGCCAGACATTGGAACAAGGCTTGAATACGGGACAGATGTTCCTCCCAAGTATCTGCATATATCACTACATCGTCCAGATAAACAGCGCACCCGGCCAGACCAGAGACAACCCTGTTCATAAGTCGCTGAAAAGTGGCAGGTGCATTACGCAGTCCGAAACTCATAACCGAATACGAGTACAGACCAAAAGGTGTAATAAAGGCAGAGATTTCACGTGCCCTACTCGTCAGTGGCACCTGCCAATAGCCCTTTAACAGGTCAAATTTGCTCACAAACTTAGCTGCGCCGACTTGATCAACGCAGTCCTCCATCCGAGGAAGAGGAAATGAATCTGGCTTAGTGACATCGTTTACCTTATGGTAGTCCATACAAAATATGTTTGTTCCATCCGATTTACTGACCAAAATACAGGGAGGAGCACAACTGGAGAAAGAAGGCTCTGCTATTTTACTCTCCAGCATGTACCCGACCTCAGCATCCAGACAACGCAGTTTCTCTGAAGAAACTCTATAGAACCGTTGACGAATGGGGTTAGCATCTCCAATGTCAATATCATGTTCTATTAAGTTTGTACGTGTAGGTGTATTAGAAAACAAACCTGGAAATCTCAGAATCAGACCAACCATCTCTTTCCGCACATCAACAGGTAGATGAGTAAGAAGGCTATCTAAAATACAGTGGGGAAAAAAGTATTGTCAGCCACCAATTGTGAAAGTTCTCCCACTTAAAAAGATGAGAGAGGCCTGAAATTGAGAGAAAAAAATTCCAGAAAATCACATTGTAGGATTTTTAATGATTTTATGGTGGAAAATAAGTATTTGGTCACCTACAAACAAGCAAGATATCTGGCTCTCACAGACCTGTAACTTCTTCTTTAAGAGGCTCCTCTGTCCTCCACTCGTTACCTGTATTAATGGCACCTGTTTGAACTTGTTATCAGTATAAAAGACACCTGTCCACAACCTCAAACAGTCACACTCCAAACTCCACTATGGCCAAGACCTAAGAGCTGTCAAAGGACACCAGAAACAAAATTGTAGACCTGCACCAGGCTGGGAAGACTGAATCTGCAATAGGTAAGCAGCTTGGTTTGAAGAAATCAACTGTGGGAGCAATTATTAGGAAATGGAAGACATACAAGACCACTGATAATCTCCCTCGATCTGGGGCTCTACGCAAGATCTCACCCCGTGGGGTCAAAATGATCACAAGAACGGTGAGCAAAAATCCCAGAACCACACGGGGGGACCTAGTGAATGACCTGCAGAGAGCTGGGACCAAAGTAACAAAGCCTACCATCAGTAACACACTACGCCGCCAGGGACTCAAATCCTGCAGTGCCAGACGTGTCCCCCTGCTTAAGCCAGTACATGTCCAGGCCCGTCTGAAGTTTGCTAGAGTGCATTTGGATGATCCAGAAGAGGATTGGGAGAATGTCATATGGTCAGATGAAACTAAAATATAACTTTTTGGTAAAAACTCAACTCGTCGTGTTTGGAGGACAAAGAATGCTGAGTTGCATCCAAAGAACACCATACCTACTGTGAAGGATGGGGGTGGAAACATCATGCTTTGGGGCTGTTTTTCGGCAAAGGGACCAGGACGACTGATCCATGTAAAGGAAAGAATGAATGGGGCCATGTATCGTGAGATTTTGAGTGAAAACCTCCTTCCATCAGCAAGGGCATTGAAGATGAAACGTGGCTGGGTCTTTCAGCATGACAATGATCCCAAACACACCGCCCGGGTAACGAAGGAGTGGCTTCGTAAGAAGCATTTCAGGGTCCTGGAGTGGCCTAGCCAGTCTCCAGATCTCAACCCCAGTAGAAAATCTTTGTAGGGAGTTGAAAGTCTGTGTTGCCCAGCGACAGCCCCAGAACATCACTGCTCTAGAGGAGATCTGCATGGAGGAATGGGCCAAAATACCGGCAACAGTGTGTGAAAACCTTGTGGAGACTTACAGAAAACGTTTGACCTGTGTCATTGCCAACAAAGGGTATATAACAAAGTATTGAGAAACTTTTGTTATTGACCAAATACTTATTTTCCACCATAATTTGCAAATAAATTCATTAAAAACCCTACAATGTGATTTTCTGGATTTATTTTCCTCATTTTGTCTGTCATAGTTGACGTGTACCTGTGATGAAAATTACAGGCCTCTCTCATCTTTTTAAGTGGGAGAACTTGCACAATTGGTGGCTGACTAAATACTTTTTTCCCCCACTGTATACAGTGTCTCTGAATTTTTCAATCTACCCTGCAGTATGCAATCGTCGGGACCAGGAACATCTTCCTCCTCATGCACAGACCTAGCATGACCAGAACCCAGGGAAATAACAGTATCAGCCAAAAGAACAGTTTTAACGTCCTCTGTAGACTCCCACTGTTCAGTCTCAGAGGAACGTGCATAATAGGGTTTTAACAAATTGACATGGCACAGTTGGTGTTCTGGAGTGGCAACTAGATCATTTTGCTCAGTGTACTGGCGCACCACTGTATATGGACCTTGAAACTTGGCTTGAAAAGGAGAACCAACAATTGGCAGCAGAGCCAGAACCTGATCACCTGGACTAAAGTGACAAGGCTCAGCTCGGTGATCAAATATGCTCTTCATCCTGTCCTGTGAAGATGATAGCTTCTCTTTAGCCATTTCACCAGCGGCATACAAGCGTCACCGAAAATCACACACATATGATAACAGGGACTGAGGAGGCTCGGGAGACTTCCAGTCATCCTGGAGAACAGATAAAAGCCCACGCAGCCTATGTCCAAACACAAGGTCATTTGGACTAAAACCCGTGCTCTCCTGTGAAACCTCCCTAGCGGCTAACAGTAACCAAGGCAACCCCACCTCCCAATCCTTATCCATCTCAGTACCATAAGCTCTCAACAAAGACTTAAGTGTTTGATGGAAACGTTCCAGTGCTCCTTGACCTTGCGTGTGATAGGCGCTAGACAAATTGTGTTTAATATGGAGCTGTTGGAGAACCTGACCAAAGAGATTAGAGGTGAAATTAGATCCTTGATCACTTTGAATGACCTTAGGGATTCCAAACAGTGAGAGAAACTGAGTCAAAGCTTTTAACACAGACTTAGTCGTGACAGACCGGAGAGGATAGGCAGCAGGAAACCTAGTGGTCTGACACATCACAGTCAACAAATAATTACTACCCTTTTTAGAACGAGGCAAAGGACCAACAGTCAATAATCAGATACTCAAAAGGTTTACTGAGTACAGGAATAGGAAACAGTGGTACCGGCTTAATAGCTTGATTAGGTTTACCAGTTAATTGACAGGTGTGACAAGTTTTGATGAAATCAGAAACATCCTTCTTTAATATAGGCCAAAATAAATGTTTTAATATGCGATTGTAGGTTTTCCTCACACCCATATGTCCAGCAACGTCGTTGTGAGAAGTTGTCAACACCAACTCACGAAGCTTAACTGGTACCACAACCTGACTAATCGCCTCCCCAAGAAAACAACTACCATGAGACATCCACTTTCTCATCAGGACCTCTTGGAGAAAATAGCCCTGTGCGACATCTCCCAACTGTTCCACAGGCACAATTTGGTCCCGCAACTCTTCTAATGTGGGGTCAGTCCGGGATACAGATAACGGGATAACAGGGAAAACAGTGACAGACTTCTTTGTGGTATTCTCGTTAGCCAGTTCAGTGACCAGGTCATCATGGATCATAGAACGCGTCACTGCACACGCAGAGAACACCTCTGGGAAATTCTGCGCACTCTCATCAGGAATCCCTACAATTAACGGCTTAGTGGAAACACGATAGGCCACACACGCTCACCAGCCAAGTTATTCCCAAGGATCACGTCGATACCCTCAATAGGCAATGAAGGACGCACGTCCACAACAACCTCACCTTTCACCAGTCCACAATCCAACATCAGTTTATGCAATGGAACTGACAGAGTGTTCAAACCTATTCCCCTAATTAGAACACTATTGCCCAAATTAGTCTCTGCAGAGAAGGGTAACACAGATTCCAACACAAACGATTCAGAGGCACCTGTGTCTCTTAAGATCTTCACTGGCACTAGGTTCTTACTTCTTAACATAGACACAAAACCCTCCGTAATGAAAGGTAAATAGTCTGGATCAATATGGACTTTCACATGCCCCTGGGCATGAGACAATGTGTCAGGAGTGAACTGATGTGGAACAGGCGCAGCTAACGCCGTAGGCTTAGATTTAACATAAGCACCTGTACTGAACTTACCCCTAGACCTGAGAACCGGACATTCATTTTTCCAATGACCTAAGTCTTGACAGTAGTGACACTCTTGACCAAAGTCAGTTTTCCCACGAGAATCGGGCTCAACCCTAGTTGAATGAAACTCTGCCCGTGAACCGAAGTATCTCGGTGAGCGAGGCACAAATCTCCGCAAACGCCCCCACTCACTCCGAATACGGGGTTCTGCAAAAACATTTTTGTGAGTCAAAACATATTCATCCGCCAAAGCCGCAGCCTCAGCGACAGTCTTTATTTTTCGTTCGTTAACGCATGTCGCTATACGATCAGGGATTGTGTCCTTAAATTGCTCTAACATAATCAGATCACACAGCCCTTGGAAAGTCATAACTGCAGAGGCGGAACACCAGCGATTAAACTGTGAAGATAATTCTTGCGCAAACTCAACATGAGTCTGCTGATCATCCCTTTTTAAAGTTCTAAATCGTTGGCGGTAAGCCTCAGGGACCAATTCGTAAATCTGTAACACAGCCGTTTTAACCTTATCATAACTGACACTGTCGGCTACACTAAGAGCTGAATATGCTTCCTGCGCTTTACCAGTCAGCACACACTGCAACATCAAAGTGCGGTCAGAATCAGGCCAACTCCTGGCGTCAGCAACACGCTCACACAACTAAAATAATGTCTCAGGGTCCTTTTCATTAAACTGAGGCAACAACCGTAAGTTCCCAACAATATCAAATGTGTCTGGGTCACGACCAAAAGAGGAACGACCCCTAGGTAACTCTGGATCACCTTCCCAGAGCAAACTCTCCCCTGAGAGCTTTCTTTCCCTAACCAACTCTAGTCGCTCTTGCTGCAGCTTGATTTTAGCACGCTCCATATCCTGTTTAAATTCCAATTCCCTTTCATATTTTACGTGATCATGCCCTAGCTGTAACAGAAGCAGTTCTTTCTGCTGTTCAAAAAGAAGACTACTATGACTAACTGATGGAGCGGTCATTGTAACATATCGGGGAGACAACGAGTCCTCAGCAGAGGCTGCCCCAGTGGTAACTTCAAGAATACCACTCTCCATCAAATTGGCCTTCAATATTAACCTAATATAATTTTTTTGACGTTATCACTAATTTCAACCTTGTAGTGTTCAGCAACCTTCAACAGCTGTTCTTTAGTACATAATTCTAACAGTTCCTCTGATGGAAAGCGAATGAACTCGTCTACATTACACGCCATATTCAAGAGAGAAAAAATATATATATATTATAATAATCTCGCTCAACCCCTCTGCTGAGCACACCAGACACAACACGAGAAATTACAATCACACCGAGCACCACAGAAGAGAGATGGGATATGGAGCTTCCCCAAAACCTACAATAACTCAACCCTAGTCTTCGTGCGGATTCGCGGTGGGTAATTACACACTGTAGCCCGCTGGCAAGGAAATAAACCCCCCAGCACGCTGGTAGATTCCACCAAGCCACGGATGTGCCCCCGAGACAACTGCTCAGTCCACAGACACCACACAAAAATAACAAACATTTAACCATGCCCAACGTATTCCAAAACATAACGTCACTAAGCCTATCAGGAGAAAAGGCTATAGCTCCGGGTAGCAAATGTCACTACCCTATCCAAATCTCCCACTGCGGTAAACAGCCGATTGTACTCACCTCCTCAGACCAATGTCCCAACAGCGAGTAGAGCAAGAGTTTCCAGGCTGGGCAGGGCCTGGAAACTAACCAATGTACTCTCTCCAACGCAGTACACAACCCAAAAAACCAAAGGCAACCAATACTGGGCCTATCAAACTCAAACAAACTAACAAAATATACAACCAAAGCACCTACAGAATTTAACATTAACTCCACGTTTTCTCCCAAACACAACACTTTCAAGATCCCGGACGAGCCCCCACTTGTCACGAACCGGCTCAAAGTTCGTAACAAAAGGGAGACAACGTGGAGACAATACCAAAATATATATTTATTAACTAAAGTAAACTAAGTACAATTAACAATGGTGTGTGTAATCAGTAGTGTAAGTGAGTGTTATGCATGCATAAATGTAGTAATGCAAGGTGTTGAAAGGTGCCAAAGCAAACAACCAAAAAGCCACAAAAATACCACAACAAAAATCAATAAAGGTGTCTGCATGGAGAGAGTCTCCCCAATGAATGTGGAAGAGGTCCATTTATCCTGAGACACACCCAAGCCCAGGTGTTTCCCATGTAGCTGACGACCTTCCCAACTCCGCCCACCGGCATCCTAATAAGGAAACAAGAGCAAAGAGAGAGAATACGGCAGACAGAGTGGGAGGGTCGTCACACCGTGCATTGGCAGGACAGACAGCTACGTCCAGTAAGACAAGGGGTGGTGGTGTGTGTCTGTTTGTCAACAGCTGGTGCGCAATGTCTAATATTAAGTTTCGAGGTATTGCTCGCCTGAGTTAGAGTACCTCATGATAAGCTGTAGACCACACTATCTACCAAGAGAGTTTTCATCTATATTTTTCCTAGCCGTCTATTTACCACCACAAACCGATGCTGGCACTAAGACCGCACTCAACTAGCTGTATAAGGCCATAAGAAAACAAGAAAATGCTCATCCAGAAGCGGCGCTCCTAGTGGCCGCTATTAGTGGCCAGCAAGTCACATGTGCATCCAGAGGAAAAATAACTATAGAACACCTTTACTCCACACACAGAGTGTGATGCGTACTGAGTATACGAAGAGGCAGGACACAGACACAGGAATTAGCAAGGTCAAGGTTTACTTAACAATCAGCAAGAGAAATAACAAAGATCGAGTAAACAACACAAAGCTTAACAATCACACACAACATCATCCAGAACAGTCCAGGGCTAAATAGTGGTGGTGATGAGATGATGAGGTGCAGGTGTGCTGGAGGTGATTAGGGTGCGTTGGGTTTCTATTCCGGTGTTGCCGAGGTGGTGCGCTCAGACCGGTGGCTCATTAGACCGGCGAATCAAAGCGCCTGAGGGCAGCAACGGGAGGAGACGTGACAGTACCCCCCAACGGATCAGGTTGTAGGCACTCCTCAGGTCCAACTTGGTAAAGTACCGGGCCACTCGTAGCTGCTCAATGGCCGACGGAATCAGAGGGAGGGGGTACCTGTACTTGGTGGTGACTGCGTTCAGCCCCCTGTAGTCAATGCATGGTCTCAGTCTTCCGTCTTTTTTGGCCATGAAGAAGAAGCTGGCTGAATCAGGAGAAGTAGAGCGCCACATACTTCTCCATGGCCTCAGTCTCCGCCATGGAAAGGGGGTAAATGCGACTCTTTGGGGGGTGTTGTCCATCCAGCAGGTCAATGGCGCAGTCCCAGGGCCTGTGAGGAGAGAGACACGTAGCCTTTAATGAAAAGAAGACATCGGAGAGATCTGCATACTCACGTGGAATGTTGGGCTGGAGGGCGAACTCCGGACTCTCCACTGACATGGAACATTAAACCACCAGCAGTCAGGTCTTCCGGCATGAGGTGGACCTGGCTGTGATCCTCTTGGTGCTCCAATTAATGGTGGGGTTGTGTAGTCTGAGCCAAGGCAATCCCAAGACGATCCGGTGAAGGGGTGACATGACGATGTGGAATGACAGCTCCTCGTGGTCCTCCGGTAGTGTGGTAATGGTGATGGTGAAGGGGAGAGTGACGTGCGTAATGGTCCCTGATCCAATGGGTTTATTGTCCAGTGAGGTGACGTGTAGCGGAGATGGCAGTTGCACGGTGGGGAACCCCCATTCAGAGACCAGCTCCCTATCTATAAGTTTCCCCGCTGATCCGGAATGTATCATTGCGGTAGAAATGGAAGAGAAGGAATAACCAGTCACAGATAGGAGCTGACATAACACTCACGGAGCGGTGACGGGAGTCATACCGCCTAGATAGGGAGCCACCAGGAGATCTGTGGTCCATGGTGGTGTAGGGGGTGCTGCCCACCTCCATGGGTGAGGCTTCCATAGCTCAGATGGGGTGAGCGTTGAGGCTCCGGGAGGTGTTGGGAACGTCGTCTCTCTCTCAACATGTCGTCAAGACAGATGGACGTGGTGATGAGGGTATCAAGGTCCATCTCGTCATCCTGACATGCGAGTTCCGTCTTGATGTCCTCCCGTAAGCCTCTCCTGAAGGCCGTGCGCAGAGCATGCTCATTCCAGCCGGAAGACGCCGCCACCGTGCGAAAGCTCAGTGCGTATTTGGACGCAGGCCCCTCTCTCTGTTGTAGATGGAGGAGACGCTCAGCCCCATCCTTTCCCTCCATGGGATGATCAAACACCGACCTGAACCTAGCAAGGAAGGTGGGGTAGGGAAGTGCCACTGCCTCCTCTCCTTCCCAGACTGCCGTGGCCCAATCCAGCCCATTTCCTTTAAGAAGCGAAATCACCAGTGCTATCCTGGCTTGGTCAGATGGATATGCCCCGGCTAACGAGCCAGATAAAGGGAAACCGGTAGCAGGAAGCCGCTACATTTAGTAGTTTTACCGTCATAGCGCTCCGGTAGGGCGAGGGTTCCCGCAGGAGTGGGTGATAGCACGGGAACAGGTGGATTGGGGGCACTCGCCGCTCCCTGAGGTGGAACCGGAGCGCTGGGCAGATTATGCAGAGTTTGGAGCACTTCCTGCATGGCGGCGTTCAACTGGGCAAGCTACTGCTGGTGCTGGCTAAATAGGGGTGGTGATGAGATGATGAGGTACATTCGCACCGAGCTAAAGGCTAGAGCTGCCGCTTTCAAGGAGCAGGACTCTAATCCGGATGCTTATAAGAAATCCTGCTATGCCCTCAGACGAACCATCAAACAGGCAAAGCGTCAATACAGGACTAAGATTGAATCCTACTACACCGGCTCTGACACTTGTTGGATGTGGCAGGGCATGCAAACTATTACGGACTACAAAGAGAAACCCAGCCGCAAGCTGCACAGTGACGCGAGCCTACCAGACGGGCTAAACGCCTTTTATGCTTTCTCCGAGGCAATCAACACTGAAGCATGCATGAGAGCACCAGCTGTTCTGGACGACTGTGTGATCACGCTCTCCATAGCCGATGTGAGCAAGACTTTTTAAACAGGTCAACATTCACAAGGCCGCAGAGCCAGACGGATTACCAGGACGTGTACTCAGAGCATGCACAGACCAACTGGCAAGTGTCTTCAATTACATTTTCAACCTCTCCCTGACCAAGTCTGTAATACCTACATGTTTCAATCAGACCACCATAGTCCCTGTGCCCAAGAAAGTGAAGGTAACTGCCTAAATGACTACCACCCCGTAGCACTCATGTTGGTAGCCATGAAGTGCTTTGAAAGGCTGGTCATGGCTCACATCAACACCATCATCCCGGAAACCCTAGACCCACTCCAATTCGCATACCGCCCCAACAGATCCACAGACGACGCAATCTCAATCGCACTCCACACTGCCCTTTCCCACCTGGACAAAAGGAACACCTATGTGAGAATGCTGTTCATTGACAACAGCTCAGCATTCAACACCATAGTGTCCAAAACGCTCATCACTAAGCAAAGGACCCTGGGACTAAACACACATCAAGTTGGTAAGGGTAGGCAACAACACATCTGCCACGCTGATCCTCATCACGGGGACCCCTCAGGGGTGCATGCTTAGTCCCCTCCTGTACTCCCTCTTCACCCACGACTGCGTGGCCAAGCACGACTCCAACACCATCATTACGTTTGCTGATGACACAACAGTGGTAGGCCTGATCACCGACAACGATGAGACAGCCTATAGGGAGGAGGTCAGAGACCTGGCAGTGTGATGCCAGGACAACAACCTCTCCCTCAACATGAGCAAGACAAAGGAGCTGATCGTGGACTACAGGAAAAGGAGGGCTGAACATGGCCCCATTCACATCGACAGGGCTGTAATGGAGTGGGTTGAGAGCTTCAAGTTCCTTGGTGTCCGCATCACCAACAAACTGTCATGTTCCAAACACACCAAGACAGTCGTGAAGAGGGCACGACAGCGCATTTTCCCCCTCAGAAGACTGAAAAGATTTGGCATGGGTCCCCAGATCCTCAAAAAGTTATACAGCTGCACCATCGAGAGCGTCCTGGCCTGGTTGGGCAACTGCTCGGCATCCAATCGTAAGGCGCTGCAGAGGGTGGTGTTTATGGACCAGTACATCACTGGGGCCAAGCTTCCTGCCATCCAGGACCTATATACTAGGCGGTGTCAGAGGCAGGCCCAAAAAATTGTAAAAGACTCCAGTCACCCAAGTCATAGACTGTTCTCTCTGCTACCGAACGGCAAGCGGTACCGGAGTGCCAAGTCTAGGTTCAAAAGGCTCCTTAACAGCTTCTACCCCCAAGCCATAAGACTGTTGAACAATTAATTAAATAGCCATCCGGACTGTTTGCATTGACACCCCTCCCCCCTTTGTTTTTAGACTGCTGTTTATTATCTATACGTAATCACTTTACCTACATGTACAAATTGGCTGTGTCTTATTAATTGCCATCTTGTTCTGCTTTTTATCTTCAGTCGGTGGTTGTATTTTTCGAAAGTTGTTTAAAAATTATGGATTTCAGCGAACAAAGAAAGGCACCCAGCTATAGAGGACAAACATAGGTACATGGCAAGGGTTTAAGAATTTCCATTCTTACAAGTATCGGCTGACAGCGACTCAATGTCAGAGGTTCAGTCCACCCACAGTCGTCTCCGCTCAACTCCATTGATGTGGTGTACATGGTGGAGTTGAGAAAAGCTCTGGCACATTGGGGTGTATTTTGTATACTTCAATCAACAGCTGGATTTTTCCCAAGCTAAATGAGAACCTACCAACCCAGGTTATGAAACATTGCAGGGAAACCTTACGTGACAATCCTCCAAGACAGAATGAACCGGTCCGTATCCCATCAACCCCTCTTCACATGTGTCTGGGTTGGGGTTGATAGAGCACCTTCACCATGTCACATGATTACTAATCCCTTCAAAAAGATCAGCAGAGTAGGAGCTTTTTGAGAACCACCGTCTCTCTAGGACATGTTTTATAACAACTAGGAATTATAGGAGATGATTTAGCCAGAAAAGCCTGCAAACCAGGGCCTATTCTGTTTTCATGGGAGTTATCCCCTACATTGTCACGGTTTCGGCCGAGGCTGCTCCTCCTCCTGGTTCGGGCAGGCTTCGGCGTTCGCCGTCCCCGGAGTACTAGCTGCCACCGCTCTATGTTTCTGTGTTCCATTGCTTTTGTCTGTCTGTCACACCTGTGTTTGTTTTAGAGTTGATTACTTGTCTTATAAGTTCCATGCATTATTCTAGGGTAGTTGTGTGTGGTTGTCCGTTGCTCCGTGGTTTTGATACGTGTTTGTGTTTCCGTGTCATTTTTCCCTTTTGGAGTGTTTTACGCGTGTGCGTATTGTTCCTCACCTCTCCGTGTTTTCGAGGTCGGGGCTTGTACTCTTGTTTTGGGACATTATTAAAGTCTTGTTGGACTACCTCTGCTTCCTGCGCTTGACTCCTCCACCACATCCACGACAGATATGACAGAACCACACACCATCATGGAGTCAGCAGGATCAGCGGCATCTCCCGAATCGCTGCTGGAACGGCTAAATTTCCAGGACGCCATGATCCAGCAAATCGGGACCGCTATGGACAAGGTGTCCAACACCCTGCGCCGTTTGGTGAACACTGAGGACTTTTACAACATCACATCACCAACGGCCAGTCCTCCTCTCTCAGTACCGGAACCCAGTGGCATTCGGCTCTCACTCCCGAGGGCATATGACGGTTCTGCAGCCGGGTGTCAGGGATTTCTCCTGCAGGTAGAACTGTACCTTGCCACTATACACCCGGCGCCCTCGGGATACGAGAGCGTCTCCGCCCTCATCTCCTGTCTCTCCGGCAAAGCGTTGGAATGGGCCAACGCTGAATGGAGGGGAATAGACGCCGCTACCATCACCTACGCGGAGTTCTCTCGCCGCTTCCGGACTGTTTTCGATCATCCTCCTGAGGGGAAAGCGGCGGGAGAGCGTCTATTCCACCTCCGACAGGGGAAGAGGAGCGCACAGGAGTTCTCACTGGAGTTCCGGACACTAGCAGCGGATGCGGGGTGGAATGAGAGGGCCCTCATCGACCAGTACCGATGTAGTCTACGCGAGGACGTTCGTAGGGAGCTGGCCTGCAGGGACACCAACCTAAACTTCGACCAGTTGGTGGACGTTTCCATCCGTCTGGATACCCTGCTGGCTACCCGCGGACGTCCCGAGTGGGGGTCGTCCAGTCCACCCTCCAGCGCCCCCGAGCCGATTCCCATGGAGCTAGGGGGTGCTGGCGCTAGAGAGAGGAGGAGGGGGAACCCGAGGGGGGCCATCCACTGCACCACCTGCGGTCGTGGAGGACACACTGCGGCCAGGTGCTGGGGAGGGTCTCCTAGGGGAGGTGACAACAGGCAACGCACTGGGGAGTCATTTCAGGTGAGTAGACGCCCCACTCACCCAGAGCTCTCTGTTGGTCACATGAGTATTCCTGTGAGGTTTCCACAGGTGGCACCTCATTCCCAGCATAAGGCGCTAGTAGATTCAGGCGCAGCTGGGAATTTTATTGATCAGGCATTTTGTAATAGGTTAAGGATTCCCCTTCTGCCGGTAGACAATCCATTTCCTGTCCACGCACTAGACAGCCGGCCGTTGGGGTCGGGTCTGATCAGGGAGGTCACAGCACCACTGACTATGACGACGCAGGGGGGTCATGAGGAGAGCATTCAGTTTTATCTGATTGACTCTCCTGCGTATCCCGTGGTGTTGGGACTTCCCTGGTTAAGCACCCATGATCCTACTATAGCGTGGCAACAGAGGGCTCTTATGGAGTGGTCTGCTCAGTGTGTAGGGAGATGTCTAGGTGTTTCCGTAGGGGCGACCTCGGTAGAGAGTCCGAACCAAGTGCCCGCACTGCGCATTCCCCCCGAGTATGAGGATTTAGCACTCGTGTTTAGCAAATCGAGGGCAGCACGGCTACCTCCTCATAGACAGGGGGACTGTGCGATAAATCTCCAAACAGGAGCGGCTCTTCCTCGGAGTCATGTGTATCCCCTGTCTCAAGAGGAGACAGCGACTATGGAGACATACATAGCCGAGTCCTTGGCACAGGGATACATACGGCCCTCTACTTCCCCAGTCTCCTCGAGTTTCTTCTTTGTGAAGAAGAAGGACGGGGGATTGCGCCCGTGTATTGATTATCGTAGTCTCAATCAGATTACAGTTAAATACAGCTACCCACTGCCACTGATTGCGACGATGACGGAGTCATTACGCGGAGCGCGATTCTTCACAAAGTTGGATCTCAGGAGCGCGTACAATCTGGTGCGCATTAGGGAGGGGGATGAATGGAAGACAGCATTTAGCACCACCTCGGGTCATTACGAGTATCTCGTCATGCCATACGGGTTAATGAATGCTCCGTCAGTCTTCCAATCCTTTGTTGACGAGATTTTCCGGGACATGCATGGGCAGGGTGTAGTAGTGTACATCGACGACATCCTGGTGTACTCTTCTACACGAGCCGAGCATGTAGCCCAGGTGCGCCGAGTATTGAGACGACTGTTGGAGCATGACCTGTATGTCAAGGCAGAGAAATGCCTGTTCTTCCAGGAGTCCGTCTCCTTTTTGGGTTATCGGTTGTCTTCAGCTGGTGTGGAGATAGAGGTAGACCGGGTATCGGCCGTGCGTAATTGGCAAACTCCAACCACTGTAAAAGAGGTGCAGCAGTTCTTGGGTTTTGCTAATTACTACCGGAGGTTTATTCGGGGTTTTGGACAGGTTGCAGCTCCCATTACGTCCCTGCTAAAGGGGGGTCCGGTTCGCTTGCGGTGGTCGGCTGAGGCGGACAGGGCATTTATCAAGCTTAAGAACCTGTTCACCTCGGCTCCGGTGCTGGCGCATCCGGATCCCTCTTTACCATTCCAGGTTGAGGTAGACGCGTCCGAGACCGGTATTGGGGCAGTCCTCTCACAGCGGTCCGGCGCGCCACCTAAACTCCGCCCCTGTGCTTTCTACTCGAAGAAGCTCAGCTCGGCGGAGCGTAACTATGATGTCGGGGACAGGGAGTTGTTAGCCATAGTCCAAGCCCTAAAGGTGTGGAGGCATTGGCTTGAGGGGGCTCAACACCCTTTTCTCATTCTGACTGATCACCGTAACCTGGAATACATCCGGGCAGCTAGGAGATTGAACCCTCGTCAGGCTAGGTGGAATATGTTCCTAACCAGGTTTGTCTTTAAAATCACATACATCCCAGGGTCCCAGAATGTTAAGGCAGACGCACTGTCCCGGCGGTATGACACGGAGGAGAGGTCCAACGAGCCTACTTCCATATTGCCGGAATCTTGTTTGGTGGCTCCGGTAGTATGGGAGGTCGATACGGAAATCGAGCGGGCACTGCGTACCGACCCTACTCCCCCCGAGTGTCCTGTGGGGCGGACGTACGTTCCGCTCGAGGTCCGCGATCGTCTTATTTATTGGGCTCATACATCACCCTCCTCTGGACATCCAGGTATTGGCCGGACCGTGCACTGTCTTAGCATGAAATACTGGTGGCCAACGTTAGCTAGGGATGTGAGGGTTTATGTCTCCTCCTGCTCTGTGTGTGCCCAGTATAAGGCGCCTAGACATTTGCCCAGGGGTAAGCTACATCCCCTGCCCGTTCCACAACGACCATGGTCCCACCTCTCGGTAGATTTCGTAACTGACCTACCTCCCTCCCAGGGGAGTACCACCATATTGGTCGTTGTGGATCGGTTTTCTAAAGCCTGTCGTCTCCTTCCCATGCCGGGTCTCCCTACTGCCCTACAAACCGCTGAGGCTCTCTTTACCCATGTGTTCCGGCACTATGGGGTCCCCGAGGATATTGTGTCTGACCGAGGTCCCCAGTTCACCTCCAGAGTCTGGGGGGCTTTCATGGAACGCCTGGGGGTCTCGGTTAGCCTTACCTCGGGGTACCACCCAGAGAGCAATGGGCAGGTTGAACGTGTGAACCAGGATGTGGGTAGGTTTTTGAGGTCCTACTGCCGGGACCGGCCGGAGGAGTGGTCGAGGTATATCCCCTGGGCAGAGATGGCCCAGAACTCTCTCCGCCACTCCTCCACCGGATTAACACCTTTCCAGTGTATTTTAGGGTATCAGCCGGTCCTGGCACCGTGGCACGAGAGCCAGACCGAGGCCCCTGCGGTGGACGAGTGGATTCGGCGCTCGGAGGAGACGTGGGACGCTGCCCATGTCCATCTGCAGCGTGCCATCCGTCACCAAAAGGCGAGCGCCGACCGTCACCGCAGTGAGGCACCGGTGTACGCACCGGGAGATCGAGTCTGGCTCTCGACTCGAAACCTGCCCCTCCGCCTGCCCTGCCGGAAGCTGGGTCGGCGGTTTGTGGGGCCCTTCAAAGTCCTGAGAAGATTGAACGAGGTGTGTTACAGATTACAACTGCCTATAGAGTATAAAAATATTAACCCCTCGTTCCATGTGTCTCTTCTCAGGCCGGTGGTAGCTGGCCCACTCCAAGAGGAGGAGATAGGAGAGACCCCTCCGCCCCCTTTGGACATCGAGGGGGTCCCGGCGTACAGAGTCCGGACCATCTTGGACTCGAGACGCCGGAGGAGTGGTCTCCAGTATCTCGTGGAGTGGGAGGGGTACGGTCCGGAGGAACGGTGCTGGGTGCCCAGGAGGGACATACTAGATCCATCCCTCCTGACGGAGTTTCACCATGGGCATCCCACGCGCCCGGGTCCGTGTCCTCCTGGCCGTCCCCGAGGCCGGGGTCGGCGCGCGGCTGGAGCCGCGCGTCAAGGGGGGGGTACTGTCACGGTTTCGGCCGAGGCTGCTCCTCCTCCTGGTTCGGGCAGGCTTCGGCGTTCGCCGTCCCCGGAGTACTAGCTGCCACCGCTCTATGTTTCTGTGTTCCATTGCTTTTGTCTGTCTGTCACACCTGTGTTTGTTTTAGAGTTGATTACTTGTCTTATAAGTTCCATGCATTATTCTAGGGTAGTTGTGTGTGGTTGTCCGTTGCTCCGTGGTTTTGATACGTGTTTGTGTTTCCGTGTCATTTTTCCCTTTTGGAGTGTTTTACGCGTGTGCGTATTGTTCCTCACCTCTCCGTGTTTTCGAGGTCGGGGCTTGTACTCTTGTTTTGGGACATTATTAAAGTCTTGTTGGACTACCTCTGCTTCCTGCGCTTGACTCCTCCACCACATCCACGACAGATATGACATACATTCAGGCAGACAGACAGATGCACAGACTCAACCAGAGACAGGAAGACCGACAGGGAGCAGAATAGCTGATGTGAATTGGCTTAATCAGGCCAGGGCTCTGTAATCATAGCTGACTACTTGGCTGATGCTAATTCCGTGCACGTTAATTGCAATTAGCTCCTTGTCTGAAATGAAAGCAAGGTTGTTGAGCAACTATTTATGATGAAAAGGCCATCTGATGGCAGTCTGTATGTGTGAAGGAGCTGCTCAGATAAGTGCAGACATTGACTTGAGTGACAGCAACACGCCACTTCCACACAGTTTATACTTATGATAACTGCCTGACACTCTTTCTGTGTCCAATGTTAAAGCCACTCCAATGTGAGAGATGACCTGGAAGTGAATTTAGAATAGCTACATGGAGAAAGAATGATACTGACAGGCATTGAATATACCTGTAACTATTATTTTTAATGGAATGTTCCCTTTCTCTCTCTGGGTGAAGGCTTGGCCAAGGAAGCTCACGTCGTTTATTTTCAGGGTCTAGAGGAGTAAGTACAACTCCATGTTACCAGATGTTGTAATAAATGGCACAATGTAATGGTGAATGTAATGGTACGTTATTTGTCCGAACTGGGTGGGCAGGTGTTTTAGAGCTTGGACTGTAGTATGTTGAATGAACAATAAAGGGTGACTATGAAAGGTGAAAGTAAGAAGCAGGGAGAGGAAAAATGGCTGGTAGAGAGCTGGGGAAATGAACACAGCAGGGACTACTGAAAAAGAAACAGCATTTTGTGTCAACATTTAAATGGTTCCTATTATACTGTAGTTTGGCTTTTTATAACATCAGCTTGGCTCTGTAAGATGTCTCCCCTGTTACGAATGTGTTGTGAGTGAATTACCTCTAAATGCTGTTTGGTTTGTAAGCACAGTGAATAGCCTGCTGGGTCTGGCGTCTCTTATGTCTCACACATCCACACACAAATACACTCTCTCACATGCTGTACAGACACATTCACACATACACACTTGGCACACTCAATATTGTCACACACAGACACTTACAGACAGGCTCTCAGAGACACATGCATACACACACATACTGCCGGTCACCAGGACATGGTCTCCCCTGAGATGTGTTGTGTTGCAGCCAGCTGCCCAGGCAGGCTGAGTGTTTGTGCTCTGCTGCCTGCCAATGAGTCAACTGGTGCTGCTGTATGCTCCACTCAGTCCCCCTCCCTCCCCAGCAGAGAGCCAGGTGTTGGCCATCATTAGCCTTATTCTCCCGCCACTGCAGTGGATCCAGTTACAATTAGTGTTAACGCCACCTCATGTTTCTACACTAAGGCAGGTGATGACATGGGCAGTATGATGTGTGGATGAACATGATGTATGAGTGGGACATGTTTAGTTCAAAGCATTGTCATGTTGCCGGCCGCTATAGAACACTGGGATGTACAGTATTGTATTTCAATAGTTATGTGTGGGCTAGTGTGTGTGTGCGTGCGTGCGTGTTTGGGGGGACTTTTAGATCTGAAACACCATTTGTCCTCCATCAGAGTAGTCTAACAGATCAGTGTTGTTGCACGCAATCAAACTCAAAATGACAAAACATTGTCTGTTGTTGTCTCGTGAAGTCACTCAAAGCTCAGAGTTGAGTTAAGTTCTCAGAGGATATTTAAAAGGTCATAATCATGTCTCTCTCATCTTCTGTTTGAGGAGAAAGCATACTTGAAAACACAGTAACTCAATTTATTAGGAGTGCTTATTTTTGTGGAGGGAACATGAAAATGATTATGAAAATGATTATAAACCAGTACATCAAGAAGAACGTCTTTGTTGACTTCTGTACCTTTGAACCAAACAGAGCTCTCTACAATGCACTGTGGACTGTAGTCAGTGGTTTGCTAGCGTGACCTCACTTCAGAGCCAGGAGTTAACTCATTTTAAAGGCTACTTCATGCTCTATTATGGCCCTAATAAAAGGGAAGCTTGTCTTCTCTCAGTGCCCTCTGAGAGTGGCTGTGCTTTTGTTTGCTACTCACTCCCTTTTTTCTCCCTACGTGCCTCTCAGAGAATGGATGGACTGGCTGTGAGATTAGGGACTCTAATCAGAGCGCCGCAGATGAACTCCCAACAGGTTCTCTTCATCACACCCCACTGTGTTCCTGTCACTGTTTGATTGAGGGGCAGAATGAGGACAGTATAGCATGACTTGAATGCTCTGACTAATTTATAAACAACATATTAACTGATAATCAACTGTTTATAAACACTTTACAAGATACCCCAAGGGACGACTGGGATCAAAAATTGGCCCTGGCATTTCTAACAGAAAGGCCATTTTTTACCTGGAGGCCCCCACACAGGACAATTATTTCCCTTGATGCCCCCATAATTAGCCAGATAATGATACATTTGTTTAAAAAAAAAGTTAGACAGGCCCACTAGGCTAAGAATGTACCAGCCCATCTGACATTTGCCTGAAATGCCAGATGACTAGTCTGCCCATGAGTTACTCACTTAAAGAATCTTAGTATAAGGTAATGTCCATAGAACCAGAAAAAATTTCCACTATCTATCATGGACACCAGAAAATGAGGTTGGTGTTAAGAATAAATGTATAGTTTTGCATATTTTTTTCATAGCTTTATACTGCTTGCATGTGCTAGTATGTGCATTTGTGAGTGTGAAATAATTTGAGTTAAAGTCATAAAACTCAATGAGGGTATTTTTATTTTTTTTACCCCTTTTTCGTGATATCCAATTGGTAGTTACAGTCTTGTCCCAACACTGCAACTCCCGTACGGACTCGGAGAGGCGAAGGTCGAGAGCCATGCGTCCTCCGAAACACGACCCTGCCAAGCCGCACTGCTTCTTGAAGCCAGCTGCACCAATGTGTCAGAAGAAACACCGTACAACTGGTGACCGTATCAGCGTGCATGCGCCCGGCCCGCCACAGGAATCGCTAGAGCGCGATGGGACAAGGACATCCCAGTCGGCCAAACCCTCCCCTAACCCGGACGACGCTGGGCCAATTGTGCGTCGCCTCATGGGTCTCCCGGTTGCGGCCTGCTGCGACACAGCCCGGGATCGAACCCGGATCTGTAGTGACGCCTCAAGCACTGCAGTGCCTTAGACCGCTGCGCCACTCGGGAGGCCCCATGAGGGTATTTTTTACTCTGCTACGTGTGCGTGCATGTGTGCGTGCTTGTGTGTCGATGTTGTTCAGGGCAAGGCTGTGGGGCTGTGGAGGGGGTAATATGTGAGGATGGTTGATGATCCATTGAGCACTGCCTGGGTTTAGGGCTAGGAAAGGAGGCCAGGCCTGAGGTTAGCACTGAGGGTAGTAAGGCTTACACAAATATGTACCTCCCTCCCTCTCATGGACCAGCAAACTAAAGAGACAAGGGCATGCGGACATTGCCTGCTAAGTCTATTCTAATGCAGAGTTCCAAAATAACATACAGAGAAAGTGGAGACAAAACTAGAACACGGCTGTCCTGAGAAATGTCTTCGAAATTATACTTTTGGGGAGTAGTAGCTTCACCAACACTGCAAAACTATTCCAGTCTGTTAGAGAGACAGAACACATGGAGGGAGAGAAGAGAGGCATTAAGCCTAGGTCATGTAGACTGCAGAGAGAGAAATTATTCAGCGACTACTGGTAGGAGGGTGAGAAAATAATATAAAATCAAAATGTAATCAAAGTTTATTGGTTGTGTACACAGTTTAGCAGATGGTATAGCGGGTGCAGTGAAATGCTTGTGTTACTAGCTCCTAACAGGGCAGTACAATGACAAACAAGTACACAAATAATAGAAACGAGAAATCAAGAATGTACGAACGAATAAAATTAACAACCCAAATAACACTATCAATAATCCATATACAATCTATGCGTATACAAAAATGTATACTAAAAATGATATGTACAGCTGTAGATATATTACAGTGAGCTATGTCAAGAATCCAGTCGATAAATATGCGGTGTGTATAAGCGCTATAACAAAAATGCAATGTACAGTAGTAGAAATATTAGAATGAGCTATGTGAATAATACAGTATATGAATACACAGTGTGAAAAACAGTATAAAAGAAACGGGAAGTGTCCAGTGTTTAATGTCTCTATGTACATGGGGCAGCAGAGTTGGCTGCTTGTGTACAGTTGAAGTCGGAAGTTTATATACACCTTAGCCAAATACATTTAAACTCAATTCCTGACATTTAATCCTAGTAAAAATTCCCTGTCTTAGGTCAGTTAGGATCACCACTTTATTTTATGAATGTGAAATGTCAGAATAATAGTAGAGAGAATTATTTATTTAAGCTTTTATTTCTTTCATCACATTCCCAGTGGGTCAGAAGTTTACATATTCCTGCTTTAAATTCTGCCCATAGGCGGGGAGGAGCAGAATGGAGGCGTGATCTGATTTGCAGAAGGGCAGGCGTGGGAGGGCCTTGTAGCCGTTTTGGAAGGGAGAATAACAATGGTGAAGCGTCTTCTCTACCCGTGTGGCACAGGTGATGTGTTGGTGAAATTTCAGGAGAATTTTCTTCAGATTCCCTTTATTAAAGTCCCCAGCTACAACAAATGCGGCCTCAGCTTGTGTGGTTTCCAGTTTGCTCAAAGTCCCGTATAGTTCCTTGAGTGCCACCGTGGTGTCGGCTTGAGGAGGGATTTAAACGGCCATGACAATAACCGATGTGAATTATGTTGGGAGGTAATGGGGTCGGCATTTGATGGTGATGTATTCCAGATCAAGAGAGCAAAAGGTCTTCAGTTTTTGTTCATTGCAAAAATCACACAATGAGTTATTAATCATCACAAATACCCTTCCACCTTTGCTTAAACAATTTGAGATTCTTCAAAGTAGCCACCCTTTGCCTTGATGACAGCTTTGCACACTCTTGGCATTCTCTCAACCAGCTTCATGAGGTAGTCACCTGGAATGCATTTCCATTAACAGGTGTGCCTTGTTAAATGCTAATTTGTGGAATTTCTTTCCTTTTTAATGCATTTGAGCCAATAATGTGTGTTGTGACAAGGTAGGGTTGGTATACAGAAGATAGCCCTATTTGGTAAAAGACCAAGTCCATATTATGGCAAGAACAGCTCAAATAAGCAAAGAGAAATGACTGTCCATCATTACTTTAAGACATGAAGGTCAGTCAATCCAGAAAATGTCAAGAACTTTGAAAGTTTCTTCAAGTGTGGTCGCAAAAAACATTAAGCGCTATGATGAAACTGGCTCTCATGAGGACCGCCACAGGAAAGGAAGACCCAGAGTTACCTCTGCTGCAGAGGATAAGTTCATTAGAGTTACCAGCCTCGGAAATCGGCAATTAACTTTACCTCAGATTGCAGCCCAAATAAATGCTTCACAGAGTTCAAGTAACAGACACATCTCAACATCAACTGTTCAGAGGAGACTGCGTGAATCAAGCCTTTATGGTCGAATTGCTGCAGAGAAACCACTACTAAAGGACACCAATAAGAAGAAGAGACCAGCTTGGGCCAAGAAACACTAGCAATGGACATTAGACCAGTGGAAATCTGTCCTTTGGTCCGATGAGTCCAAATTTGAGATTTTTGGTTCCAACAGCCGTGTCTTTGTGAGACACAGAGTAGGTAAACGGATGATCTCCGCATGTGTGGTTCCCACCGTGAAGCATGGAAGAGGAGGTGTGATGGTTTGGGGGTGCTTTGATGGTGACAATGTCTGTGAATTATTTAGAATTCAAGGCACACTTAACCAGCATTGGCTACCACAGCATTCTGCAGCGATATGCCATCCCATCTGGTTTGTGCTTAGTGGGGCTATCATTTGTTTTTCAACAGGACAATGACCCAAAACACACCTCCAGGCTGTGTAAGGGCTATTTGACCAAGTGATGGAGTGCTGAGAGTGATGGAGTGCTGCATCAGATGACCTGGCCTCCACAATCACCCGACCTCAACCCAATTGAGATGGTTTGGGATGAGTTGGACCGCAGATTGAAGTAAAAGCAGCCAACAAGTGCTCAGCATATGTGGGAACTCTTTCAAGACTGTTGGAAAAGCATTCCTCATGAAGGTAGTTGAGAGAATGCCAAGAGTGTGCAAAGCTGTCATCAAGGCAAAGGGTGGCTACTTTGAAGAATCTAAAATCTAAAATATATTTTGATTTGTTTAACACTTTTTGGGTTACTACATGATTTCATATGTGTTATTTCATAGCTTTGATGTCTTCACTATTATTCTACAATGTAGAAAATAGTAAAAATAAAGAAAAACCCTTGAATGAGTAGCTGTGTCCAAACTTTTGACTGGTACTGTATATAATAATTCCTGAGCTTTCTTATATCTCCTAGATATAGGACAGACACTTCAAAACCTTATTACTTATGATGATTTTTTTGACTGTCTCTTTTGCCATTTATGAATACAGTGGGGGAAAAAAAGTATTTAGTCAGCCACCAATTGTGCAAGTTCTCCCACTTAAAAAGATGAGAGAGGCCTGTAATTTTCATCATAGGTACACTTCAACTATGACAGACAAAATGAGAAAAAAAAATCCAGAAAATCACATTGTAGGATTTTTAATGAATTTATTTGCAAATTATGGTGGAAAATAAGTATTTGGTCAATAACAAAAGTTTCTCAATACTTTGTTATATACCCTTTGTTGGCAATGACACAGGTCAAACGTTTTCTGTAAGTCTTCACAAGGTTTTCACACACTGTTGCTGGTATTTTGGCCCATTCCTCCATGCAGATCTCCTCTAGAGCAGTGATGTTTTGGGGCTGTCGCTGGGTAACACGGACTTTCAACTCCCTCCAAAGATTTTCTATGGGGTTGAGATCTGGAGACTGGCTAGGCCACTCCAGGACCTTGAAATGCTTCTTACGAAGCCACTCCTTTGTTGCCCGGGCGATGTGTTTGGGATCATTGCCATGCTGAAAGACCCAGCCACGTTTCATCTTCAATGCCCTTGCTGATGGAAGGAGGTTTTCACTCAAAATCTCACGATACATGGCCCCATTCATTCTTTCCTTTACACGGATCAGTCGTCCTTGTCCCTTTGCAGAAAAACAGCCCCAAAGCATGATGTTTCCACCCCCATGCTTCACAGTAGGTATGGTGTTCTTTGGATGCAACTCAGCATTCTTTGTCCTCCAAACACGACGAGTTGAGTTTTTACCAAAAAGTTATATTCTGGTTTCATCTGACCATATGACATTCTCCCAATCCTCTTCTGGATCATCCAAATGCACTCTAGCAAACTTCAGACGGGCCTGGACATGTACTGGCTTTTAGCAGGGGGACACGTCTGGCACTGCAGGATTTGAGTCCCTAGCGGCGTAGTGTGTTACTGAAGGTAGGATTTGTTACTTTGGTCCCAGCTCTCTGCAGGTCATTCACTAGGTCCCCCCATGTGGTTCTGGGATTTTTGCTCACCGTTCTTGTGATCATTTTGACCCCACGGGGTGAGATCTTGCGTGGAGCCCCAGATCGAGGGAGATTATCAGTGGTCTTGTATGTCTTCCATTTCCTAATAATTGCTCCCACAGTTTATTTATTTAAACCAAGCTGCTTACCTATTGCAGATTCATTCTTCCCAGCCTGGTGCAGGTCTACAATTTTGTTTCTGGTGTCCTTTGACAGCTCTTTGGTCTTGGCCATAGTGGAGTTTGGAGTGTGACTGTTTGAGGTTGTGGACAGGTGTCTTTTATACTGATAACAAGTTCAAACAGGTGCCATTAATACAGGTAACGAGTGGAGGACAGAGGAGCCTCTTAAAGAAGAAGTTACAGGTCTGTGAGAGCCAGAAATCTTGCTTGTTTGTAGGTGACCAAATACTTATTTTCCACCATAATTTGCAAATAAATTCATTAAAAATCCTACAATGTGATTTTCTGGATTTTTTTTCTCAATTTGTTTGTCATAGGTGACGTGTACCTATGATGAAAATTACAGGCCTCTCTCATCTTTTTAAGTGGGAGAATTTGCACAATTGGTGGCTGACTAAATACTTTTTTTCCCCACGTATCGTGAGATTTTGAGTGAAAACCTCCTTCCATCAGCAAGGGCATTGAAGATGAAATGTGGCTGGGTCTTTCAGCATGACAATGATCCCAAACACACCGCCCGGGCAACGAAGGAGTGGCTTCGTAAGAAGCATTTCAAGGTCCTGGAGTGGCCTAGCCAGTCTCCAGATCTCAACCCCATAGAAAATCTTTGGAGGGAGTTGAAAGTCCGTGTTGCCCAGCGACAGCCCCAAAACATCACTGCTCTAGAGGAGATCTGCATGGAGGAATGGGCCAAAATACCAGCAACAGTTGATGAAAACCTTGTGAAGACTTACAGAAAACGTTTGACCTGTGTCATTGCCAACAAAGGGTATATAACAAAGTATTGAGAAACTTTTGTTATTGACCAAATACTTATTTTCCACCATAATTTGCAAATAAATTCATAAAAAATCCTACAATGTGATTTTCTGGAGAAAAAAAATCTCAATTTGTCTGTCATAGTTGACGTTTACCTATGATGAAAATGACAGGCCTCTCTCATCTTTTTAAGTGGGAGAACTTGCACAATTGGTAGCTGACTAAATACTTTTTTCCCCCACTGTATATATGAATACATTTTTTCAAAGTTATTCAAGTATAAATTACCAAAGTTATGAGATATTGTCATAGATTTTCTGTTAATTACCTAAATTAATCAAGATTCCGGTAAATTACTGGTAGCTTTGCAACCCTATTTGAGTCCCCTCATTCAAAGTCACTTAGATCTCTTCTTCTAGCCATGGTAGCCAAAATAATGGGCAACTTGGGCATTTTTATACAGTATACAGTTTATACAGTTCATTGTTGGACATAAAATACTCTAAAAACACCAGGAAATCAGCTCCAAGTGATTTTAATTTTGGAAATCTGTTCCCAAGTATTCCCATGCATAATAGAGAGACACGTGATTGTATACAAATGCAAGCAAGGTTTGAAATGATCATGTTTTAATCAAATATTATATCTGTTTGGGATTCTTGGGGTCAATTTGCAGTCTACAAATGATTTGTGATTATGTTCCGGCCCCCCGACCATCAGCTCAAGAAAAAATCGGCCCGCTGCTGAATCTAATTGATGATCCCTGCTGTATTATATGCATTGTGACACAGGATTGCGGATATGGTTGTTAGTGGCAGCTGTGTACTTTTAATGTTTGATTTTAGAGTTGAAAGGAAAGATTGATATTAGAGTCACATAGAGTTTTAGGATGGAGAGAGACAGAGGGATATAGGATGGAGAGAGGGGCACTTCTCTGGACTGAGCTTTCTGACAGAATGTGACATTGATCCCCTTCTCCAGCCTAACTGGATAGAAGAGGAGAGACCAGGCTACTGTAATCCCCAAGTACACTTTAATTGGATAGGAGGCCATGATGCAGAGTCCTTCAGACAAACAACAACAGACAAACAGAGCCATCAATCACGCTTGAGAGCTGCCTGCTGGGGGCCAGGCAGGCGATCAGCCTGAGGTCTGGTTGACGGCCACGTCAGCCGGTGGCTGCACATTAACCGTGGGTAGAGTTTTGACAGATCCAATTATAGAGAGAGCTCCATCGCTCTGCCATGCCATGGCAGTGCCCCCCAGCCCCAACCAACCTACCAACCCCCAGCAGCCCACCAGCCCTCACCTGCCTGCCTGCCTCAGACACACACCCAGCATAGTAGCCAGCCATCCAAATCTCCCCATGCCCCTTCCTGCTGCCTCTGGTCTCTCCTAAACCCCATGATACTGTAAAGCACTCAGGACATTGATATTGCCCTCAAACTAGAGGTTAAAATAGAACCATGTTCTCTCCCTTGTTTGTGTTGGAGTAATTGCACAAATATGCTGATGAGATATTTCTCGGTTAAAGTACAGAAATAGTTGAGGACAGTTGTTCCTTAAAGTCCTGCCTCAGACCAAGAATACTTCTCTCCATGCCCCTCCACACCCCTCACCATCTATTTGTGTCTCTGTAAGTCAGCTGCTCTCTGTTCTATCCATATAAAAAGTCAAAATGATAGGTTCTGTGTCGGAGAAAAGGAGTGAGTCACTTCACAACAAAGGGAGAGAGAGCACAGCAAACATCTGGCGAGAGAGAGAATTATTTTCACCCTCCCTCTCAATTATTTCCAAGAAAAAAAGCGAACAGCATACTTGTCAATCTTTTCCCTTTTCAATAGCTAATGGTCTATCTATTCCCATCCTACTCAAAGTCAGCCAATTAATTCTATCAAGCTGTAGAAGTCATTTGGAATCACAGCGGGAGTATTGGGAAAGGAAAGTGTGGACTCTGCTGTGTATTGTCGAGAAAAGAACATCACCCAGTAAAAAATAGGCAAATTAGCCTGAATGTACCGGGGGTTATTTCCCATCTAGCATTCAATTAGGCCTTTGTGTGTTACATCTCATAGGAGAGAGGACAGGTGGGTGGGCACGACATTTATCAGACACTACAGGAGGAGAGGCAGAAAAGAGGCAGAGAGAAAGATTGGACATGTGCAAAGTAAGGAGTGAAAAAAGATTTGTGAAAATAAGACAGGAAGTCATCATTTGTTTCTATTCAAGTCATAGCAGTAATGTTTGCTTTCTGTGTGTTTATGTAGTGTTGTTTTGCATGTATTCTGTTTGGAATGGTATATAATTTAAACAACATACTGTATATCATGTCTTTGTGGACATCTGTCTGATTTACTCTGTGTGCTTGCGTGTGTGCATGTGTGCATGTGTGTGCGTTTGTGTGTGTGTGTGTATGTTTTGGGTATGTATGTGCATGAATGCTTTGAGTATGATCATGTTGGTGCCAGGTTGGGATATGACAGTGTGTGATAAATGTGTATGTCCCTTGAGAAAATAGATCTCCCAGGAGGCACCTCTTTCCATTTCCTAGTCTCCTTCCTCCAGGCACTCCTTATGCTATCTCCTCAATAGAGTTAAACCTGTGTCTATCTGGTCTGTACTATAGAGTAAAACCTGTGTCTATCTGGTCTATACTATAGAGTAAAACATGTGTCTGTCTGGTCTATACTATAGAGTAAAACCTGTGTATCTGTTCTATACTATAGAGTAAAACCTGTGTATATGTTCTATACTATAGAGTAAAACCTGTGTATCTGGTCTATACTATAGAGTAAAACCTGTGTATCTGTTCTATACTATAGAGTAAAACCTGTGTATCTGGTCTATACTATAGAGTAAAACCTGTGTCTATCTGGTCTGTACTATAGAGTAAAACCTGTGTCTATCTGGTCTATACTATAGAGTAAAACCTGTGTCTATCTGGTCTATACTATAGAGTAAAACCTGTGTATCTGTTCTATACTATAGAGTAAAACCTGTGTATCTGTTCTATACTATAGAGTAAAACCTGTGTATCTGGTCTATACTATAGAGTAAAACCTGTGTATCTGTTCTATACTATATAGTAAAACCTGTGTCTATCTGGTCTGTACTATAGAGTAAAACCTGTGTCTATCTGGTCTATACTATAGAGTAAAACCTGTGTCTATCTGGTCTGTACTATAGAGTAAAACCTGTGTCTATCTGGTCTATACTATAGAGTAAAACCTGTGTCTATCTGGTCTGTACTATAGAGTAAAACCTGTGTCTATCTGGTCTATACTATAGAGTTAAACCTGTGCCTGCTGAGAGAGATGAGCCACCTCCTCCTGAATCTCTCTAAAGGCTTTCCACTATTCAACACAACACCAGCCCAGGCAGCTGGCTAGCGGCTGATTCCAGAACAGCTCTCTTTGTCTGCTCCACAACAGAACACCAGCACAGGCAGCTGGCTAGTGGCTGATTCCAGAACAGCTCTCTTTGTCTGCTCCACAACAGAACACCAAACGAGGAAACTGTGGTGCAAATGTAATGGAAAATTATATTTTGCACAACCTCAAGCATGAAGTTGGAATTGTCTCTTTCTGGTGTGACAGTTAGCTACCAGCGTCTTCCTACAGTCTTTGATGTCGCCTCTCATTGTCTTGGGGAGCTGCAGCCAGAAAATTGAAAGGGAAGATTAGGGGACGATGACAATAGTGACGCGCAACGGCGACATGTCAGGTTTTTCTGGGACAGAGAGAGCTCACAGAAATAAACCAGTCTAGTGTGATGAACTGGAGAGACCTGGCTAGGTGACGGAGGTAGAGGAAGTATCAAAAGGTGAATAATACTCTGGATATAGGCTAAGCAAGGCCTACGAGAGTAAATAGGTGCTTCTAATTCTAGCTTTCATGGATTATTTTTAACATCTTGAATATAGCTGTGATAAATTCACAGGGATGGTAAAGTTCTATGAATAACATTGATCCCCTATATCTCCACTATAACACATCTTTCTATAACACTTCTCTTGTCATAGCTGACAGTGACAGCCCTTACACCCCTGCATCAATGCCACCATTCTTCGTAGAAAGCATTTTACACTCTGGGGCATCACAGAGAAACACACACACACCCACACACACACACAGCTTCAAAAGGGCATTCATCCCTGTTGTGTTAGGACTCAACACTTTGCTTTTATGTCCCAAATTTGAAACTCATATATTGAAAAGGGGAGAGAGGTGTCCTTTCACTAACTGTCACTCTCCCAGACACTGTCTGTCAATGAGCAGCGGTTCCCTATATTTTCTCCTGTGCTGATAAATCATAATTACAATATGAATTGGCCATTGTGTGAAAAAGTTTGAGTCACTTTCAAAGTGAATTAAACATTTTCTTTCACTGTAGTTCTTCCTGAAGTTTCAGTCTAAAGATATTAATAAGTTCTCTTTTTATGTTAGGTTATGTTATGTTTTGATACAGTCTCAATGCAATAAAAAAAGGTACTAAATCAGAATTACAACGCGGTAAGAGAGTACATGGTCTTCTCTTATAATATTTGAAAATATGAGAGAAAATGTAATACAGAGAAGCATTGGGACTTGGAAGGTATATCAAAATGGAGGGAGTGTGAAAGAGAGATATTTCATGTACATTCTTCCCACCAGCAGCAGCAGGCTTGGTGGCAGAGTGGAAAGGGAGGTGGGAAGTGGAGCTGTGCGAAGTGGCGGTCGGGTCAGAGCTGAAAGTGGGTTTGCTCTGGCGGGAAATAGCTATTTACGTAGCTCAAAATGGAGTGGGCCTTTCTGACATTTTCATAGCCCTGCAGGCAAGACTAACCTTCAGGAGAAAACAGAGCGATTAAAGAAAAAGAGAGTGAGGGAGGGAGCGAGAGCGCAGGAAAGGGTGAGGGAGGGAGGTATAGCGAGAGAGAGAAAGAGAGGGGGAGGGACAAGGGAGAGGGAGATGGACGTAGAGAAGTAAAGGGACGAGGCATGTTCACATACAGTACACAGGAAGCTGCTGAGGGAAGGATGGCTCATAATAACGGCTGGAAACCATGTGTTTGATGTATTTGATACCATTCCACCTATTCCACTCCAGCCATTACCACAAGCCCATCCTCCCCAAATAAGGTGCCACCAACCTCCTGTGGTAAAGTAGGAGCTGTGGGCTACTAAAACAGACAGAGGTGGAGGTAGAGATGGTGAGGGATGGAGGGAGACAGAATTAGGCTACTGTTGTGTTACTGAGAGCATGATTCGGGCAGTAGCCTACTTGTGGTTTCTGTGAAAGGTTCAAACAATGAACATGTTGTACCCAAAAATCCTCACCCAGTCTCTCAGTACAGTGCACTATTTAAATACCATTATCAAACCATTTCAATCCATTCAACCTTGAATATCATGCAATGATGCATAATGAGAGAGCCAGATTGCATGTAAAGATAATGGCAACAGACTTCATATGAATAAAGACTGTTTTATAATAGTAACATTTTTATTTTTTCCCTCAAACTTGACAGGCAAATGTAGCACAGAATGAAGGGCCTCTCTTGTCTCTGTCTTTGTATGATTGCACAGTTATTTCAGAGCAAACTATCACTTATGATTTGATTTATGTCAATAAATCATTTGTGCCATGCAGCTTTGGCTTCGTTTTCAATCACAGTGAGGGATTACAGCTTTTTTGGGGGGACCAAATTGAATAATAAAGGATTAGTGGAAAAATGTGGGTTTGGTTTGCTGGGTCTAGAACCATCCATTTGATTATTGCATCGCTTGACTTTGCATGGAACACTGGATTATTTAACAATGAGTCCAATGGTCACATGTAATCACATTTTATTCCCCCATAGTGTGGAACCTGAGAGCACCTCTGGGCTTGCATACTGAAAAGGACAGTGAAGAAGATTCACCATCAATAGTAATTTATTCAGTGACTTTTGTGATGCATTATGTGCATATGTGTTCTTATTTACAGTAGAATTCTATATGTTCTGAATGAAGAGGGTGGGTTTCTACATAATTCTATAGTGAGATTTTATCCAAAGATTATGAACAAGTCCCTCTTGAGATGAGTCACTCTTTGAGCATGATATGTGCTCTATTGAAATTAAACTAAAGATAATAAGTCACTGTGTGAAATATGTTTCATTGAACAAATGCTTGCACACTTTTCAGGTTAAGTTAAGGGCAATTTCTGAGTCCATTGTAACTCAAGTTTTATTTTGTTACCCGTCTCACATTTCTTCCAGTGTTCTCATTTCTCAGTCTCTTTCATGCTCCTCAGCTGTTTCAGAAATATTGTTTCTGTCACCTTGAAATCCACAAGAAAGAAACTGAACAAGCCTCCAATTCAACACCCACCATGTCTTAGTCCAAAGCAGAACTGAACCATCAGATATCTCCAGTAGAAACTATATCTACTTTGACCACTGTGACTTGACTTCAAGAAACTTCAGAGGTCAGGTACTTCAAACTTGTGGCTCAAATCAACAGGAAAGATGCATTGAGACACTAAACATCAGTCCCTGGCTCGCAGGTAGGATGTGACGACCAAGGTGTCTGTGATGATCCAGAGGAGGATTAGGCCACTCACCCCTATTAAATAGTCCCCCTCCAGAGTGCCACTCTACGGGCACTCAGTGCCACAGAGTGCAGTGGAGAAGGTGTGTAACATTTCAGAGCCACCTTGCCACTCTCCCTTGTGTCAAATAAAGCTTTATTTATACAGCACATTTCAGACATGGAATGCAACACAACATGCTTTACAGGGATTATTATTATTATTACTTTTTTATGAAAGTGGAAATATTTACTACACAACAAACATAAGATAAAAAACTAAAGAATGACACAAACTGAACAACTAAAAAGCACCCTGAGGAAAAGCAAAGCTAAAAATATGTGTTTTAAGATCTCTTTTAAATATGTCCACAGTTTCGGCCCCCCTCAGGTTCTCTGGCAGGATATTCCAGAGGCTGGGGGCATAATAACTAAAGGCTGCCTCTTGGTCCTAGGCTTTGGGATAGTTAAAAGGCTAGTGCCAGAGGACCTGAGGGACCTACTGGGTACATAATTTAAAAGCATGTATGACATGTATTGCGGTGCACAATCGTGGATTGATTTAAAAACCAATAGAAGAATCTTACAATTCATTCTAAAACTCACACGCAGCCAGTGCAGAGACCTTGTGTATTGTCTGCTCTCCATTTGGTCTTGGTCAGTACCCGTGCTGCAGCATTCTGTATGTTTTGCAGTTGACCAATGGCTTTCTTAGGTAGACCTGACAGGAGAGCGTTACAGTAGTCAAGCCTGCTTGTAATAAAAGCATGGATGAGTCTCTGTATCAGCCTGAGAGATAAACGGCCGCACCTTGGCAATGTTCCTCAGGTGGTAAAAAGCTATTTTGGTTCCTAATGTGTGATTCGAAATTTAGTTCAGAATCTAAAATAACACCCAGGTTTTTTACCTGGTGTTTTATCTTTATTGCCCGTGAATTAAAATGTGCGGCTAGATTCTCTCTGTGCTTTGGCTCAACAATGAGTACCTCTGTCTTGTCTTGATTTAGCTTGAGGAAGTTGTGAGCCATCCAAGTAATTAAAACACTAATACAGTCTAATAATGTATTAATGGAGATAAAATCCTCTGGTGACACAGAAATGTAAAGTTGTGTATCTGTCACACCCTGATCTGTTTCACCTGTCTTGTGATTGTCTCCAACCCCCAACAGGTGTCTCCCATTACTTCATGTGTATTTATACCTGCGTTTTCTGTTTGTCTGTTGCCAGTTCGTCTTGTCCCGTCAAGTCCTACCAGCGTGTTCCCGTGTTTCCAGTGCTCTAGTTTTTGCTTTTTCTAGTCTTCCCGGGTTCTGACCTTTCTGCCTGTCCTGACCCTGATCCTGCCTGCCGTTCTGTACCTGCCTGACTCTGATTTGGATTACGACTCTTTGCCTGCCTTGACCTACCGATTGCCTGCCTTTTGTACTGTAAAAAAATCTGAGACTCATACTATCCGCCTCCTGTGTCTGCATCTGGGTCTTAGCCTGAGCCCTGATATTATTGTTTGCATAGCAGTGAAAACAATGCTGTGCTTTCTGATAATGGTGCCAAGGGGTAATATATATAAACTGAACAGTACCGGACCCAAAATCGAACCTTGTGAAATACCACATGTAATATGTATTTTCTCTGAGTTATGTTCACCAAGGGTGACAAAAAACTATTGACCGGTTAAATAGGTCCTAAACCAATTTAGAACTGGACCGGAGAGGCCAACCCACCTCTCCAGTCTGTCCAGAAGGACATCATGGTCAACAGTGTCGAATGCAGCACTTAAATCTAAGAGTACAAGGACAGAGAGCTGTTTGGCATCTGTGTTGGCTCTAAGATCATTTACCACTTTAACTAATGAGGTCTCTGTGCTGTGGTGGGCACGAAAACCAGATTATAATTTTTCAAAAATAGAGTTGGCACTTAAAAAATAATTTCTCCTGAATTTTGCTTAAGAATGGAAAATTGCTAAGAGCTGATGAATCTAGATTACTTTTCTTCAGAAGGGGTTTCACCATAGCAGTTTTTAGTGCAGTGGGGAAAGTGCCTGTGAACAGGGAGTGATTAACAATAGCTTGCACTTCTTCAGATATGCAATTAAAAACTTGAGCCTCTAAAGCACAACACTCCACGTTACTTAGCCTGCATTTAAACAGGCCCTTATCCAAATGGCTTGAGAGAGCATACACACGTTTTGCTTAATGTGGAATAATAAAACACATCTGCATGTTTTGAGGACACTTGTTTGTCCATCCCACGCTTCATCACCAAAGATGTTATCGCCGTTTTGTTTTTCTCTAAAGCGGATGAGATCAAACTGATAATTATCACCTAGATTATTTCACTTTTTGTAGAATCTATAATGTTATTCATCAGGCCATTTTGTAAAGCCACAGTGAGGTATTTCTTGATAGTATTACCAAAAGGATTGCACACAGACACTTTACATGCCAGGGGGTGACTGTTCTCTAGGCCACTTCATAGACTGTAGTGCCGCTCTGAACCCAAGTGCTTGTTTTCAGATGCATTTCTGCTGCTTGTTAATATGTGTGAGTGTTTCTCTCCTGGTGGAATAAAAAGCTGTTAATGTATAACATTGTGAGCACAGAGGCTCTGTACTGTACCATACCATCCCTCCAGCTGGCTCTCTGACAGACAGACACATGGCTGAGAAGGCTGCATCCCAAATGGCACTCTGGTACCTACATAGTGCACTACTTTTAAGCAAAGCCCTATGGACCCTTGTCAAAAGTAGTGCACTACAAAGGAAATAGGGTACCATTTAGTTCGCAGATACCGTGTAGCTGTGAAAGTCACATGGAGTCTGCGGGGAGATTGCAGCTCTGAGCTATTTGGGTAGGGTACTAATGGCCTGCAATACATCACAGTCTATACGGTCGTTGTTAGTGGACAGCTTCAGTCTTTTAGTTTAGGACCACACTTTCTTCCCCTTTTAGTTGCCACAGCTTGGCTATCTCTTGATCAGTCACCTTAGGAAGCTGAAGGATACGGTATGGTGAGTCTTTCTAATGGATGATGTTTTATTACACAGTTTAGCACCAAGGTTCTGAGCCTAGGAGTAGCAGAGCTGCTGAGTCAAGGTTCAAGTTTTAATGTCACATGCACAAGTACAGTGAAATGCCTTTCTTGCAATCTCAAAATGCAACAATGCAATAACCAATAACAATGTAATACTAGAAGAAAAAAAACACAAGAAATAAGAAGAAATATCAAGAACACAATAAGTAAGTAAGTAAGCATATTATATACAGGGTCATTTCCAATACCATATTTACAATGTGCAGGGATACTGGAGTGATGGAGGTAGAAACAGTGAGGAAAAAAAGTATTTGATCCCCTACTGATTTTGTACATTTGCCCACTGACAAAGAAATGATCAGTCTAAAATTTTAATGGAAGGTTTATTTGAACAGTGAGAGACAGAATAACAACAAAATCCAGAAAAACGCATGTCAAAAATGTTATAAATTGATTTGCATTTTAATGAGGGAAATAAGTATTTGACCCCCTCTCAATCAGAAAGATTTCTGGCTCCCAGGTGTCTTTTATACAGGTAACGAGCTGAGATTAGGAGCACACACTTAAAGGGAGTGCTCCTAATCTCAGTTTGTTACCTGTATAAAAGACACCTGTCCACAGAAGCAATCAATCAATCAGATTCTAAACTCTCCACCATGGCCAAGACCAAAGAGCTCTCCAAGGATGTCAGGGACAAGATTGTAGACCTACACAAGGCTGAAATGGGCTACAAGACCATCGCAAAGCAGCTTGGTGAGAAGGTGACAACAGTTGGTGCGATTATTCTCAAATGGAAGAAACACAAAAGAACTGTCAATCTCCCTCGGCCTGGGGCTCCATGCAAGATCTCACCTCGTGGAGTTGCAATGATCATGAGAACGGTGAGGAATCAGCCCAGAACTACACGGGAGGATCTTGTCAATGATCTCAAGGCAGCTGGGACCATAGTCACCAAGAAAACAATTGGTAACACACTACGCCGTGAAGGACTGAAATCCTGCAGTGCCCGCAAGGTCCCCCTGCTCAAGAAAGCACATATACAGGCCCGTCTGAAGTTTGCCAATGAACATCTGAATGATTCAGAGGAGAACTGGCTGAAAGTGTTGTGGTCAGATGAGACCAAAATCGAGCTCTTTGGCATCAACTCAACTCGTCGTGTTTGGAGGAGGAGGAATGCTGCCTATGACCCCAAGAACACCATCCCCACCGTCAAACATGGAGGTGGAAACATTATGCTTTGGGGGTGTTTTTCTGCTAAGGGGACAGGACAACTTCACCGCATCAAAGGGACGATGGACAGGGCCATGTATCGTCAAATCTTGGGTGAGAACCTCCTTCCCTCAGCCAGGGCATTGAAAATGGGTCGTGGATGGGTATTCCAGCATGACAATGACCCAAAACACACGGCCAAGGCAACAAAGGAGTGGCTCAAGAAGAAGCACATTAAGGTCCTGGAGTGGCCTAGCCAGTTTCCAGACCTTAATCCCATAGAAAATCTGTGGAGGGAGCTGAAGGTTCGAGTTGCCAAACGTCAGCCTCGAAACCTTAATGACTTGGAGAAGATCTGCAAAGAGGAGTGGAACAAAATCCCTCCTGAGATGTGTGCAAACCTGATGGCCAACTACAAGAAACGTTTGACCTCTGTGATTGCCAACAAGGGTTTTGCCACCAAGTACTAAGTCATGTTTTGCAGAGGGGTCAAATACTTATTTCCCTCATTAAAATGCAAATCAATTCAAGAGCCGTTCAAGAGCCTGTTGGTGCCAGACTTGAAGCACCGAGTCTGTCCAGTCCTCCTGAGGTATAGGTCAGGTGTTTGATTCACACACGTCAGGTGTATGCATCCATCGCCTACTACCAGGACAAGGTCAGGCCATGTGTGGGTACAGATGATGATGATGTGTTCTGTGAGAGGGACTGTTACAAGACTTTGTTCCAGCTTCAGCTGCACTGACTTGACCTGCCAGGCCCAATTCTGTGTCTTTATGTGATCATGTGTATGATTGAAAAAATGGCTTGCTGGAGCTGGTCTGAGCGGTCGGCTGTGAATGCCCTCACCCGCTAGAACTTAATGTTGATTGTTAAGGTTCTGACTCGCTACAGGCTGTCCGGCAAGAACAAGGCAGATGTGTTCATATTAGAGTCCACGGGTGCAAAAAGTTGGACCCGTTCCGAAATGGATGGGGCTTTCCCATCCAGACCCGATATCCATAAAAAAATTAAAATTATATAGAGACCCGTTGCGAACGGGCCCGAGGACAACTAGATCCGCTACATATAGACCTGGTCGGATCCAGACCCGATCCGATCCGAGTGAGAGAAGTAGCAGAAAAGTCCATTTTTAAGCTACTTTATTAACCGGAGCTGATAAAGCTTGAGGGAAAGGAGGTAGAGAGGTGACGTTGTCTAGCAGAGGCCGTGTGTGTAGGCTACTGTGAGTGTCAGCGAGTGACACGGGGAACAGGGAGGAGGGAGGGAGAGACGAGAGACAGCAACCAACCAAGCCGACTCACGCTATAGTAGACTAATAGCTGCCATAGCTAGGTCATTTATCACCAATATGATTACGGAGTACCTGTCTTGACTGCATCAAACCGGGAGAAGCTAGTTAAGCTAGCTAGCTAGGCTAATGAGGCTGCATGCATTTTCTCGTCCTACACAATTACAAACGACAACAACTCCATTCAGAATATAAAGTAGCAGCCTAGCTGTTGGCTCTTGGTCGTTGTAGCCTATCCTTCACCTTTAACTTTTAATTCCATCATTTTAATTCCATCTTCCTCCATTGATTAGATATCTCCTAACCTTTGCCCCACACGGAGGCTCTATGACTGTAGCCTATTGCCGCTTTGATGACTTATGATTGGCTAACAACAAGCTACACACGCCACTCTCGTGAAAAGCAAAGAGCAGTAGCATCATGTTTGGATCTGTATGGGTCCTTCCGGACAAGTCAGTTAAAATTACACATATCCAAGACTGTGACAACCATATCAGATCAGATCCGACCCAGACCTGTGACATTATTTAGAATTCTGGATCCGGACCTACTCAGATCACAGATTGGGTCTCGGGTATTTGGGTACAGGTGGATCCGTGAAGACCTCTAGTTCATATCCAGAGTTTTATTGGCTCTTGGTCACCACCCCACATTAGCACACTCACACAGACTAGAAGTGATCTTCATGGTTATTGCAGATGCACGCACAACACTTCTAGATTAAAACACACTGATTGGCAACCAAACTTGCGTCTTGTGTCTTCATCTGTCGAAAATGATAGCCACTCTGACCTGGAGCAGGAGCGGTCAGAGTCCAAATGTGCATTCGGGCATGCTGATTGGTGGAAACCAGGAAGCTGTGATAGATAGCTGAGAAGGGTAGAAATCACCCTAACGGGACTGTGGGGAAAGTCACATGCACAGACATGGCCTTTTTTACAATGATTGTGTGTGTATTTAAGAGAGAGATATGTAGGTGGTTGTGTTCCATGTTAGATATACCAAGGGCATCCACATTGCCTCCTGCTCCATCTCCAACACTGATCTCACATTAGGTACCTGTCAGTAGCAGATGAATCTGTCACTGTGAGCTGGTTCGCTGTTGCAACTGTGTAAATTGATTGAACCAGAATGGGCGCCTTGAGAGTGATACAGAGACACAAGATGGTATGAGACACACAGAGGGAGTAAATGAGTAGTGATGGGGGTGAGAGAGAGAGAGAGAGGGAGTGATAGCAAGAGAGAGAAAGAGAGCTAGAGAGAGCAGGCTTTCCTTTCTCTTTAATGTTGTTTGTGCTTGTAGTGTTTTTCCTCTAACTGGGTCAGTGACTGGCCTCCTGCTCTGTGTGTCCTCGGATCAGGCTGGTCAGCCATTAGTGGCTCCATTGGCAGCTGGTGTAATTAGCTGCATAGTGGACCCACCGGACACTGCTAATTAAAACTATTGCCTAGCCTGCACAACTTCTCACCTAAACAACACCACTACTGTACTGTAGTGCAGTCCCGGCCTCTACTGAGGAGAGAAAACAATAGGTCTGATGTCGTCATCTCACTGAGTTTGGGGGGCATCCTCACCTGGAAGGCAGGACAGGACTGTTACCTTTTTCTGAGTCAACAAAGGGTATTTGAATGGGGGATCTTCTACAAGCAGTTATTTTAGAAGCACTGGCTTGATTTCATCAAGCATGGGCAGTACGTTCTTAAAAACTATTGTTGAACAACTATACTTGTTGTTGGACAACCTCTGTAGAAAGATGTCAAACTGCATAAAAGCATTCGAAGTTCAAAATACGAGAGAGAGAGAGAGAGAGAGAGAGAGAGAGAGAGAGAGAGAGAGAGAGAGAGAGGATCATCCCTTTCTCTCCAGCAAGCAGTTTAACATAACATTTTCATATTCCATTTTCCCTGCACTCACACTGGAGTTAATCAACTGCCTGAAGTGCCATTGTTTTTCCCCCGTTCATTTTGCTCTTTTTTTTATCCTTTCTTCAGTCCCTTAAATGCTCAATTTAAAGAATATTGTTATGCTGGATGGACCCTGTGCTGTTTTGGAGATTGCTACTGTGGAAACCAGGTCAATCCTAATCAGGGATGGGGTGTGGGCAAGTGGCGGGGGAATTATGGAAATCCAAAACTTACATTGTGAAAAATCGATGCTGTTTGTACAGTATCATTTGTTTTGTTTGAGAACAAAGCACTGAACACAATCAGCTTCATTTAGACTTGCTTAATTACTCTCAATGTAGTCCTAATGGACAGACAGATGCAATATTGTGAGAATGAGGCCAGGGAAAATTGATTCAACCTCTGATAAGAATAAGATTGAAGTTTGAACCCTATATCTGTACAGTATAGCAACTACTGCCTTCTGAGAGCCACTTAGTATGGGTGATGAAGGGTGAAGAGGACGTGTGTTTTGGCAAGAGCAGCCACTCGGGTACCTTTAAGGTATTTTCCTTGGCTTTCATCCTGCTCTGATTGCAGGGCTCCATACAAGCTTCTGAAGAACCTGAAAAATGTAAATGTCAGAGAAAGAGAGACATGTCAACGGTTGGAGGCCGATAGGCTTAACAGTGAATTCTCTTTTGTCACAGTATATCATCAGCAGTGTAAAGTAGTTTTTTGGGGTATCTGTACTGTACTTTACTATTTATATAATTTTGACAACTTTTACTTTTACTTCACTACATTCCTATAGAAAAGAATGTGCTTTTTACTCCATACATTTTCTCTGACACCCAAAAGTACTCTTTACATTTTGAATGCTTAGCAGGCCAGGAAAATGGGTCAATACACACTTATCAAGAGAATGTCCCTGGTCAACCCTATTGCCTCTGATCTGGTAGACTCATAGCATGCATGCTTTGTTTGTAAATTATGTCTGAGTGTTGGTGTGCTCCTGGCTATCTGTAAATTTAAAAAACAAGAAAATGGTGCTGTCTGGTTTGCTTAATATTACGAATTTTAAATGATTTATACTTTTACTTTTGATACTTAAGTATATTTAAAACTAAACACCTTTCGACTTTTACTCAAGTAGTATTTTACTGGGTGACTTTCACTGCTAGCCTACTTGAGTAATTTTCTATTAAGGTATCTTTACTTTTACTCAAGTATGGCAACTGGGTACTTTTCCCACCAATGTATATCATGTTAACTATAATTTTACATAACGATAGTGGGTATACCATTTGGTGTGAGGTGCCAGAGCTGCAGCGGGGAGCGGTGGGTGAGAGGCAGGCATTGGGCTGGGCTGGGGTGAGGGTGTAGTGTTACGTCCACCGTGGTAGTAATATTCTCAGGGGTTATTTATATGAGCCTGGTCTTTGAACGCGCGTGCCAGCGCACTCGCATTGGGAAGGACATATTGAGCTCCCAAGTATGTAGGCCTATCCAAGTGCATCGATCACCATCCGGCTGACAAGCCTCTCGCGGACGTGTGAGTTAATGGCATGCCATTGCATTGGGGAAAGAAAGCCTTCCGCTCAGACTTTGGCAAGTGGAGACCACTGGTGGAGATGTTCCTTGGCTTTTTGCCATTAGCCTATTGGCATTTGAATAGACATACTTGAAATTACAATTTACCGGTATCGAAGCAATCTTATTTTGATTAATCGTTATTGTATCAAACAGATGCGAAACACACAGCCTACAGAAGAGCTTTGTACATGAACTTCTGACAAAAGCCGAGTTATGAATCATTCCACCTGTCTTTCTCGGGACAAAGCAGAGCCAATAAACAGATACTAGATGTTGTTCTTATCTAACGCTATATGAATTACTGTCCAAATCTGCCAACATGAACACCTCCCAACAGGGTATATACATATGGGCCTATCACATTAGATATTTCCTAGAAGTGAATGTCAGTTGCTGACAGGACACCATGCTGATAGGGTTCCTATTTCATGTTTAATTTATAGACCTCACTCAGTGAAGGAATACTACATGGTTGTCACGCCCTGGCTCTGGGGACTATTAAATGTTGAGCCAGGGTGTGGATTTTCCTTGTTTAGTTTTCTATGTTTTTCATTCTAGTTCGTGTATTTCTATGTTGGCCAGGGTGGTTCCCAATCAGAGACAGCTGTAGCTCGTTGTCTCTGATTGGGGACCATACTTATGCAGCCTGTTGGCACATGTTTATTGTGGGATCTTGTTCCGTATGGTTGTTTTGGTGTTAACCTAGGACTTAACGTATCGTTTGGTTTGTTGTTTTTGTTCGTGTGTGTTAAGTACGTTAATTAAATAAAATGTACGCTTACCACGCTGTGCCTTGGACCGCTTCATCCAGTAACGAACGTGACAATGGTTGATATCTCACAGAGATATATTTCTGCCAGGCTCTGACACTTCTGATGGGGCCATAGATTTATAACCCTATCAGTTCGCTAATTGAAACAACCTGGTGGTTTCATTTTCATAGTCACATACACTCCCATTCAAAAGTTTGGGGTCACTTAGAAATGTCCTTGTTTTTAAAAGAAAAGCAATTTTTTTGTCCATCAAAATAACATCAAATTGATCAGAAATACAGTGTAGACATTGTTAATGTTGTAAATGGCTATTGTAGCTGGAAACTTTTTAATGGAATATCTACATTTACATTTAAGTCATTTAGGAGACGCTCTTATCCAGAGCGACTTACAGTTAGTGAGTGCATACATATTTTCATACTGGTCCCCCGTGGGAATCGAACCCACAACCCTGGCGTTGCAAGCGCCATGCTCTCCCAACTGAGCTACACAGGACTAAGCGTACAGAGGCCCATTATCAGCAACCATCAGTCCTGTGTTCCAATGGCACGTTGTGTTTGCTAATCCAAGTTTATCATTTTAAAAGGCTAATTGATCATTAGAAAACCCTTTTGCAATTATGTTAGCACAGCTGAAAACTGTTGTGCTGATTAAAGAAGTAATAAAACTGGCCTTCTTGAGACTAGTTGAGTATCTGGAGCATCAGCAATTGTGGGTTCGATTACAGGCTCAAAATGGCCAGAAACAAATAACTTTCTTCAGAAACTCGTCAGTCTATTCTTGTTCTGAGAAATGAAGGCTATTCCATGCGAAAAATTGCCAAGAAACTGAAGATCGCTGTGTACAACTCCCTTCACAGAACAGAGCAAACTGGCTCTAACCAGAATAGAAAGAGGAGTGGGAGGCCCCGGTGCACAACTGAGCAAGAGGACAAATACATTAGAGTGTCTAGTTTGAGAAACAGACGCCTCACAGGTCCTCAACTGGCAGCTTCATTAAATAGTACCCGCAAAACACCAGTCTCAACGGGATGCTGACCTTCAGAGTTGCAAAGAAAAAGCCATATCTCAGACTGGCCAATAAAAATAAAAGATGGGCAAAAGAACACAGACACTGGACTCTTCCTTTGCAACTCTGACTAGAAGGTCAGCATCCTGGAGTCGCCTCTTCACTGTTGATGTTGAGACTGGTGTTTCCGGGTACTATTTAATGAAGCTAACAAGTTACATTAATTTCAGCATATTATAATGACAGGTGATTTATTATAATCTAATAAACTATAATAAACTGTATTAATGATAATTAAAAATACATATACTAAAATACACTATATATAAACAAAAGAATGTGGACACCCCTTCAAATTAGTGGACTATTTCAGCCAGACCCGTTGCTGACAGGTGTATAAAATCGAGCACACAGACATGCAATCTCCATAGACAAACATTGACAGTAGAATGGCCTTACTGAAGAACTCAGTGATTTTCAATGTGTCATCGTCATAGGATGCCACCTTTCCAACAAGTCAGTTCGTCCAATTTATGCCCTGCTTAAGCTGCCCATGTCAACTGTAGTGCTGTTATTGTTAAGTGGAAACGTCTAGGAGCAACAACGGCTCAGCCGTGAAGTGGTAGGCTACACAAGTTCACAGAATGGAACCACCATGTGCTGAAGCGCGTAGCGCGTAAAGATCATCTGTCTTCGGTTGCAACACTCACTACCGAGTTCCAAACTGCCTCTGGAAGCAAGGTCAGCACAATAGCTGTTCGCCAGGAGCTTCATGAAATGGGTTTCCATGGCAGAGGAGCCGCACACAAGCCTAAGATCATCATGCTCAGTCCCAAGTGTCGGCTGGAGTGGTGTAAAGCTCGCGGCCATTGGACTCTGGAGCAGTGGAAACGCGTTCTCTGGAGTGATGATGCACGCTTCACCATCTAGCAATCCGATGGATGAATCTGGGTTTGGCGAGATGCCAAGGGAACGCTACCTGCCCGAAAGCATAGTGCCAACTGTAAAGTCTGGTGGAGGAGGAATAATGGTCTGGGGCTGTTTTTCATGGTTCAGGCCCCTTACTTCCAGTGAAGGGAAATCTTAATGCTACAGCATACAATGACATTCTAGACGATTCTGTGCTTCCAAATTTGTGGCAACAGTTTGGGGAAGGCCCTTTCCTGTTTCAGCATGACAATGCCCCCGTGCTCAAAGCGAGGTCCATACAGAAATGGTTTGTCGAGATCAGTGTGGAAGAACTTGACTGGCCTGCACAGAGCTCTGACCTCAACTCTATCAAACATCATTCGGGATGAATTGGAACGCCGACTGCGAGCCAGGACTAATCGCCCAACATCAGTGCCCGACCTCACTAATGCTCTTGTGGCTGAATGGAAGCAAGTCCCTGCAGCAATGTTCCAACATCTAGTGGAAAGCCTTCCCAGAAGAGATGAGGCTGTTATAGCAGCAAAGGGGGAACCAACTCCATTTTAATGCCCATGATTTTTGAATGAGATGTTCGACGAGAAGGTGTCCACATACTTTTGGTCATGTTGTGTAAATGAATAGAATTTCGACCTTCATGTCTTTCAAGATAATATAATCGATGACAAAGTGATAAATAACATAAATGAAATTGTATAGGCGCGGCCGTGATAGCGTTGAAGTCCCTTTGAATGCGCATTCGTGTGTAGAGTGGCTGCGCGCTCTGACACCAGTGACTCCGGCGCGCGAGCTGGGATTTCGGCTTTGACAGTCAGTCTTGTCACACATCGTTTCGAAATATGTTGGGTACGGATGACCACAGGGACAATCTGAAACGGAACGGTACAGGTAGGCTGAAATCCAACATATAGTGTGTAGCTTTTGTTTTTACATATTGACATGTGTGCTGTTTACTATTCAAAGTTTGTGGCCCCCATGTGACAGTTCATCACGCACAATTATTAGACCACTGGTAGCGCGTGTACAGTAGCCTATTTTCCATTCATAACGGAATGATTAGCTATAAAGTTATCCTGAGAGTGCCAAATTATACATTTTTAACGAGGCAGATGCATGTATATGCCTAGCTATTTTATTTACAATGAATGGACGAACATGGCAATTTGTTGTCATGGGCAGGATATATTTTTTTATATGCATGTAATATTCATTTTTATTAGACTGTTAATCAAAACACCTTTAGTAGTTTTATATGATTACAGCTTCGAGGTAATTTATTGACTGTAACTAACAAAGCAAATGTTATAATCTATTGATACACTGTTGCGCTTTGAGGCTAGGCTATTATTTGAGCGCACGTTGATCGTTTGAATTGCCCATATGGCGATCTGAATAGGTTTATTTGTTCATACTTCATCACACTGAATAAAATATAATATTGTTCGACCGTTCATCGTCTATCCCGTCTCGGAACCGGGCTGGGTGTATCCGCAAGGCATGGAGTGAGCCGGTGCTTGTGGTCCTCAACCGCCAGATGCAGGCAGGCTTTCCCTCGATAGAAAACTGTAACCATGAAACTTATGCTCCAACAGCATTTGTTGTAGGCTATTTAACTCTACCGAATTCCAAAGCTCTTTCTCATGTGTATGGTGTGGTTCGATAACGTCTAATCTGGCAAAACATCCGTTTATTTATATACACACGCTGTGGGGCATGCTTTGTTTGTACTGTATGTTGACAGGGATCATTTAAGAAATGGTGTGCCAAGTGACATATGCCCATGTTGTTTGTGCTCAGAGATGACTCTGCCGTAAACTGTCACTTACGGGTCCAGAGTGTCTCTTTACTGCTATAGCAGGCAGCAGGTACAACACCACAGTCCCAGTCCCAGCTCCAGCCTGAATGGCCACGGTGCTCTCTGCTACACTGAAGTAAAGCAACCATTACTATTTTATTACAGGACCATTTTGACAGAAAGCTCTCTCTCTCTCTCTCTCTCTCTCTCTCTCTCTCTCTCTCTCTCTCTCTCTCTCTATATCTCTCTCTCTCTCTCTCACTCTCACTCTCTCTCTCTCTCGCTCTCTCTCTCTCTCTCTCTCTCTCTCACTCTCACTCTCACTCTCACTCTCACTCTCACTCTCACTCTCACTCTCTAGGTCAAGTCCATTGTGGGGCCGTTGCACTTCCTCACAATTTTTTGGGGAAAAGCTATTTTTGAGACTGTTTACGCACTATTGCTCCTCCATATACAATCAACAAAAACTATTCACGTACTGAGCAAAGACAAAGATGTACAGAACTGTCCAGGCCATGTGAGAAAAGTGTGTGGAATTTAAAGAGAAGGTAGAAGTATATTTGGACTGGTGGAAATGATAATGTATGGACAGAGAGAGAAAGGGAGAGGGAGAGCAAGAGAGAGGGAGAGAGAGAGAGAGAGTGAGGGCTGAATCTGTAGACAAAGAAAGAGTCCCCATACGCATCTTGATGGAGGTAAGACTAAATTGTTTGTGACACAGCGAGTGGTTTACAGTGCAGAACAGTGACACTCTCATTATGCCAATAAAGTGGATGCTACATTAGCAGTGGTCTGGTCTCTCTGCTGGTGTCTCACTGTGTATCACACCGCCCTGCTTCCTTCCCCTCCACTCCCAATGAGGGGTCATGTTGGGACTTAATCAACTGGGCTGGTAGCTGGGCTGGTAGCTGGTTGGTCCCACTGACAAGACCACTGTGCAGTATGTATGTATGTATGTATGTATGTGGGTATTTATTTGTATGAATATGTATTTATCTGTATGAATATGTATTTATATATATATATATATATATATATGAGTATGTATCTTTATGTATGAATATGTATTTTTTATTTATGAATATGAATTCATTTTTGGGGGATACTGTACCTTTTCTTTTTATATTCAGTTTACAGTTTTTCACTGTAAATAGCAAGATTGACACACACACACACACACACACTCCTGCTGTGTGGGAGGTACATGTGTCTTGAAGTCAGGAGGTACTGTAGCTCTTTTCTGCATTGATTTTCTTTTTAAACAGTTTAGTGTTTTCTCTGTACTACCTGGCTTTAGATGGGTTATTTTAGGGGTTGGATGGCTTTTTGACAGAAGCCCTGAACCCTTCACAATTCTCACAAACCTCTTCTACTTACTTGTTGTTCTTTCTCTCTTTTTCAACAACCTTTGTATACATTTATCTTTCTTTTGTTGTTCTAGAAATAGTACTTTCCCATATTTACATTTAAGTATGAATTGTAGGGTGTATTCAATGTGTATTACTCAATTATACGGGAATAAACATAACAGCTTAACCTACAGAATAGGCAACCCTTCTCCAGTCATGCTATGACACATCATCCATACTGTCTTTCATCAACGTAAACAGTGCTCTATCGCTGTCTCGCCATATCCCCTCTCTGCATCTTCCCCAGCATCTCTCCCTCCCATGGTGTTGTGCCACACCACTCTGAGATCTCTGTCTGACATTTTGAGCAGACCTCTTCTCCACACAGATGTCCTTCTCTTTCCCCCATTGTGCTGGGACCTCCTGTTGTGTATTCCTGTATGATGTTCTCCATGTCATCGCCTGCTGGGCCAAAGTGATGGGGGAGTGTGCACATTGGTCAACACACACAGCGTGAGTCCTCACATCATTTAGCTTGCTTTTTTCTGTGTGTGCGCGTGTGTGTGTGTTTCAGAATGTCCTGTCAGTCTAATGTCCTTCATTTCAGCCTACGTTCGATCACAGCGACCTTCAGTGTGATTCTGTGAAAAGTTTTGTGCAGTCCCCACTGGCTGCTTCTTCTGCTGCCAGCACGAATACACAGTTAAATCCCAATTAGCCAGGGGACGCTGGATAACAGAAGGAGGTCTGTCAGTGTCCTGTCTTTCTGTCTGTCTGTCTGTCCTGGCCTCAGTGACACCGCCATAGTATAATTTACCTGGTGATCAAACATAATCCAAATCAGATGCCTTGTTACATGAAGCAGGAGGTGCAAAGCAAAACGATAGCATTTAGAGGAGGGGGAATGTGAAACCCCTCATCATTCCTGAGCCATTGTTGCAGATGAGCAGAGCCAGTGGAGTGGAGTGGAGGCTTGAAGCTGACCTGAGCCAGGCTGGATGACAGGTGAACTCAAAAGGGCAAATATCTATAAACAGGCGTGAACATCCCCCCCTCCGGCCGCTCTCCACTCGCCTCACTCAGACAGATGGAGAGGTCACTCCAGCCCTCACTGCCACCCTGATCGCACTGTACTGTACGACTAGTGGCAGAGGACGGGTGTGTGTGTGTAGGCGGGGGGTTTCTGACAGCTGCATGAAGCCCGCCTCAGGGCAAGCAGGCCTTTCCTGGAGAAAAGCCACCCTCCGCCTGGCTGATTGGCATGCCCGGCCGGCAGTGCTCACGGCTGGGACCGACTCAGCAGAAGACTGCCTAGCTCTTCAGTGGGGTGCTGGAGGGTTTGCGCTGTCCACTATGCCCTCACTCGTATGTGCCCTCTGGGCAGAGGGTATAGAGTGTTACTGCTACTAACACATTAACCTCTCTGTCCCCAGTCACTCTCCCTACCCACTGTCCACTCCTGATCCCTTCTGTACTTCCTCCTACCCACCAAGCTCTACCAGGAAGTGAACAGGCCAATAGAAGGGAGCCAAGAGGTACCCTCTGAGTCAGAGAAGGGAGACAGTCAGAGGGTAAGCTCCCATTGAACAGCAGATTGAACCTGTGGTGGAGCTTTGTCTGATCCTGTATTTTGATCCTGGCCCAGGGGTTTTGATTCCTCATTACGTGATCATTATCTAATTAACACAGAGTGACAGACCCTTATCTCACTACCTCAGAGCCGTGATCCTCACACACGTACACACATACCCTCTCACACCTCCATAATGACCCTCACACACACACACTGGGCCTAGTGTTAGACACGCACGTACACACACCTGCCTGCGCAAACACACACACAGTGGCCTGTCTATTTTCCATGGCTGTTGGCATGTCGTTGTGCTCGTGAGCTGAACAGAGGGTCAGTGTTTGAGGCCAGGTAGGCAGGCAGACCCCCCTTCCCCTCCCAATAGGAGCACTAAATAGCCTGGTTGTTTTGAGGCCCCATCACTACTCAACAGGAAGGGTGGGGACCCTGTCTAAACTCATTCTATCACAGGTTCCATATAAAAGACTGCCTGCATGCATATTCATGTCTAGGTGTGTATGTAAGAACACGATTGTGTATTCTGACCAAAGATTAATGTCTGTGATTGGTTGATTACAGTCAAACTCAGAGAGTCCATTGGTCACACAAAGTGTTTGGTTGATAACATGGCTCTTAGAGAGACAGAGGATGAGGAGAACAGATATATATATAAAGGCTATACTTATGTTTATGCATTTTTGAACTACAGTGAATCATTCAGAGCCCTTTTCAGCGAGACTTTTATCTAAAACTGAGAGTGGTTTACCTCAGTCAGTGTATGGAGCGCATGTCCTATTGTACTGTGATCTCCACAGACAGCACACTCTTTCTCTGTGCTCTTCAGCCTTTGTAGATGGCCGTGGCTGCACTTTTCATGTAGGTGTGTAAAGTGGCAAGTTTGTCATCTTGCGGAGTTATGACTTTGGACGATAATAATACGGCTATAAATAATGCGTTTTATGCCTTTCTCAAACGCAAGGACATTTTCTCAAACCCAAGTCACACAATACAATTCGGAATAAAACACAGCAAATGAAGTGAATATCCTAGAGAGAAAGGTGCAGAATAAATATGAAGAGCGTGAAAAGCATTACACTGCAGCATTCAGAAAGAAACAAATGTCAACAATGTTAGAAAATAGGGGCAGGGATAGAGGAGATGAAAATGTAAGATACCAGAACTTATTCATTTGATGAAAACAGCCTATAGCGATTCCTAACAAATATACACACAGCTGGTCTTATGCCAAGATTCAAATGCACACACACACACACACACACACACACACACACACACACACACACACACACACACACACACACACACACACACACACACACACACACACACACACACACACACACACACACACATACCCAAAACATTTTTGGGAGAATGAGATGAGATGAAATGCATTTCTGAGAGCATGACCTTGCACTAGAATACAATTTGACCATATGTGCATTAGATTAGTCTGTGACCATGCATGTGAATCTTTCCATAAGAGCAGCAGCTGTGTGTGTGTGTGTGTTTATTTGTGTGTATATTTGGGGAAAACTCTAGGGTAAAAATCTGAGTTACGTTGGGGTGAGAGTGTGTGAGGAAGTTTCTTTAAAATGCTGGCGAGGATCCATCTGGCCCTTCACAACTCCAAGGGAGCAGTCCATCTGCATCCCCGTATGGTTGCCAAGGGTCCATTAACGCAGAATTCAGCGTTTTTCACGTAGAAAAAAAGATAAAATGCGTAAGAAATATCTAGCTGCGTTTTGTAAACGCAGATCTAAAACGCTTCGGCATCAGATGCTCGGCATCAGACTAATTTTATGCTTCAGTTGCACTTACATTTACATTTACATTTACGTCATTTAGCAGACGCTCTTATCCAGAGCGACTTACAAATTGGTGCATTCACCCAATAGCCAGTGGGATAACCACTTTACAATTTTTTTATTATTATTTTTTTTTTTTTGGGGGGTGGGGTTAGAAGGATTACTTTATCCTATCCCAGGTATTCCTTAAAGAGGTGGGGTTTCAAATGTCTCCGGAAGGTGGTGAGTGACTCCGCTGTCCTGGCGTCGTGAGGGAGCTTGTTCCACCATTGGGGTGCCAGAGCAGCGAACAGTTTTGACTGGGCTGAGCGGGAACTATGCTTCCGCAGAGGAAGGGGAGCCAGCAGGCCAGAGGTGGATGAACGCAATGCCCTCGTTTGGGTGTAGGGACTGATCAGAGCCTGAAGGTACGGAGGTGCCGTTCCCCTCACTGCTCCATAGGCAAGCACCATGGTCTTGTAACGGATGCGAGCTTCAACTGGAAGCCAGTGGAGTGTGCGGAGGAGGGGGGTGACGTGAGAGAACTTGGGAAGGTTGAACACCAGACGGGCTGCGGCATTCTGGATGAGTTGTAGGGGTTTAATGGCACAGGCAGGGAGCCCAGCCAACAGCGAGTTGCAGTAATCCAGACGGGAGATGACAAGTGCCTGGATTAGGACCTGTGCCGCTTCCTGTGTAAGGCAGGGTCGTACTCTCCGAATGTTTTAGAGCATGAACCTGCAGGATCGGGTCACCGCCTTGATGTTAGCGGAGAATGACAGGGTGTTGTCCAGGGTCACGCCAAGGCTCTTCGCACTCTGGGAGGAGGACACAACGGAGTTGTCAACCGTGATGGCGAGATCATGGAACGGGCAGTCCTTCCCCGGGAGGAAGAGCAGCTCCGTCTTGCCAGGGTTCAGCTTGAGGTGGTGATCCGTCATCCATACTGATATGTCTGCCAGACATGCAGAGATGCGATTCGCCACCTGGTTATCAGAAGGGGGAAAGGAGAAGATTAGTTGTGTATCGTCAGCGTAGCAATGATAGGAGAGGCCATGTGAGGATATGACAGAGCCAAGTGACTTGGTGTATAGGGAGAAAAGGAGAGGGCCTAGAACTGAGCCCTGGGGGACACCAGTGGTGAGAGCACGTGGTGCGGAGACAGCTTCTCGCCACGCCACTTGGTAGGAGCGACCGGTCAGGTAGGACGCAATCCAGGAGTGAGCCGCGCCGGAGATGCCCAGCTCGGAGAGGGTGGAGAGGAGGATCTGATGGTTCACAGTATCAAAGGCAGCAGACAGGTCTAGAAGGACAAGAGCAGAGGAGAGAGAGTTAGCTTTAGCAGTGCGGAGAGCCTCCGTGACACAGAGAAGAGCAGTCTCAGTTGAATGACCAGTCCTGAAACCTGACTGGTTTGGATCAAGAAGGTCATTCTGAGAGAGATAGCAAGAGAGTTGGCTAAAGACGGCACGCTCAATAGTTTTGGAAAGAAAAGAAAGAAGGGATACTGGTCTGTAGTTGTTGACATCAGTGGGATCGAGTGTTGGTTTTTTGAGAAGGGGTGCAACTCTCGCTCTCTTGAAGACGGAAGGGACATAGCCAGCGGTCAAGGATGAGTTGATCAGCGAGGTGAGGTAGGGGAGAAGGTCACCGGAGATGGTCTGGAGAAGAGAGGAGGGGATGGGGTCAAGCGGGCAGGTTGTTGGGCGGCCTGCAGTCACTAGTCGCAAGATTTTATCTGGGGAGAGAGGGGAGAAAGAAGTCAAAGCATAGGGTAGGGCAGTGTGAGCAGGACCAGCAGTGTCATTAGACTTAACAAACGAGGATCGGATGTCGTCAACCTTCTTTTCAAAGTGGTTGACGAAGTCATCCACAGAGAGGGAGGGGGGGGGGGGTGGGGGGGGGGGATTCAGCAGTGAGGAGAATGTGGCAAAGAGCTTCCTAGAGTTAGAGGCAGATGCTTGGAATTTAGAGTGGTAGAAAGTGGCCTTAGCAGCAGAAACAGATGAAGAAAATGTAGAGAGGAGGGAGTGAAAAGATGCCAGGTCGGCAGGGAGTTTAGTTTTCTTCCATTTCCGCTCAGCTGCCCGGAGCTCTGTTCTGTGAGCTCGCAATGAGTCATCAAGCCACGGAGCTGGAGGGGAGGACCGAGCCGGCCGGGAGGATAGGGGACACAGGGAGTCAAATGATGCAGAAAGGGAGGAGAGGAGGGTTGAGGAGGCAGAATCAGGAGATTGGAGGGAGAAGGATTGAGCAGAGGGAAGAGATGATAGGATGGAAGAGGAGAGAGTAGTGGGAGAGAGAGAGCGAAGGTTGCGGCGGCGCGTTACCATCTGTGTAGGGGCAGAGTGAATAGTGTTGGAGGAGAGCGAGAGAGAAAAGGATACAAAGTAGTGGTCGGAGACATGGAGGGGAGTTGCAGTGAGATTAGTAGAAGAGCAACATCTAGTAAAGATGAAGTCAAGCGTATTGCCTGCCTTGTGAGTAGGGGGGGACGGTGAGAGGGTGAGGTCAAAAGAGGAGAGGAGTGGAAAGAAGGAGGCAGAGAGAAATGAGTCAAATGTAGACGTAGGGAGGTTGAAATCCCCCAAAACTGTGAAGGGTGAGCCATCCTCAGGAAAGGAACTTATCAAGGCGTCAAGCTCATTGATGAACTCTCCAAGGGAACCTGGAGGGCGATAGATGACAAGGATATTAAGCTTAAATGGGCTAGTGACTGTGACAGCGTGGAATTCAAATGAGGAGATAGACAGATGGGTTAGGGGGAAAATTGAGAATGACCACTTGGGAGAGATGAGGATTCCTGTGCCACCACCCCTCTGACCAGATGCTCTCGGGGTATGCGAGAACACATGGTCAGACGAGGAGAGAGCAGTAGGAGTAGCAGTGTTTTCAGTGGTAATCCATGTTTCCGTCAGCGCCAGGAAGTCGAGGGACTGGAGGGTAGCATAGGCTGGGATGAAGTCAGCCTTGTTGGCAGCAGAACGGCAGTTCCAGAGGCTGCCTGAGACCTGGAACTCCAGGTGTGTGGTGCGTGCAGGGACCACCAGGTTAGAGAGGCAGCAGCCACGCGGTGTGAGGCGTTTGTGTAGCCTGTGCGGAGAGGAGAGAACAGGGATAGGCAGAGGCATAGTTGACAGGCTGTAGCAGATGGCTACAATAATGCAGAGGAGATCGGAATGAAATGAACTAAACATCTGGGAAAGGAGAGAGCAGGGCCTCCCTCACCAAAAAAAATATAACTCTCCCAACTTCCACCTCAGAAACTATAATTGTTTCACTGAACCACCCGAATAAAACTCTCCCAACTTCCACTTTAGAAATTAGAATTGTTGTAAACTACAGCGGTTCAATGTTTCAAGGAATAGACTCAACTTACTTTATTCAGCTAGCTAACTATGACGCCATAGCTAACTAGCATGCTAGCATCCAATAACACACAGTTTAGCACCAATACTTGGTTACAACAAACTACCAATAGTGTGTTAACACACTAAACAGATAATTTGTGTCCGTGTCTAGTTCTTTCATAACGCAGCAATAATTAAACGTTGGCTAGCTAGCACAAAGATATTGTATTTAGCTACCATAGTACAGCTAGCTGGTAGTGTTGGCTAGCTAGCAATGGCTGCTGTGTTGACTTTGTTTGAAAAACGGCGTCGCTGCGAACGAATGTAGCTGGCTAAAAGGATATTGTATTTAGTTGCTACCGTTGTTAATAGCTACTCGGCAGCTAGTCCAGGAGGTGAGTTAGCTAGCTAGCTTCGTGCTACACCTGGCACCGTCGAATACAAAAGTAACCTACAATAACTACATACAACAACTACCCACAACAGCCCACGATGCCTACCTATAATACCTAATAATATACAGCCCACGATGCCTACCTATAATACCTAACTACAATCTAAATACATAGTTTAAGCCTTACTCGACAAAGCCCAAGCTATGTATAAAGCCAAACTTACCCGACGCCAGCTGTCTGGGTGGCAGACTGCAATCAGTAGCTGTAATTAAGTACAGCAGCTACCAACCACCTAACATTAATGCCTCGGATAATGAGGTAGAAAAACAGCTGAATGGTAGGCAGCTAGCTGGCTCAATCACAGGTACTCTTAAGCGTGAAATAACATTGGAAACAACTAACCACAGTTGCTAAAAGTTACCAGTAGCTACCCGCTAGCTAGCTAGTTTTGTTGGTCCAAGTAGTGGGTTAGCTAGCCTCGTGCTTCGCCGGGGTCCGCCGAATACAATACTTACCTACAATAATTACCTACAATAACCTACAATAACCTACAATAACTACCTAAGTAAACTACCTATAATACCTAACTACAATACCTACCTACAATCTAAATACATGGTTTAAGCTTTACTCAACACCATATAAGAAGCCAAGCTTACCTCCTGCTAGAGAAAACACAACCTCTCCCGACCACCGTCAGACGAACTGACAGGCTTTCTATCAGCAGACAGTGCTCTGTCTGATGTGTAGCTACTTTTCTCTGGTACTTTTCTCAGTGTAGCCTATTTTTCTCTGGTAAAATGCAAGATTAACTTCTAGCAAAACATTAGGAAATGTAGCTTGCTGCATTCTTTCTATGATAAACATTAGATATATGATGGCCATGCATCTTTTTTGAAAAAAATACCTTGCTTTTTCATTGTAAGCTCATTTACTTGTGTGGCTGCTAGACAAATAGCGTTGCACTTCTGTTGTCATCTGATGAAAATGAAGCTATTTTATGCCGAATGTGTTGCACTAATGTATTTTCTGTGAAGGAAAACTATAGTCGCACGCCCCTGCTCAGTGTATTGAAGCAAAAAAACACTGTTGACTTTCAATATAAAACGCAGGTGAAATTGTTTAAAGCGCAGGTTTATCGATGGTCTGCGTTTAGAAAATACAGATTTCTGAACTCTAACGCAACCCCTGGTTCCTCACCCCTCTCCCCCTTTACACGACCTCCCACCCCAGCACCTCACCCTCACCTCCACACAAACACACACTACTCCCCTCAGACTTGGAGCGTTTGGAAAATGAACAAGAGTAATAATTTAGGAAGTATGGATGTGAAGAACTCTTACAACAGGAACATTCATATCATCCTTAATATCTGTTTTGTGTTCATGATATGGATTTTGGTGTACTAACCGTACATTGTACAGCCCCCACACCCACTCATCCTGTGTGTTCAGTAGTACTGTACTGTTTCTGAGACTTGTTGTATTTACATGTACACCTAAATTCACCTTTTCAACAAGTGTTGGTTTGAGTCTTTATTCCCTAAAAGCTCAAGCTCTTCCTCAAGGTTATTTCTATCCATATATTATCTAGGAATAATAATAATAATAAGAAGAAGAAGAAGAAGAAGAAGAAGAAGAAGAAGAAGAAGAAGAAGAAGAAGAAGAAGAAAAAGGGAAATTACAATGAAGCAAATAAGCCACTCTTTGACCTCCGTGACCCAAAGAGCGGATTCATAAAATAAATACCACTTCCTGCTTTGAGCAGAGTCTGTCTGAAAAGATATCCGTCTCTAAGAGCCACCTTTGGACAGCGTGACGTCTGTCTGCTGCATTGGCTGAGCTACAGAATGGCTGTTGGTTAGTGACGATGTGGGCGTCTTTTTAACCTGAGGCAGAATCTCTCGGTTTCACAGAGAAACAGCCTTGATTTCATCTTTAAAGGTGATATACACTGCACACCCTGATACACACCCACGCACGCTACAAAATAAAAAAATAAAATAAAACAAGCCCCAGTCCAATGACTCATACCTGTGAAGAATGACCTAATGATGCGGCAGGCGTTGGTCAGACGGTGTGACGTGCACTAATCCATACCTGTGTGTGGGTGTCCTCTGGGATGCAGGCTGTGTTTTCTCTGCTGCTAATAACGCAGTAATCACAGCCATTCCACCTCTCAGTAGGGGGCCCCAGAAAACACACACACGTCCCCCATCTTGTATCGATCAGCCTGAGTCCACAGTTTATAAAAACTCATATAATCCAGTGTAATCCCAGAACCTCCACGGTTAGAGGAGCCTCATCAGGAACAGTAGCTCTCACATTGTTGATCTGTCACACTGACATCGTATTAAAGTAACCATCTCTGGCGTCGACGAAGATGGCGGCCTCGCGACTAGCTCTTAGGAAACTTTTCGGTATTTTATTTTTGCATTAATTTTTTTAAACATTATTAGCTCAGAAAGTGTTTTGTGTCATTACATACAGCCGGGAAAAACTATTGGATATCAGAGCGGCGGTAACTCACTAGCATTACGACCAAGAATATGACTTTCCCGAAGCAGATCCTTTGTTTGCTCTCCCCAGGGCAATTTAACTGATTTCAGCGGCTGACCCATAACATCGCCGGCGGTGGAGAGGCACTCGGAGCGGCCTGCTGGTTCGATTTAGGAGGCGCGCACACCACCCACCGCTTCCAAGTATATTACTCGCTAATGTTTAGTCTTTGGATAACAAAGTCAACGAGCTCAGGGCAAGGATTTCTTTCCAGAGAGACATCAGGGCCTGTAACATACTTTGTTTCACGGAAACATGTCTCTCTAGGGATATTCTGTCGAAATCGGTCCAGCCAGATGGGTTCTCAGTTCATTGCGCAGACAGAAATAAATATCTCTCCGGGAAGCAGAAGGGCGGAGGTGTGTGTTTCATGATTAACAACTCATGGTGTAATTGTAGTAACATACAGGAACTCAAGTCCTTTTGTTCACCCGACCTAGAATACCTCACAATCAAATGCCGACCGTAGTATCTCCCAAGATAATTTTATTGGGTTATAGTCACGGCCGTGTATATCCCCCCTCAAGCCGATACCACGACGGCCCTCAAAGAATTTCACTGGACTTTATGCAAACTGGAAAGCACATATCCTGAGGCTGCATTTATTGTAGCCGGGGATTTTAACAAAGCAAATTTGAGGACTAGGCTGCCGAAGTTCTATCAACATATCGACTGTTGTACTTGGGCTGCTAAAATTCTCAACCATTGGTACTCGAACTTCCGGGATGGTTATAAGGCCCCCCCCCCCCCCCCCCCCGCCCTCCTTTCAGCAAATCTGACCACGACTCCATTTTGCTCCTCCCTTCCTATAAGCAGAAACTCAAACCGGAAGTACCCGTGCTAAGGACTATTCAACGCTTGTCTGACCAATCGGAATCCACGCTTCAAGATTGTTTTCATCACGCGGACTGGGATATGTTCCGGGTAGCTTGCGAAAATAATTTAGACGAATACACTGAAATGGTGACTGAGTTTATCAGGAAGTGTATAGGAGATGTTGTGCCCACTGTGACTATTAAAACCTACCCTAACCAGAAACCATGGATAGATGGGAGCATTCACGCAAAACTGAAAGCGCGAACCACCGCATTTAACCATGGCAAGGTGACTGGGAATATGGCAGAAAACAAACAGTGTAGCTACTCACTCCGCGAGGCAATTAAACTGGCAAAACATCAGTATAGAGACAAAGTGGAGTCGCAATTCAACGGCTCAGTCAGGAGACGTATGTGGCAGGGTCTACAGAAAATCACAGACTATAAAAGGAAAACCAGCCATGTCGCCGATGTCTTGCTTCCGGACAAGCTAAACACCTTTTCGCCCACTCTGAGGATAATACAGTGCCACCGACGCGGCCCACTACCAAGGACTGTGGGCTCTCCTTCTCCATGGCCGACGTAAGACATTTAAGCATGTTAACCCCCGCAACGCTGCCAGCCCAGACGGCATCCCTAGCCGTGTCCTCAGAGCATGTTCAGACCAGCTGGCTGGTGTGTTTACGGACATATTCAATCTCTCCCTATCCCAGTCTGCTGTCCCCACATGCTTCAAGATGACCACCATTGTTCCTGTACCCAAGAAAGCAAAGGTAACTGAACTAAATTACTATTGCCCTGTAGCACTCACCTCTGTCATCATGAAGTGCTTTGAGGGACTAGTCAAGGATCATATCTCCTCTACCTTACCTATCACCCTAGACTCACTTCAATTTGCTTACTGCCCCAATAGATCCACAGACGATGCAATCGCAATCACACTGCACACTGCCCTATCCCATCTGGACAAGAGGAATACCTATGTAAGAATGCTGTTCATTGACTATAGCTCAGCATTCAACACCATAGTACCCTCCAAGCTCATCATTAAGCTCGAGGCCCTGGGTCTGAACCCCGCCCTGTGCAACTGGGTCCTGGACTTCCTGATGGGCCGCCCCCAGGTGGTGAAGGTTGGAAACAACATCTCCACTTCGCTGATCCTCAACACTGGGGCCCCACAAGGATGCATGCTCAGCCCCCTCCTGTACTCCCTGTTCACCCATGACTGCGTGGCCAAGCACGCCTCCAACTCAATCATCAAGTTTGCAGAAGACACACCAGTAATAGGCTTGATAACCAACAATGACCAGGCAGCCTTCAGGGAGGAGGTGAGGGCTCTGGGAGTGTGGTGCTAGGAAAATAACCTCTCACTCAACAAAACAAAGGAGATTTACATTTTAGTCATTTAGCAGACGCTCTTATCCAGAGCAACTTACAGTTAGTGAGTGCATACATTTTTCATACTGGCCCCCCATGGGGATCAAACCCACAACCCTGGCGTTGCAAGCGCCATGCTCTACCAACTGAGCTACAGGAGATGATCGTGGACTTCAGGAAACAGCAGAGGGTGAACCCCCCTATCCACATTGACGGGACCGCAGTGGAGAAGGTGGAAAGCTACAAGTTCCTTGGTGTACACATCACTGACAAACTGAAATGGTCCACCCACTCAGACAGTGTGGTGAAGAAGGCGCAACATAACCTCTTAAACCTCAGGAGGCTGAAGAAATTTGGCTTGGCACCTAAAACCCTCACAAACTTTTACAGATGCACAATTGAGAGCATCCTGTCGGGCTGTATCACTGCCTGGTATGGCAACTGCACCGCCGCAACCGCAGGGCTCTCCAGAGGGTGGTGTGGTCTTCCAAACGCATTACCGGGGGCAAACTACCTGCCCTCCAGGACACCTACAGCACCCGATGTCACAGGAAGGCCAAAAAGATAATCAAGGACATCAACCACCCGAGCCACTGCCTGTTCACCCCGCTATCATCCAGAAGGCGAGGTCAGTACAGGTGCATCAAAGCTGGGACCGAGAGAATGAAAAACAGCTTCTATCTCAAGGCCATCAGACTGTTAAATAGCATCACTAGCACATTAGAGGCTGCTGCTGCCTATTGAAATCACTGGCCACTTTAAGAAATGGAACACTAGTCACTTTAATAATGTTCACATATCTTGCATTACTCATCTCATATGTATATACTGTATTCTATAATATTCTACTGTATCTTAGTCCATGCCGCTCTGTCATTGCTCGTCCATATATGTATATATTCTTAATTCCATTCCTATTGGGTATATGTTGTGAAATTGTTAGATATTACTTGTTTTATATTACTGCACTGTCGGAGCTAGAAGCACAAGCATTTCGCTACACCCGCAATAACATCTGCTAAACACGTGTATGTGACAAATAAAATTTGATTTGATTTGACGTGTGGTGACTACAACAGGGTGTTTTAGATGCCCTATGTTTGGTTCACCATTGGTTGGAGCAGTTGCTGATGCTATGGAGTTGTGATAGACACACTGTTGTTGATTTGTCTTACTGAGATGTTGCGGTGTGGCAACAGCAAGAGAGCTGTTGCTGGGATTTTCTACGGCTTTTGTTTGGTTACCTTGGTTCGCCTCGTGCTGCTGCAGGTGCTGATGCTGTGGGGTTATCATAGACGTGGGTTTGGACTGGTCTGGAATGGAATGGCTCTCTGAAGGGCTGTGTAGTATTTGTTCATCTGTCCTGGCCCTGCCTCCCTCCCCTGCCACTAGCTCCTCAGATTGGAGTGGGGTTTAGCTCCCCTATCACAAACCGCCTGGCCTTTGATTACAACTGAGATTATAGGCCCGTCTCGCACATGCAGATTAATCCTACTGCTACAGTATGTGTGTGTTCTGTCTGTGCTGTGTTTTACATGTTGTTGTGTTTGTAGACTGGGTATGCATTTTCATTTTTCCAACTGTCTGTTTTGACTCTGTATTTGTGTTTCTGTTTCTCATTTATTTAAGTATTGTTGTTGTTGTGAGTGTGTGTGGGTGGGTGGTTGTAAATTCCGTCTCTGTTCGGGGCCTCATGTCTGTCTGTCTGTCTGTCTGGAGGGCTGAGAATACATGAGAAGACTAAAGCCAGCTCTCTGCTATCCAGACTCTCCATCCACTATACCTCTCTCCACTGGCTGGCTGGTTGAATCACTTTGTCCTGCAGCGACTCACAGATAGATCTCTCCTTCCAGTCTCTCTGCACACACTCATCACGACCTAATGGAGAATGACTCACTGAATCACTTCTGTTAGGTAACAGGTTTGACTCTCTCAGGTCCCTTGTTGACTCAAGCTTGATAATGATAATGATATGCACTACCGGTCAAAAGTTTTAGAACACCTACTCATTCAAGAGTTTTTCTTTTCTTTATGTTTTACTGTTTTCTACATTGTAGAATAATAGTGAAGACATCAAAACTATGAAATAACATATATGGAATCATGTAGTAACCAAAAAAGTGTTAAACAAATCAAAATATATTTTATATTTGAGATTCTTCAAATAGCCACCCTTCGCCTTGATGACAGCTTTGCACACTCTTGGCATTCTCTCAACCAGCTTCACCTGGAATGCTTTTCCAACAGTCTTGAAGGAGTTCCCAAATATGCTGAGCACTTGTTGGCTGCTTTTCCTTCACTCTGCGGTCTGACTCATCCCAAACCATCTCAATTTGGTTGAGGTCGGGGGATTGTGGAGGCTAGGTCATCTGATGCAGCATTCTATCACTCTCCTTCTTGATAAAATAGCCCTTACACAGCCTGGAGGTGTGTTGGGTCATTGTCCTGTTGAAAAACAAATGATAGTCCCACTAAGCCCAAACCAGATGGGATGGCGGTGTCAGAGGAAGGCCCTAAAAATTGTCAAAGACTCCAGCCACCTTAGTCATAGACTGTTCTCTCTGCTACCGCATGGCAAGCGGTACCGGAGCGCCAAGTCTAGGTCCAAGAGGCTTCTAAACATAAAAGCCATAAGACTCCTGAACATAGTCTTGAATTATTTGTAACTTAATGTTTTTGTTTATTTTTGGGGGTATTCTTTCTTAAAACTGCATTGTTGGTTAAGGGCTTGTAAGTAAGTATTTCACTCTAAGGTCTACACCTGTTGTATTCGGCGCATGTGACAAATAAACATTTGATTTGATTTGATGGTGCATCGCTGCAGAATGCTGTGGTAGCCATGCTGGTTAAGTGTGCCTTGAATTCTAAATAAATCACAGATAGCGTCACCAGCAAAGCACCCCCACACCATAACACCTCCTCCTCCATGCTTTACGGTGGGAACTACACATGCGGAGATCATCCGTTCACCCACACCGTGTCTCACAAAGACAACAATCTCCAATTTGGACTCCAGACCAAAGGACACATTTCCACTGGTCTAATGTCCATTGCTCATGTTTCTTGGCCCAAGTAAGTCTCTTCTTATTATTGGTGTCCTTTAGTAGTGGTTTCTTTGCAGCAATTCGACCATGAAGGCCTGATTCACACAGTCTCCTCTGAACAGTTGATGTTGAGATGTGTCTGTTACTTGAACTCTGTGAAGCATTTATTTGGGCTGCAATTTCTGAGGCTGGTAACTCTAATGAACTTATCCTCTGCAGCAGAGTTAACTCTGGGTCTTCCATTCCTGTGGCGGTCCTCGTGAGAGTCAGTTCCATCATAGCGCTAGATGGTTTTTGCGACTGCACTTGAAGAAACCTTCAAAGTTCTTGAAATGTTCCATATTGACTGACCTTCAAAGTAATGATGGACTGTCGTTTCTCTTTGCTTGATTGAGCTGTTCTTGCCATAATATGGACTTGGACTTTTACCAAATAGGGCTATCTTCTGTATACCTCCCTACCTTGTCACAACACATCTGATTGGCTCAAATGCACTTTTTTGGTTATTACGTGATTCCATATGTGTTATTTCATAGTTTTGATGTCTTCACTATTATTCTACAATGTAGAAAATAGTAAAAATAAAGAAAAACCCTTGAATGAGAAGGTGTTCTATATAGTGTTTTTTTTTATGAATCTCAAAGTGCTTCACAGTGGATCAGATTCACTGTCGTTCGGCTTCATACCTGTTGGTTTGTTCAGAGTTGACTGGTATCGCTTATCACACTGTGTGGATGAGACAGTGCCAGTTGAATCACTAAATCTCTGCACTTTACACCACGTATTAGTTGGAGGATTGAGTTATTTCTCTCTCTCGTTCTCTCTTTTTGTATTTATCTCTCTCTCTCTCTTGCTCTCTCTCTCTCTCTCTCTCTCTCTCTCTCTCTCTCTCTCTCTCTCTCTCTCTCTCTCTCTCTCTCTCTCTCTCTCTCTCTCTCTCTCTCTCTCTCTCTCTCCAGCATCAAGCTCAACTCGACTCAGTCCATCACAAGCTCATACAGGGCTGACAGACACTATAATTGAACTATATATTTTCTCTCTCTTCGCTGTAAGGAAAGGAGAGCATAAAGCCTTTCTCTACCGTGATAAGTGCTCTACTGGGGAGCGTTTTGCTTACAAAGCAAGGGTGGTGAGTTTGACTAACGATTGTATTGTCCCCCACTGTCAGAGAAGAGGAGACAGGAGAAAGAGGAGGAATGGATGTACCTGTAGTCTGGAGTCTCCACCAGCCACAACCGGTTATGATAAAGCAGAGTGCTGTATGTGTGTGTGTGTGTGTGTGTGTGTGTGTGTGTGTGTGTGTGTGTGTGTGTGTGTGTGTGTGTGTGTGTGTGTGTGTGTGTGTGTGGGTGTGCGTGTGTATGTGTGTGTGCCGGCGCCGGCGAGTGCCTGTGTCCATGTGCATGCGTGTTAAAAGTCCTGCTAATATGAGGCTGTATTAGAACATGCTTTTAGTTCTGCTGCTGTTTGATACCAATCAGTGGTGGAATAGGTGACCTGCTGCTTCTACGGTGATGGTGAACATGGCTCTCTATGAAACCATTCAGCGTTGCTAATGAACAACAGCTTCCCTCATAATGTACACTATTTAGAGATCTGAATAGGCTGCGGTTTTTAAAGCAATATGTCCCCCCCTCTCCTCGACACCTGTGTCGGTTTTTTCAGTGCCTTGGTGGAGGAATGGAGGAGGAATGGCAACATTCAATGATGTGCTTATGCATTTGACATCATGAAAATTCCCTTTTGATTAGTGCAGTCTTATTGGCCATGACTCATGATCAATGTGTTGACCAATGATTTTCAGACAGGCCTCTATGTGCAATTTTAAAGTATAATACAACAACTTCTAGGAGGTTGAGTCACATACTATTGCTTTGCTTGGCTGGGATCAATACATATTTGTATTGAGCAAAACAAACTAGTAACAGGACATTTAGGCTGTTTTCTGATGGTAGAAAGAACAGTGGAACAAAGACCCTGGGGTGATAGTGACCACCTACACATCACATATACACACATACACTGACCTACACATCACATATACACACATACACTGACCTACACATCACATATACACACATACACTGACCTACACATCACATATACACACATACACTGACCTACACATCACATATACACACATACACTGACCTACACATCACATATACACACATACACTGACCTACACATCACATATACACACATACACTGACCTACACATCACATATACACACATACACTGACCTACACATCACATATACACACATACACTGACCCACACATCACATATACACACATACACTGACCTACACATCACATATACACACATACACTGACCTACACATCACATATACACACATACACTGACCTACACATCACATATACACACATACACTGACCTACACATCACATATACACACATACACTGACCTACACGTCACATATACACACATACACTGACCTACACGTCACATATACACGCATACACTGACCTACACGTCACATATACACACATACGCTGACCTACACATCACATATACACACATACACTGACCTACACATCACATATACACACATACACTGACCTACACATCACATATACGCACATACACTGACCTACACATCACATATACACACATACACTGACTTACACATCACATATACACACATACACTGACCTACACGTCACATATACACACATACACTGACCTACACATCACATATACACACATACACTGACCTACACATCACATATACACATATACATACATACATACACTGACCTACACATCACATATACACACATACACTGACCTACACATCACATATACACACATACACTGACCTACACATCACATATACACATATACATACATACACTGACCTACACATCACATATACACACATACACTGACCTACACATCACATATACACACATACACTGACCTACACATCACATATACACATATACATACATACACTGACCTACACATCACATATACACTTACCTACACATCACATACTGTATATGGGTCTTTCTATAAATAATGTGGCCAGTGTGTGACATTGGGATCAACATTTCAAAATGGTTTGAAACTAAAATAAAAAATGATTTTCATGCAGTTCCACATGTGTACTTAGAGGAATAAAAGTGAATATATGCAAATGGTCCCATAACTCCACCTATACAACAACATAGGCCTAGGACTATACATCCTTTAAGTAGGGTTCATACAGACATTGGCAAGTCAAATTCAAGGACTTTCAGGGACTTTTTGTATGTTATTTCATTACCAGATCATATTGTGAATAAGCCCACTAGACTATGTCATTTGTTGTCATTGTATCCAGAATAATTAATAGGAATAGCATTGGATGTTGCACAATAGTCTATCCTGCACAATTGTGCACAGTAGACTCAGAGTCCAATCCGAGGCACAAAAACATATGAAAACATGAACTCATTACCTTAATGTTTTCTCTGTTAAATCTAACAACAACAGATGATCAACATCAATTCTCTAGGGATATTATACTGACTAAAAATATAAACGCAACATGTAAAGTGTTGGTCCCATGTTTCATGAGCTGAAATAAAATATCCCAGAAATGTTCCATACTCACAAAAAGCTTATTTCTCTCCAATTTTGTGCACAAATTTGTTTACATCCCTGTTAGTAAGAATTTCTCCTTTGCCAAGATAATCCATCCACCTGACAGGTGTGGCATATCAAGAAGCTGATTAAATAGCATGATCATTCCACAGGTGCACCTTGTGCCGGGGACAATAAAAGGCCACTCTAAAATGTGCAGTTTTGTCACACAACACAATGCCACAGATGTCTCAATTTTGAGGGAGTTTGCAATTGGCTTGCAGTTTGGCAGTACGTCCAACCAGCCTCACAACCGCAGACCACGTGGGGGGGGGGGGGGGGGGGGTATCTGGGGAGCTCTGAGGTACCGGAACACATTGAGAGAAAAAAGTGTCAAAAACAACATAGCAGCGCAGCAGACAGAGTAAACAGCCAAGTAGCCTACTATCTATGGTGGTGAAATGGACAGCACTCTCCAAGGTGCTGATTAATTCAAAGCATTTTAGACGTCACTGCTGTATGCCCACATACTTGAGTATAGCTGCAGGGTTTACATAAGTCCCAATTGCTTATAGCCTAATTTTCTAGACATCATTGTACATTAACATTTTTAGACGTCACTACAGAACACCCGCCATATGCATATGCACACATACTCAGCTGTGGGGCTTACAAAACCCGAATTTCATGTAATTTTCAAGACATCAATCAATGTAGGCTACAGCAGAACCCACATATGATAATATATAGGCCTCCTGCCTGTGTAATAATATGAAGCACATATTCAGATTAACTTCACAGTACAAAACAAGTTTGTAAAGGAAAAACACATTTCCTACCTTGGTTTTCAAAACCTCCCACTATTACTCTCCCCATGTCAAGTCCATTTAACCCCTGACAGTCAAATTCTTGCTCAAAGCCATGAGCGGGCCTGTGGCGGTGACGTTTAGCCTTCTTCTAAGGCTGTTCAGAAGAATCTGTCTGTAGTGTCCATTTTTTCATTTTGACTGTTAACTATAACCTGGGTGTCCTCTTTAGCCTTGTCTACAATGCTTGCAGCACAAAATGTGCCTTGGTTCAGGCATGTTCAAAAACCTTTTTTCTGAGGGCTCTTTGTTAGTTTTTTTACGTCTAGCGCAGAGGATGTTACTGTACATTCCACCCACTCTTTTGCTAGTTTAATCCCTCCAGTCATTTCTAGACCCAAGCTCCCTACCTTTTTGCATGTTGTATAGCCCAGCTATGAATTCTGCATGACAAGCCAGGGGTTATACCACAGAAATAACAATGAGACAGATATTTCACCAGATGTATGAATGTTAAGCATCCGCTTGCCGTTTCCATTCACTACCAAATATGCTAGTGAGAGGAAGCCCAGTTGCCGGCAGTGGGAGAAGATGGAAGGAGATGGATTTTGGCCTGCATTCTGCACATTTTCTCATTGATGAAACATTTGATCTCAATACAGTTTTCTGTTCCCAGAACTAGAATATGTTATGAACAGAGTGGACTAAGTTTAGTAGACTTTACCCTTTGCCAAAGTTTTTAAAAATCATGTTGTTTAGGAGTGCGAAGGCAAATTGAGTTATTACACACGCGCACTTCACAGAGTAGGCGTTCTCTAACGGACATATGCAGATGTATGCTAGAACAGGACAATAGGATCTCGCTAGCTCGTGCTCGGCTCTGCCCACCTCCTTGCTTGTTCTGCCCACTATGACTCATTTGTTCCCATTGGAAACAACAGGCTGTGGCCTATCTTGGTTTAGTTAAAAAAATCTATGGTTATACATTTACTTGTTCTTCAAATAAAATGAAATGTATTTATAATGCCCTTTTTAATCAGTCACAAAGTGCTTATTGAACTGCAAATTGCACCTGCTCCGAGCACTTAGCCAGTGGATGCACTGTTCGTCACTTGACAGTCATTCAGAAAATTCCTTCCTGGTTCAGATGACGATGTGTGAAAATATCACAGCGTAACTAATCAGCTTGACACCAAATGTGCATCCAACAAGTGTTATGCATAATTATTAAAGAACCACATTAATGACAGTATTGATTTAGGTTTTAAGTATCAAGGTAAGGTGACGCTTTGGGTTAGAATAATTTGATTTTGCAATTGCATGTTTTTTGGGGGATTTGTGTGCTCATGAAAACTGTTTTCACCCTGTAACATAAGGAGACACGAAATGTTACGTAGTTACACTGCATTTCTGAGATCTCTATACAAAAAACAGTCCAACAACTAGATCCAGGATTCTTACAGGGTTCAAGTTCAATGTCTAATTTAACTGATTAATGCTTAATATATGATATAACAACAACTTACACTGCCATAAATGGAAGGACAGAAAAGTAATGTTTTATGTCACACGATTTTGGATAAATCCGTCAAAACACCAACCATGATAAAGGATTAAACATTACGTTTTTAATTAACTCGTGAATTTTAGTGAATATAGCTATGATCACCCCTTATATCTTACAGTAATGACATGAAAGAAATTGCCAGATTATTATCAATGATTTATCAACAGCTGTAACAAGTTGTCCAGCGTAGGAAATCCTCACTGGTACCCTAGTTTATAGAAAGGCCCACATACACAATTACGTACACTCACAGAGGTGGAAAACCTCTCTCAAACTGGAGAGATTCTGTACGCACTCTCCAAATGTTAAGTAGTACAATGTCTGTTGGAAAAAGCTTGCTGAAGGTCAATGATATTTACATGTCTTAATAGGGGTTTGTTGAACAAGTCCCCCTCTCCCTCACTCTCCCACTGGTATAGTCTACTGTAGTCCAATAGGTCAGGCTTTTTCACATGGATTTTGAAACTGGAAAATTCTTATGAAATAGAGTTATTGAGCTCCTGTCTGTAACTGTGTTGGTGAGTGTGTAAGGGATGTATTGTAATCAATGCTACTGGCAGGTCCCCCAGCCCAGATCTTTCCAGCCCAGTCCCGCCGACTTCACAGCCTCTATGTGGGGAAAGACTCCTCCCTGATGGTAAACATGAGTGTGGCACATGAACACACATCCCCCAGGCAGCCAGCCAGGCACGGGCCAGTCTGGCCCCCTCACAAGGCACAGAGAGTGCCCCTGTTCCCCTTCTGGCCTGGGCCAGGACACAGGGGCAAACTGGAGCCTTGGGAGAGGGACCAGGGAGAGGGGCACACATAGAGCACGCTCTGTGCTCTGCTTCCTCCACTGGGCTCCCTCCCTGCCCCATCCTGCCTCCCCATATCCCCCTTATCCCCCACTACCTTCAACTCTTTCTGTTCCAGGCCTTAGCTGCCTGCGCACCAGCCCCAATGCAGCGTATGTATTTGGCCAGCGATGTCCCTCCTGCTCCTACTCTCTCCCTGTGTTTTCCTAGACTGGTTCTGACTGTTGAGTGTTCTCCAGATCCCTCTGCAGCTTTCTCTAGCTGTGGATCTGAGGCTGGGCTGAATCAATGTGCAGGACCCTGAACAGAGCAGATGGATGTGGAGCAGGGAAGAGAAGGCTGGCCTTGAAAGAGGAGTAATGTTTGTCTGTCTGTAGGCCTTACCTGTTGAACCCAAGAGGCTACTCTGTGTGTCTGTCTGTCTGTCTGTCTGTCTGTCTGTCTGTCTGTCTGTCTGTCTGACTGTCTGTAGGCCTACGCTACTTAACCAAGCCGTCTAGCCCTTGCCTCTCCTAGTCTCATCATACCTGGATAGCATTTAAAAAACAACACTATACTTCCTGGATCTACACTTTTCATATATGAAACCCCCTTTTCCCGTGTTTGGGTTAAACTGGCTTTTGTCAGGTGTTTGAAGTGTCTCTGTGGTGTGCTGAGTTTCTAACCCAGATAGTAGGCCTACCATCCTCCCAGCTAGTGTTGACCTTGGCCTACTTCAGGTGAACACTGCTCTGATTTCTCCCTAATAGACTATGCCCAATTCTTTTTCCCACAACATGCTCTCAAAATAGCATTAGCATGCCCCATTAAGCACCTTTTAATTGTTAACACGCCACACTTCTGTCCTTGGCACAAATGAAGTACTTCATGTAAATGTCACCCGCATTTAAAGAAGCAGTGGCGAGGCAAGCGTTTAGCAGCTAGACGTAGCCTAGTATGTGACGCTGCAACCAGCGTGACCGTTAGCATGCTTTTAGTGTGGCAGAGTGCTACTTGACATACTGTATTTCATATAAGGCTAGTCTTTTAGCACATGCATAACAACAAGGATATCATGTTAGTCAATAATGATATTACATAGCATGGCCTCATTATATAGTATAGATGCTTTTTAAGGGTTTCCAATTGTCCATTGTTTATTTCCAGTCAGTGGCCTTCTAAACAATAGTTGGACTGGCTACTCGTTGGAGGGATGGCTGAGGGAAGCTGGTGCCCTAAAGAGGTGTTTGGTCCAGTAGCCTACCTTCTTTCCCTCACCCTCCACCCCTCCCATTGTGTCCCTAAGGACAATAGCAGCACTTCTCCCCCATCCCTCCCATCCCTGGCCTTAGCTAGCCCCTCCATCGTCCTGCCTCTAGCCTGTTCAGCTGTGCTGTCCTGTGTTCTGGGCTGTGTGTGGCCCCCCTGTCGTGTCCCCTGGAGGCCCTTAATGCTAGCGCTAGCATTAGTGCTAAACGGTGCCAACCCAGAGGCCTGGCTGGCGTGCAACAGTCAGCTGCTGCACTCACACACACACACACACACACACACACACACACACACACACACACACACACATGCAGAGCTGTCTGGACCAAGGCCCGGTCCCACAGTAACAGATGGATGGTAAGGAGGGGCGCTCCCGGGTCCAAATCACTTTCCTGCAGCTGGGTGATAGAGCACCATGAGGGAGATGGGCAGGAACGGGGACCCAGCTTTGTTTGTGTGTGTGCGTGTTTGTGTGCGCACTTGTGCATGCACTCACGTGTGTGTGTGCCTCTGTAGCTGTATTCTTAGGAGCTACAGCTTCAGTGTGTGGATGCAACCCGTATTTTGGTTTGTTTTATGTTCATAATATTTATTCATGTGGTTATACTTTCTATCTCTCTGATACCTGATAATGCATGTAGTGGCTTGCTGCCTAATTAATTACATGGAGAGCTCAGGTTGGAGACGAAACTGGTTGTTGTCATAGAAACAATGATGTCCCTGTCTATCTGCTATGTTCCAAAAGAACAGGCCAATGTGGAGACCAGGTGAAGTATGCTCTGTTCGTATGACTGACTGCCCACAATAAGACACCCGCATCTGGGTGAATCAGAACACCTTAACCCCACACCGAGGGCCTTATCAGTCACGAACACAGCCTATGAATCATAATCAGTCTCCTCAGTCTTAATCATTATTTCTTTAGAGTCAGACATGACTCACTCATGGAACGTTTGGGTTTTAATATCTGAGGTATTTGTGATGTTATCTATGATGTTATTGAGTTTTTGAAAGGACTGGCTGCTTCAAAACATGGTGCATTTTAACATCCTCGTTAGTGACCTCATTTTTGTTTTGAGGAAAAACAATGTCAAATCTTTATCTGTCTCCATTACTCTCTCCCTCTCTGCATCGCTCTCTCATTCTCTCTCTCTCTCTCTCTCTCTCTCTCTCTCTCTCTCTCTCTCTCTCTCTCTCTCTCTCTCTCTCTCTCTCCTCTCTCTCTCTCTCTCTCTCTCTCTCTCTCTCTCTCTCTCTCGTTCTCTCTCTCTCGTTTTCTCTCTCTCTCTCTCTCTCTCTCTCTCTCTCTCTCTCTTGGTTTCTCTCTCTCTCTGCCTCTCTCCCCCTCTCACCATGCATCCATGTCTCCATGTCTCCATTAGTTGAGGAAATGAGGCGAGACGCAGGCTCACATATCTAGACCCCTTGCTGCTCTATGAGCCATCACCCAGAGAGGAGAAAGCAAGAGACAGAGAGGGAGGAGAGAGGGAAGAGAGATAGGGAGATGGTGAATGAGACAGAAGAGAGGGGGAGACAGATGGAAAGAGGAAGAGAGCAAGAGTCGGGGGATAGGGGGAAGACATAGAGGGGAGAGATGGAGGAAAGAGGAAGATGGGGAGATGGGGAATGAAACAGAGGAAAATATGTAGGTATGTAGACGGAGTGCAAAATGAAAGAGGTAAATTGAGTGTGGGTCTGTGAAACGCCGGCCCTATGTATTATAGTGCAGGAGGCTGGTCTGGTAGAGAACACCATAATGAACATAAACTACTGCACCATCAACATTATTCCTCTCTTTCACTCTCTCCATCTCTCTTCCTTTCTTTTAGGGGAGCTGCTCTATCACTCAACGTGGCCTTATGTGCTTTTTCAGCAATTCTGAATTCAATTCCGTTTCTCTCCCTCTCTCTCTCCATCTCTTCCTCCTCTCCATCTCTTCCTCTCTAGATGGGCCCCACGCCCACAGATAGCTGGCAGTAAAATCCACGCTGTTGAAAATGGAATTTACGTACATATGTATTATGGGCTATTGGATTGCTTGTTTGCACATGCCTAGATTGGCTATTTGAGATGACTGAAGGAAGTGCACAGAAATGATAGGCTCGTTCAGGCTGGGTGGGCGGACGGTGAAACTAACACAGATGGATGTGCCTGTATGTGCATGAATGTGAGCCAGTGTAAGCGAAAAAGGAAAAGGCTTGAATATAGACAGAT
>NC_140015.1:12521934-12662014 GCF_964263955.1 Coregonus lavaretus | reverse complement strand
AATATAGAAAAGATACGGAACATAAACCTCTCTGACCAAAGACATGAAGTACACTATTAGGACTGTATCAACGGCTGGTGTCAGAAACGGACTGGCAGCTCAGGCAAATGCCAGATAGGCTGGTGCATCTTTGTGGGCCGGTTAAAATGGATAATTATTCAACCTGATCTCATAGTTTCAATTTGCGATTTTTGACCCATTAATTCCGCGTGGTTACAGGGTTCATTCCGCGTGGTTACAGGGTTAAAACAGAAACAACTCAAAGGGTTAAGTTTAGGTATTAATTCCAAGTGGTTAAGGTTAGGGGCTATGGAAAGCATAAAGCTAAATGTTTCCATTTCGTATCATCAAGTACTCTCCCTGTTTGCTAGAGAATTGTGAACTGCTGTGGTGCAGTGGTCTAAGCAGCATGCTCTCATTCTGAGCATTGTGAGTTTGAGTGCTGTGCCATCGTTTTTAGATGTTTTTGGTGAGCGCGAGGACGGCGTATATCGACGTTCTCAGGACCTCTCAGGACCTTTCCAAAAATGGGCCAATGTGTTAGAAATGCAACGGGACGATTTCTGGTCCCAGTCTGCCCCTGGCTGGTACTGTATGACTATTACATGGTTGTAGCTACCTGTGAGGCAGAGAGCTGTAGTCAGTGAAAGATGGCAGTATATTTAGATGGAAAAGACACAGCGTATACAGAATACATATTATAAATGGAGGTCAAACCTGCGCAGTTGGTTAGTAATTGGTCCCAGTGTGTCAGTGGTGTAATGCCCCTGAGTTGTGTTCCTGGGCTAGCCTGCACACACACACTCACGCACACACACACACACACACACACACACACACACACACACACACACACACACACACACACACACACACACACAACACACACACACACACACACACACACACACACACACACACACACACACACACTCACGCACACACACACACACACACACATGTACTGTACCCTGTCTCTCATTCCCTTGTCATACTATGGAACTGGAAGGAATACAGATGACCAAATCTGACAGATGAGTTGGGGAACTGAAATGCAGGTTGGAATTTATTGACTCATGTACTGGAAGCTGCTCTGCAGGGTAGTCACCAGCTGGCATAGCCAAGTCATAAAATCAGATTTTAATCCTAACCATAACCTTAACCCTAACCTTAACCACACTGCTTATGCCTAACCCTAACCTAACATTTATTTTTTTATTATCATGATTTTGTACGATATATAGCCAATTTTGACTTTGCAGCTGGCCCATCTAGTGGATATCGCCTCCAGGACAAACCTTCAAGCAAATAACAGTCCATGTCTCTCTCCTCTTATTCAAACTGTACTGAGGTGTACACTAAAGTAACTTGTACAGTGGGGGAAAAAAGTATTTAGTCAGCCACCAATTGTGCAAGTTCTCCCACTTAAAAAGATGAGAGAGGCCTGTAATTTTCATCATAGGTACACGTCAACTATGACAGACAAATTGAGATTTTTTTTTTCCAGAAAAAACACATTGTAGGATTTTTAATGAATTTATTTGCAAATTATGGTGGAAAATAAGTATTTGGTCACCTACAAACAAGCAAGATTTCTGGCTCTCACAGACCTGTAACTTCTTCTTTAAGAGGCTCCTCTGTCCTCCACTCGTTACCTGTATTAATGGCACCTGTTTGAACTTGTTATCAGTATAAAAGACACCTGTCCACAACCTCAAACAGTCACACTCCAAACTCCCACTATGGCCAAGACCAAAGAGCTGTCAAAGGACACCAGAAACAAAATTGTAGACCTGCACCAGGCTGGGAAGACTGAATCTGCAATAGGTAAGCAGCTTGGTTTAAATAAATCAACTGTGGGAGCAATTATTAGGAAATGGAAGACATACAAGACCACTGATAATCTCCCTCGATCTGGGGCTCCACGCAAGATCTCACCCCGTGGGTCAAAATGATCACAAGAACAGTGAGCAAAAATCCCAGAACCACACGGGGGGGACCTAGTGAATGACCTGCAGAGAGCTGGGACCAAAGTAACAAAGCCTACCATCAGTAACACACTACGCCGCCAGGGACTCAAATCCTGCAATGCCAGACGTGTCCCCCTGCTTAAGCCAGTACATGTCCAGGCCCGTCTGAAGTTTGCTAGAGTGCATTTGGATGCTCCAGAAGAGGATTGAGAGAATGTCATATGGTCAGATGAAACCAAAATAGAACTTTTTGGTAAAAACTCAACTCGTCGTGTTTGGAGGACAAAGAATGCTGAGTTGCATCCAAAGAACACCATACCTACTGTGAAGCATGGGGGTGGAAACATCATGCTTTGGGGCTGTTTTTCTGCAAAGCGACCAGGACGACTGATCCGTGTAAAGGAAAGAATGAATGGGGCCATGTATCGTGAGATTTTGAGTGAAAAACCTCCTTCCATCAGCAAGGGCATTGAAGATGAAACGTGGCTGGGTCTTTCAGCATGACAATGATCCCAAACACACCGCCCGGGCAACGAAGGAGTGGCTTCGTAAGAAGCATTTCAAGGTCCTGGAGTGGCCTAGCCAGTCTCCAGATCTCAACCCCATAGAAAATATTTGGAGGGAGTTGAAAGTCATTTTGTCTGTCATAGTTGACGTGTACCTATGATGAAAATTACAGGCCTCTCTCATCTTTTTAAGTGGGAGAACTTGCACAATTGGTGGCTGACTAAATACTTTTTTCCCCCACTGTATCTAGAGGCACATGGAGTCAAAACTGTCCCACATTCCTTGGTAAATGTGGGACCGGGTGCTCCCTGACTCTCTCCCAGGGCCCGGGTGCTCTTCCCTTCCCCTCTGATTAGTGCTCCTATTGGGTAATAGAGAGATTGATCCCCAGTAGGACCCCCCCCCCCCTCCTCTCTCCTTAATCAGAAGTCCCTGGGCTAATTAGCCCTAGTCAGCCCAGATCCCTGAACAGAGCAGGCTCACACAGCAATTAGACCTTCTGCCTAATAGTAGCTCAATGGGAGAGGGAGGGAGGAGGGAAGGAGGGAGAGAGGGAGGGAGGGAAGGAAGGAAGGAGCGAGAGAGAGGGAAGGAGGGAGAGAGAGAAAGAGAGAGGGAAGGAGGGAGAGAGGGAGGGAAGGAAGGAAGGAGGGAGAGAGGGAGGGAGGGAAGGAAGGAAGGAGGGAGAGAGAGAGAGAGGGAAGGAAGGAGGGAGAGAGGGAGGGAAGGAGGGAGAGGGAGGGAGGGGGAAAGAGAGAGAGGGGGAGGAAGGAAGAAAAGAGGAAGACATAAAGATGGAGAGAGAGACTAGGATAACAGTAAGAGAAAGCCGGAGGGAAAAAGAGAGAAAAAATTGAAAAGAGAGAGAAATCACGACAGAGCAAAAGACGGGTAAAGGAGAGCGACTAAAGGTAGGTTGCTGAATAAAAGAAAAGCACACAGCGACATGGCTGGAGCCTGGAGGTGACACTTGAGACAAAGTGAGCTGCTACACGGATCACGTTGCTGTGGGGGCCGGCCGGCTTCCCAGTAGACACTGCAGTAAAATACACCTGTTTCTCAACCCAACAGGTGTCTGGATGACATATCACCTCCGTTTAAGGAGGAGGAAAAGGGTAAGGGATCTCTGTCTATCCACACACTGCTGGTCACACAGCAGGAATAGAGTAGGAGGTTGAAGAGCCAAGCTGGGCAAACAGCACTGCATTTCTCCACAGAGACAATCAAAGTGATGCATTCCAATGACACAAAGCACTTAAGCTTTCCCTGAGTGAGACAGGACACAAATTGGTCTCTGAAACGACTCAAGTAAAGAAAAGGTAACACCATGTTACAGTGCATTAGGCACTTCTTCTAACCTGTCTTTTATTCAGGAGTGTTTGTCCCCTCAGCCAGTCCTCTTGTGGCTGTGTGTGAGAGAGAATGTGTGACAGTGAGAGCGTGGCACCATGGCGACAGAGACACAGCGCCGATGTCATTACCGTCCCATCAAGCCCTCTGCTCAGCGTGTCAGACAATCATTGAGTGATAAGAGATGATTATGGCCTGCACAGCCAGGCAGGGACTCTGGAAGGACCGCCACCCGCCGTCCACCACACAATCTACAGTATAGCCTGGCTGGGAAGATGAGGATGAGTGAAGGCTGGGAGCACCAAACAGCATTGGCCTCTTTCTGAGTGGGGAAGATTGTTTGGATGGAAAGTCTTGCTGCTTCTGAACATCCTGCTCCCGAAACGGTGTGGGTTTTGAACATGCCACCTCAGGCTTCAATACACCCTCATACAATACAGCAATAGCGGCACCCGTTTCAAAGAATTGGCATTCTAAAGGCAATAGATTTTGCCATGAGAGCAATGTCACAGTCAAACGGACGCTCCAGCCAATGTAACAGCAGCAAACTACTTTATCAGGGAAGGAGACGACTGATAACACTGCATGGACTCATCTAAAATGACAGATTAGCAGAGAAAGAGGATAGTGAAATGTGCTGAATGGTGTTCCACAATAAGATGGCTGCTAGGAGGTGATGCTGACAGTGGTGTGTTGAGTATCTCTCTCTCTCTCTCTCTCTCTCTCTCTCTCTCTCTCTCTCTCTCTCTCTCTCTGTCTGTCTGTCTGTCTGTCTGTCTGTCTGTCTGTCTGTCTCTCTGTCTGTCTGTCTGTCTGTCTGTCTGTCTGTCTGTCTGCCCTAGTCCCTCTATCATCAATGCATATTAAACCTTTATGTGTTATTAAATATATGTTATGTTACATACCATATATGTTATTAAACCTTTTTTTTGCCTAATTTAGACACACACACACGCACAATCACAAGCACACACATAAGCATGCACACACACACACACACAATCACAAGCACACACACACACACACACACACTACACAACAAAACACTATCTGTCTATATTCAAGCCTTTTCCTTTTTCGCTTACACTGGCTCACATTCATGCACATACAGGCACATCCATCTGTGTTAGTTTCACCGTCCGCCCACCCAGCCTGAACGAGCCTATCATTTCTGTGCACTTCCTTCAGTCATCTCAAATAGCCAATCTAGGCATGTGCAAACAAGCAATCCAATAGCCCATAATACATATGTACGTAAATTCCATTTTCAACAGCGTGGATTTTACTGCCAGCTATCTGTGGGCGTGGGCCCATCTAGAGAGGAAGAGATGGAGAGGAGGAAGAGATGGAGAGAGAGAGGGAGAGAAACGGAATTGAATTCAGAATTGCTGAAAAAGCACATAAGGCCACGTTGAGTGATAGAACAGCTCCCCTAAAAGAAAGGAAGAGAGATGGAGAGAGTGAAAGAGAGGAATAATGTTGATGGTGCAGTAGTTTATGTTCATTATGGTGTTCTCTACCAGACCAGCCTCCTGCACTATAATACATAGGGCCGGCGTTTCACAGACCCACACTCAATTTACCTCTTTCATTTTGCACTCCGTCTACATACCTACATATTTTCCTCTGTTTCATTCCCCATCTCCCCATCTTCCTCTTTCCTCCATCTCTCCCCTCTATGTCTTCCCCCTATCCCCCGACTCTTGCTCTCTTCCTCTTTCCATCTGTCTCCCCCTCTCTTCTGTCTCATTCACCATCTCCCTATCTCTCTTCCCTCTCTCCTCCCTCTCTGTCTCTTGCTTTCTCCTCTCTGGGTGATGGCTCATAGAGCAGCAAGGGGTCTAGATGTGTGAGCCTGCGTCTCGCCTCATTTCCTCAACTAATGGAGACATGGAGACATGGATGCATGGTGAGAGGGGGAGAGAGGCAGAGAGAGAGAGAAACCAAGAGAGAGAGAGAGAGAGAGAGAGAAAACGAGAGAGAGAGAGAACGAGAGAGAGAGAGAGAGAGAGAGAGAGAGAGAGAGAGAGAGAGAGAGAGAGAGAGAGAGAGAGAGAGAGAGAGAGAGAGAGAGAGAGAGAGAGAGAGAGAGAGAGAGAGAGAGAGAATGAGAGAGCGATGCAGAGAGGGAGAGAGTAATGGAGACAGATAAAGATTTGACATTGTTTTTCCTCAAAACAAAGATGAGGTCACTAACGAGGATGTTAAAATGCACCATGTTTTGAAGCAGCCAGTCCTTTTGAAAACTCAATAACATCATAGATAACATCACAAATACCTCAGATATTAAAACCCAAACGTTCCATGAGTGAGTCATGTCTGACTCTAAAGAAATAATGATTAAGACTGAGGAGACTGATTATGATTCATAGGCTGTGTTCGTGACTGATAAGGCCCTCGGAGTGGGGTTAAGGTGTTCTGATTCACCCAGATGCGGGTGTCTTATTGTGGGCAGTCAGTCATACGAACAGAGCATACTTCACCTGGTCTCCACATTGGCCTGTTCTTTTGGAACATAGCAGATAGACAGGGACATCATTGTTTCTATGACAACAACCAGTTTCGTCTCCAACCTGAGCTCTCCATGTAATTAATTAGGCAGCAAGCCACTACATGCATTATCAGGTATCAGAGAGATAGAAAGTATAACCACATGAATAAATATTATGAACATAAAACAAACCAAAATACGGGTTGCATCCACACACTGAAGCTGTAGCTCCTAAGAATACAGCTACAGAGGCACACACACACGTGAGTGCACGCAAAAGTGCGCACACAAACACGCACACACACAAACAAAGCTGGGTCCCCGTTCCTGCCCATCTCCCTCATGGTGCTCTATCACCCAGCTGCAGGAAAGTGATTTGGACCCGGGAGCGCCCCTCCTTGCCATCCATCTGTTACTGTGGGACCGGGCCTTGGTCCAGACAGCTCTGCATGTGTGTGTGTGTGTGTGTGTGTGTGTGTGTGTGTGTGTGTGTGTGTGTGTGTGTGTGTGTGTGTGTGTGTGTGTGAGTGCAGCAGCTGACTGTTGCACGCCAGCCAGGCCTCTGGGCTGGCACCGTTTAGCACTAATGCTAGCGCTAGCATTAAGGGCCTCCAGGGGACACGACAGGGGGTCCACACACAGCCCAGAACACAGGACAGCACAGCTGAACAGGCTAGAGGCAGGACGATGGAGGGGCTAGCTAAGGCCAGGGATGGGAGGGATGGGGGAGAAGTGCTGCTATTGTCCCTTAGGGGACACAATGGGAGGGGTGGAGGGTGAGGGAAAGAAGGTAGGCTACTGGACCAAACACCTCTTTAGGGCACCAGCTTCCCTCAGCCATCCCTCCAACGAGTAGCCAGTCCAACTATTGTTTAGAAGGCCACTGACTGGAAATAAACAATGGACAATTGGAAACCCTTAAAAAGCATCTATACTATATAATGAGGCCATGCTATGTAATATCATTATTGACTAACATGATATCCTTGTTGTTATGCATGTGCTAAAAGACTAGCCTTATATGAAATACAGTATGTCAAGTAGCACTCTGCCACACTAAAAGCATGCTAATGGTCACGCTGGTTGCAGCGTCACATACTAGGCTACGTCTAGCTGCTAAACGCTTGCCTCGCCACTGCTTCTTTAAATGCGGGTGACATTTACATGAAGTACTTCATTTGTGCCAAGGACAGAAGTGTGGCGTGTTAACAATTAAAAGGTGCTTAATGGGGCATGCTAATGCTATTTTGAGAGCATGTTGTGGGAAAAAGAATTGGGCATAGTCTATTAGGGAGAAATCAGAGCAGTGTTCACCTGAAGTAGGCCAAGGTCAACACTAGCTGGGAGGATGGTAGGCCTACTATCTGGGTTAGAAACTCAGCACACCACAGAGACACTTCAAACACCTGACAAAAGCCAGTTTAACCCAAACACGGGAAAAGGGGGTTTCATATATGAAAAGTGTAGATCCAGGAAGTATAGTGTTGTTTTTTAAATGCTATCCAGGTATGATGAGACTAGGAGAGGCAAGGGCTAGACGGCTTGGTTAAGTAGCGTAGGCCTACAGACAGTCAGACAGACAGACAGACAGACAGACAGACAGACAGACAGACAGACAGACAGACAGACAGACAGACAGACAGACAGACAGACATACAGAGTAGCCTCTTGGGTTCAACAGGTAAGGCCTACAGACAGACAAACATTACTCCTCTTTCAAGGCCAGCCTTCTCTTCCCTGCTCCACATCCATCTGCTCTGTTCAGGGTCCTGCACATTGATTCAGTAGAGCCTCAGCCCAGCCTCAGATCCATAGCTAGAGAAAGCTGCAGAGGGATCTGGAGAACAGTCAGAACCAGTCTAGGAAAACACAGGGAGAGAGTAGGAGCAGGAGGGACATCGCTGGCCAAATACATACGCTGCATTGGGGCTGGTGCGCAGGCAGCTAAGGCCTGGAACAGAAAGAGTTGAAGGTAGTGGGGGATAAGGGGGATATGGGGAGGCAGGATGGGGCAGGGAGGGAGCCCAGTGGAGGAAGCAGAGCACAGAGCGTGCTCTATGTGTGCCCCTCTCCCTGGTCCCTCTCCCAAGGCTCCAGTTTGCCCCTGTGTCCTGGCCCAGGCCAGAAGGGGAACAGGGGCACTCTCTGTGCCTTGTGAGGGGGCCAGACTGGCCCGTGCCTGGCTGGCTGCCTGGGGGATGTGTGTTCATGTGCCACACTCATGTTTACCATCAGGGAGGAGTCTTTCCCCACATAGAGGCTGTGAAGTCGGCGGGACTGGGCTGGAAAGATCTGGGCTGGGGGACCTGCCAGTAGCATTGATTACAATAAATCCCTTACACACTCACCAACACAGTTACAGACAGGAGCTCAATAACTCTATTTCATACGAATTTTCCAGTTTCAAAATCCATGTGAAAAAGCCTGACCTATTGGACTACAGTAGACTATACCAGTGGGAGAGTGAGGGAGAGTGGGACTTGTTCAACAAACCCCTATTAAGACATGTAAATATCATTGACCTTCAGCAAGCTTTTTCCAACAGACATTGTACTACTTAACATTTGGAGAGTGCGTACAGAATCTCTCCAGTTTGAGAGAGGTTTTCCACCTCTGTGAGTGTACGTAATTGTGTATGTGGGTCTTTCTATAAACTAGGGTACCAGTGAGGATTTCCTACGCTGGACAACTTGTTACAGCTGTTGATAAATCATTGATAATAATCTGGCAATTTCTTTCATGTCATTACTGTAAGATATAAAGGGTGATCATAGCTATATTCACTCAAATTAGTTAATTAAAAACCTATGTTTAATCCTTTATCATGGTTGGTGTTTTGACGGATTTATCCAAAATCGTGTGACATAAAACATTACTTTTCTGTCCTTCCATTTATGGCAGTGTAAGTTGTTGTTATATCATATATTAAGCATTAATCAGTTAAATTAGACATTGAACTTGAACCCTGTAAGAATCCTGGATCTAGTTGTTGGACTGTTTTTTGTATAGAGATCTCAGAAATGCAGTGTAACTACGTAACATTTCGTGTCTCCTTATGTTACAGGGTGAAAACAGTTTTCATGAGCACACAAATCCCCCAAAAAACATGCAATTGCAAAATCAAATTATTCTAACCCAAAGCGTCACCTTACCTTGATACTTAAAACCTAAATCAATACTGTCATTAATGTGGTTCTTCAATAATTATGCATAACACTTGTTGGATGCACATTTGGTGTCAAGCTGATTAGTTACGCTGTGATATTTTCACACATCGTCATCTGAACCAGGAAGGAATTTTCTGAATGACTGTCAAGTGACGAACAGTGCATCCACTGGCTAAGTGCTCGGAGCAGGTGCAATTTGCAGTTCAATAAGCACTTTGTGACTGATTAAAAAGGGCATTATAAATACATTTCATTTTATTTGAAGAACAAGTAAATGTATAACCATAGATTTTTTTAACTAAACCAAGATAGGCCACAGCCTGTTGTTTCCAATGGGAACAAATGAGTCATAGTGGGCAGAACAAGCAAGGAGGTGGGCAGAGCCGAGCACGAGCTAGCGAGATCCTATTGTCCTGTTCTAGCATACATCTGCATATGTCCGTTAGAGAACGCCTACTCTGTGAAGTGCGCGTGTGTAATAACTCAATTTGCCTTCGCACTCCTAAACAACATGATTTTTAAAAACTTTGGCAAAGGGTAAAGTCTACTAAACTTAGTCCACTCTGTTCATAACATATTCTAGTTCTGGGAACAGAAAACTGTATTGAGATCAAATGTTTCATCAATGAGAAAATGTGCAGAATGCAGGCCAAAATCCATCTCCTTCCATCTTCTCCCACTGCCGGCAACTGGGCTTCCTCTCACTAGCATATTTGGTAGTGAATGGAAACGGCAAGCGGATGCTTAACATTCATACATCTGGTGAAATATCTGTCTCATTGTTATTTCTGTGGTATAACCCCTGGCTTGTCATGCAGAATTCATAGCTGGGCTATACAACATGCAAAAAGGTAGGGAGCTTGGGTCTAGAAATGACTGGAGGGATTAAACTAGCAAAAGAGTGGGTGGAATGTACAGTAACATCCTCTGCGCTAGACGTAAAAAAACTAACAAAGAGCCCTCAGAAAAAAGGTTTTTGAACATGCCTGAACCAAGGCACATTTTGTGCTGCAAGCATTGTAGACAAGGCTAAAGAGGACACCCAGGTTATAGTTAACAGTCAAAATGAAAAAATTGACACTACAGACAGATTCTTCTGAACAGCCTTAGAAGAAGGCTAAACGTCACCGCCACAGGCCCGCTCATGGCTTTGAGCAAGAATTTGACTGTCAGGGGTTAAATGGACTTGACATGGGGAGAGTAATAGTGGGAGGTTTTGAAAACCAAGGTAGGAAATGTGTTTTTCCTTTACAAACTTGTTTTGTACTGTGAAGTTAATCTGAATATGTGCTTCATATTATTACACAGGCAGGAGGCCTATATATTCTCATATGTGGGTTCTGCTGTAGCCTACATTGATTGATGTCTTGAAAATTACATGAAATTCGGGTTTTGTAAGCCCCACAGCTGAGTATGTGTGCATATGCATATGGCGGGTGTTCTGTAGTGACGTCTAAAAATGTTAATGTACAATGATGTCTAGAAAATTAGGCTATAAGCAATTGGGACTTATGTAAACCCTGCAGCTATACTAAAGTATGTGGGCATACAGCAGTGACATATAAAATGCTTTGAATTAATCAGCACCTTGGAGAGTGCTGTCCGTTTCACCACCATAGATAGTAGGCTACTTGGCTGTTTACTCTGTCTGCTGCGCTGCTATGTTGTGTTTGACACTTTTTTCTCTCAATGTGTTCCGGTACCTCAGAGCTCCCCAGATACCCCCCCCCCCCCCACGTGGTCTGCGGTTGTGAGGCTGGTTGGACGTACTGCCAAACTGCAAGCCAATTGCAAACTCCCTCAAAATTGAGACATCTGTGGCATTGTGTTGTGTGACAAAACTGCACATTTTAGAGTGGCCTTTTATTGTCCCCGGCACAAGGTGCACCTGTGGAATGATCATGCTATTTAATCAGCTTCTTGATATGCCACACCTGTCAGGTGGATGGATTATCTTGGCAAAGGAGAAATTCTTACTAACAGGGATGTAAACAAATTTGTGCACAAAATTGGAGAGAAATAAGCTTTTTGTGAGTATGGAACATTTCTGGGATATTTTATTTCAGCTCATGAAACATGGGACCAACACTTTACATGTTGCGTTTATATTTTTGGTCAGTATAATATCCCTAGAGAATTGATGTTGATCATCTGTTTTTGTTAGATTTAACAGAGAAAACATTAAGGTAATGAGTTCATGTTTTCATATGTTTTTGTGCCTCGGATTGGACTCTGAGTCTACTGTGCACAATTGTGCAGGATAGACTATTGTGCAACATCCAATGCTATTCCTATTAATTATTCTGGATACAATGACAACAAATGACATAGTCTAGTGGGCTTATTCACAATATGATCTGGTAATGAAATAACATACAAAAAGTCCCTGAAAGTCCTTGAATTTGACTTGCCAATGTCTGTATGAACCCTACTTAAAGGATGTATAGTCCTAGGCCTATGTTGTTGTATAGGTGGAGTTATGGGACCATTTGCATATATTCACTTTTATTCCTCTAAGTACACATGTGGAACTGCATGAAAATCATTTTTTATTTTAGTTTCAAACCATTTTGAAATGTTGATCCCAATGTCACACACTGGCCACATTATTTATAGAAAGACCCATATACAGTATGTGATGTGTAGGTAAGTGTATATGTGATGTGTAGGTCAGTGTATGTATGTATATGTGTATATGTGATGTGTAGGTCAGTGTATGTGTGTATATGTGATGTGTAGGTCAGTGTATGTGTGTATATGTGATGTGTAGGTCAGTGTATGTATGTATATGTGTATATGTGATGTGTAGGTCAGTGTATGTGTGTATATGTGATGTGTAGGTCAGTGTATGTGTGTATATGTGACGTGTAGGTCAGTGTATGTGTGTATATGTGATGTGTAAGTCAGTGTATGTGTGTATATGTGATGTGTAGGTCAGTGTATGTGCGTATATGTGATGTGTAGGTCAGTGTATGTGTGTATATGTGATGTGTAGGTCAGTGTATGTGTGTATATGTGATGTGTAGGTCAGTGTATGTGTGTATATGTGACGTGTAGGTCAGTGTATGCGTGTATATGTGACGTGTAGGTCAGTGTATGTATGTATATGTGATGTGTAGGTCAGTGTATGTGTGTATATGTGATGTGTAGGTCAGTGTATGTGTGTATATGTGATGTGTAGGTCAGTGTATGTGTGTATATGTGATGTGTAGGTCAGTGTATGTGTGTATATGTGATGTGTAGGTCAGTGTATGTGCGTATATGTGATGTGTAGGTCAGTGTATGTGTGTATATGTGATGTGTAGGTCAGTGTATGTGTGTATATGTGATGTGTAGGTCAGTGTATGTGTGTATATGTGACGTGTAGGTTAGTGTATGTGTGTATATGTGATGTGTAGGTCAGTGTATGTGTGTATATGTGATGTGTAGGTCAGTGTATGTGTGTATATGTGATGTGTAGGTCAGTGTATGTGTGTATATGTGATGTGTAGGTCAGTGTATGTGCGTATATGTGATGTGTAGGTCAGTGTATGTGTGTATATGTGATGTGTAGGTCAGTGTATGTGTGTATATGTGATGTGTAGGTCAGTGTATGTGTGTATATGTGACGTGTAGGTTAGTGTATGTGTGTATATGTGATGTGTAGGTCAGTGTATGTGTGTATATGTGATGTGTAGGTCAGTGTATGTGTGTATATGTGATGTGTAGGTCAGTGTATGTGTGTATATGTGATGTGTAGGTCAGTGTATGTGTGTATATGTGATGTGTAGGTCAGTGTATGTGTGTATATGTGATGTGTAGGTCAGTGTATGTGTGTATATGTGATGTGTAGGTGGTCACTATCACCCCAGGGTCTTTGTTCCACTGTTCTTTCTACCATCAGAAAACAGCCTTAATGTCCTGTTACTAGTTTGTTTTGCTCAATACAAATATGTATTGATCCCAGCCAAGCAAAGCAATAGTATGTGACTCAACCTCCTAGAAGTTGTTGTATTATACTTTAAAATTGCACATAGAGGCCTGTCTGAAAATCATTAGTCAACACATTGATCATGAGTCATGGCCAATAAGACTGCACTAATCAAAAGGGAATTTTCATGATGTCAAATGCATAAGCACATCATTGAATGTTGCCATTCCTCCTCCATTCCTCCACCAAGGCACTGAAAAAACCGACACAGGTGTCGAGGGGAGGGGAGGACATATTGCTTTAAAAACCGCAGCCTATTCAGATCTCTAAATAGTGTACATTATGAGGGAAGCTGTTGTTCATTAGCAACGCTGAATGGTTTCATAGAGAGCCATGTTCACCATCACCGTAGCAGCAGCAGGTCACCTATTCCACCACTGATTGGTATCAAACAGCAGCAGAACTAAAAGCATGTTCTAATACAGCCTCATATTAGCAGGACTTTTAACACGCATGCACATGGACACAGGCACTCGCCGGCGCCGGCACACACACATACACACGCACACCCACACACACCCACACACACACACACACACACACACACACACACACACACACACACACACACACACACACACACACACACACACACACACACACACACACACACACCCACGCACGCACGCACGCACGCACGCACGCACGCACGCACGCACACACACACACACACACACACACACACACACACACTCACACACACACACACACACACACACACACACACACACACACACACACACACACACACACATTCAGCACTCTGCTTTATCATAACCGGTTGTGGCTGGTTGAGACTCCAGACTACAGGTACATCCATTCCTCCTCTTTCTCCTGTCTCCTCTTCTCTGACAGTGGGGGACAATACAATCGTTAGTCAAACTCACCACCCTTGCTTTGTAAGCAAAACGCTCCCCAGTAGAGCACTTATCATGGTAGAGAAAGGCTTTATGCTCTCCTTTCCTTACAGCGAAGAGAGAGAAAATATATAGTTCAATTATAGTGTCTGTCAGCCCTGTATGAGCTTGTGATGGACTGAGTCGAGTTGAACTTGATGCTGGAGAGAGAGAGAGAGAGAGAGAGAGAGAGAGAGAGAGAGAGAGAGAGAGAGAGAGAGAGAGAGAGCAAGAGAGAGAGAGAAATACAAAAAGAGAGAACGAGAGAGAGAAATAACTCAATCCTCCAACTAATACGTGGTGTAAAGTGCAGAGATTTAGTGATTCAACTGGCACTGTCTCATCCACACAGTGTGATAAGCGATACCAGTCAACTCTGAACAAACCAACAGGTATGAAGCCGAACGACAGTGAATCTGATCCACTGTGAAGCACTTTGAGATTCATAAAAAAAAAACACTATATAGAACACCTTCTCATTCAAGGGTTTTTCTTTATTTTTACTATTTTCTACATTGTAGAATAATAGTGAAGACATCAAAACTATGAAATAACACATATGGAATCACGTAATAACCAAAAAAGTGTTAAACAAATGTCACGGTTTCGGCCGAGGCTGCTCCTCCTCCTGGTTCGGGCAGGCTTCGGCGGTCGTCGTCCCCGGAGTACTAGCTGCCACCGATCTATGTTTCATGTTCGTTTGGTTTGGTCTTAATGATGTACACCTGTGTCTAGTTAGTCCTCGTTAGTGTTCTATTTAGTTCTCGTTGTGTGTGTCTGTGTTTGTGTGTGATTGCGCTTCTGTTACGTGTTGGAGCTACTATTTCCCTCCAGTGTTTTGGAGTGGTTACGTTGCACATGTTTTGTGCGCCGTTTATTTTGTCGCCTGTGTGCGCCTTGTATTCGCCTTCAGGCTTATGGTGCTTTTGTTTTGTGTGTATTTTGCACTAAAGCCTTTGGACTGAGCCTCTGCGTCCTGCGCTTGATTCATACACCACACCCACCTTCAGCACCCTATGACAACAAATCTAAATATATTTTATATTTGAGATTCTTCAAATAGCCACCCTTTGCCTTGATGACAACTTTGCACACGGTTGGCATTCTCTCAACCAGCTTCATGAGGTAGTCACCTGGAATGCATCTTAATTAACAGAAGTTCCTTCTTAAAAGTTAATTTGTGGAATTTATTTCCTTCTTAATGCATTTGAGCCAATCAGATGTGTTGTGACAAGGTAGGGGGGTATACAGAAGACAGCCCTATTTGGTAAAAGTCCAAGTCCATATTATGGCAAGAACAGCTCAAACAAGCAAAGAGAAACGACAGTCCATCATTACTTTGAAGGTCAGTCAATATGGAACATTTCAAGAACTTTGAAGGTTTCTTCAAGTGCAGTCGCAAAAACCATCTAGCGCTATGATGGAACTGACTCTCATGAGGACCACCGCAGGAATGGAAGACCCAGAGTTAACTCTGCTGCAGAGGATAAGTTCATTAGAGTTACCAGCCTCAGAAATTGCAGCCCAAATAAATGCTTCACAGAGTTCAAGTAACAGACACATCTCAACATCAACTGTTCAGAGGAGACTGTGTGAATCAGGCCTTCATGGTCGAATTGCTGCAAAGAAACCACTACTAAAGGACACCAATAATAAGAAGAGACTTACTTGGGCCAAGAAACATGAGCAATGGACATTAGACCAGTGGAAATGTGTCCTTTGGTCTGGAGTCCAAATTGGAGATTGTTGTCTTTGTGAGACACGGTGTGGGTGAACGGATGATCTCCGCATGTGTAGTTCCCACCGTAAAGCATGGAGGAGGAGGTGTTATGGTGTGGGGGTGCTTTGCTGGTGACGCTATCTGTGATTTATTTAGAATTCAAGGCACACTTAACCAGCATGGCTACCACAGCATTCTGCAGCGATACACCATCAAATCAAATCAAATGTTTATTTGTCACATGCGCCGAATACAACAGGTGTAGACCTTAGAGTGAAATACTTACTTACAAGCCCTTAACCAACAATGCAGTTTTAAGAAAGAATACCCCCAAAAATAAACAAAAACATTAAGTTACAAATAATTAAAGACTATGACTATGTTCAGGAGTCTTATGGCTTTTATGTTTAGAAGCCTCTTGGACCTAGACTTGGCGCCCCGGTACCGCTTGCCATGCGGTAGCAGAGAGAACAGTCTATGACTAAGGTGGCTGGAGTCTTTGACAATTTTTAGGGCCTTCCTCTGACACCGCCATCCCATCTGGTTTGGGCTTAGTGGGACTATCATTTGTTTTTCAACAGGACAATGACTCAACACACCTCCAGGCTGTGTAAGGGCTATTTTACCAAGAAGGAGAGTGATAGAATGCTGCATCAGATGACCTAGCCTCCACAATCCCCCGACCTCAACCAAATTGAGATGGTTTGGGATGAGTCAGACCGCAGAGTGAAGGAAAATCAGCCAACAAGTGCTCAGCATATTTGGGAACTCCTTCAAGACTGTTGGAAAAGCATTCCAGGTGAAGCTGGTTGAGAGAATGCCAAGAGTGTGCAAAGCTGTCATCAAGGCGAAGGGTGGCTATTTAAAGAATCTCAAATATAAAATCTATTTTGATTTGTTTAACACTTCTTTGGTTACTACATGATTCCATATGTGTTATTTCATAGTTTTGATGTCTTCACTATTATTCTACAATGTAGAAAACAGTAAAACATAAAGAAAAGAAAAACCCTTGAATGAGTAGGTGTTCTAAAACTTTTGACCGGTAGTGTATATCATTATCATTATCAAGCTTGAGTCAACCAGGGACCTGACAGAGTCAAACCTGTTACCTAACAGAAGTGATTCAGTGAGTCATTCTCCATTAGGTCGTGATGAGTGTGTGCAGAGAGACTGGAAGGAGAGATCTATCTGTGAGTCGCTGCAGGACAAAGTGATTCAACCAGCCAGCCAGTGGAGAGAGGTATAGTGGATGGAGAGTCTGGATAGCAGAGAGCTGGCTTTAGTCTTCTCATGTATTCTCAGCCCTCCAGACAGACAGACAGACATGAGGCCCCGAACAGAGACGGAATTTACAACCACCCACCCACACACACTCACAACAACAACAATACTTAAATAAATGAGAAACAGAAACACAAATACAGAGTCAAAACAGACAGTTGGAAAGATGAAAATGCATACCCAGTCTACAAACACAACAACATGTAAAACACAGCACAGACAGAACACACACATACTGTAGCAGTAGGATTAATCTGCATGTGCGAGACGGGCCTATAATCTCAGTTGTAATCAAAGGCCAGGCGGTTTGTGATAGGGGAGCTAAACCCCACTCCAATCTGAGGAGCTAGTGGCAGGGGAGGGAGGCAGGGCCAGGACAGATGACCAAATACTACACAGCCCTTCAGAGAGCCATTCCATTCCAGACCAGTCCAAACCCACGTCTATGATAACCCCACAGCATCAGCACCTGCAGCAGCACGAGGCGAACCAAGGTAACCAAACAAAAGCCGTAGAAAATCCCAGCAACAGCTCTCTTGCTGTTGCCACACCGCAACATCTCAGTAAGACAAATCAACAACAGTGTGTCTATCACAACTCCATAGCATCAGCAACTGCTCCAACCAATGGTGAACCAAACATAGGGCATCTAAAACACCCTGTTGTAGTCACCACACGTCAAATAAAATAAAATTTTATTTGTCACATACACGTGTTTAGCAGATGTTATTGCGGGTGTAGCGAAATGCTTGTGCTTCTAGCTCCGACAGTGCAGTAATATAAAACAAGTAATATCTAACAATTTCACAACATATACCCAATAGGAATGGAATTAAGAATATATACATATATGGACGAGCAATGACAGAGCGGCATGGACTAAGATACAGTAGAATATTATAGAATACAGTATATACATATGAGATGAGTAATGCAAGATATGTGAACATTATTAAAGTGACTAGTGTTCCATTTCTTAAAGTGGCCAGTGATTTCAATAGGCAGCAGCAGCCTCTAATGTGCTAGTGATGCTATTTAACAGTCTGATGGCCTTGAGATAGAAGCTGTTTTTCATTCTCTCGGTCCCAGCTTTGATGCACCTGTACTGACCTCGCCTTCTGGATGATAGCGGGGTGAACAGGCAGTGGCTCGGGTGGTTGATGTCCTTGATTATCTTTTTGGCCTTCCTGTGACATCGGGTGCTGTAGGTGTCCTGGAGGGCAGGTAGTTTGCCCCCGGTAATGCGTTTGGAAGACCACACCACCCTCTGGAGAGCCCTGCGGTTGCGGCGGTGCAGTTGCCATACCAGGCGGTGATACAGCCCGACAGGATGCTCTCAATTGTGCATCTGTAAAAGTTTGTGAGGGTTTTAGGTGCCAAGCCAAATTTCTTCAGCCTCCTGAGGTTTAAGAGGTTCTGTTGCGCCTTCTTCACCACACTGTCTGAGTGGGTGGACCATTTCAGTTTGTCAGTGATGTGTACACCAAGGAACTTGTAGCTTTCCACCTTCTCCACTGCGGTCCACGATCATCTCCTGTAGCTCAGTTGGTAGAGCATGGCGCTTGCAACGCCAGGGTTGTGGGTTTGATTCCCATGGGGGGCCAGTATGAAAAATGTATGCACTCACTAACTGTAAGTCGCTCTGGATAAGAGCGTCTGCTAAATGACTAAAATGTAAATCTCCTTTGTTTTGTTGAGTGAGAGGTTATTTTCCTAGCACCACACTCCCAGAGCCCTCACCTCCTCCCTGAAGGCTGCCTGGTCATTGTTGGTTATCAAGCCTATTACTGGTGTGTCTTCTGCAAACTTGATGATTGAGTTGGAGGCGTGCTTGGCCACGCAGTCATGGGTGAACAGGGAGTACAGGAGGGGGCTGAGCACGCATCCTTGTGGGGCCCCAGTGTTGAGGATCAGCGAAGTGGAGATGTTGTTTCCAACCTTCACCACCTGGGGGCGGCCCATCAGGAAGTCCAGGACCCAGTTGCACAGGGCGGGGTTCAGACCCAGGGCCTCGAGCTTAATGATGAGCTTGGAGGGTACTATGGTGTTGAATGCTGAGCTATAGTCAATGAACAGCATTCTTACATAGGTATTACTCTTGTCCAGATGGGATAGGGCAGTGTGCAGTGTGATGGCGATTGCATCGTCTGTGGATCAATTGGGGCGGTAAGCAAATTGAAGTGAGTCTAGGGTGATAGGTAAGGTAGAAGAGATATGATCCTTGACTAGTCTCTCAAAGCACTTCATGATGACAGAGGTGAGTGCTACAGGGCAATAGTAATTTAGTTCAGTTACCTTTGCTTTCTTGGGTACAGGAACAATGGTGGTCATCTTGAAGCATGTGGGGACAGCAGACTGGGATAGGGAGAGATTGAATATGTCCGTAAACACACCAGCCAGCTGGTCTGCACATGCTCTGAGGACGCGGCTAGGGATGCCGTCTGGGCTGGCAGCCTTGCGGGGGTTAACATGCTTAAATGTCTTACGTCGGCCATGGAGAAGGAGAGCCCACAGTCCTTGGTAGTGGGCCGCGTCGGTGGCACTGTATTATCCTCAGAGTGGGCGAAAAGGTGTTTAGCTTGTCCGGAAGCAAGACGTCGGCGACATGGCTGGTTTTCCTCTTATAGTCTGTGATTTTCTGTAGACCCTGCCACATACGTCTCCTGACTGAGCCGTTGAATTGCGACTCCACTTTGTCTCTATACTGATGTTTTGCCAGTTTAATTGCCTCGCGGAGTGAGTAGCTACACTGTTTGTTTTCTGCCATATTCCCAGTCACCTTGCCATGGTTAAATGCGGTGGTTCGCGCTTTCAGTTTTGCGCGAATGCTGCCATCTATCCATGGTTTCTGGTTAGGGTAGGTTTTAATAGTCACAGTGGGCACAACATCTCCTATACACTTCCTGATAAACTCAGTCACCATTTCAGTGTATTCGTCTAAATTATTTTTGCAAGCTACCCGGAACATATCCCAGTCCGCGTGATGAAAACAATCTTGAAGCGTGGATTCCGATTGGTCAGACAAGCGTTGAATAGTCCTTAGCACGGGTACTTCCGGTTTGAGTTTCTGCTTATAGGAAGGGAGGAGCAAAATGGAGTCGTGGTCAGATTTGCTGAAAGGAGGGCGGGGGGGGGGGGGGGCCTTATAACCATCCCGGAAGTTCGAGTACCAATGGTTGAGAATTTTAGCAGCCCGAGTACAACAGTCGATATGTTGATAGAACTTCGGCAGCCTAGTCCTCAAATTTGCTTTGTTAAAATCCCCGGCTACAATAAATGCAGCCTCAGGATATGTGCTTTCCAGTTTGCATAAAGTCCAGTGAAATTCTTTGAGGGCCGTCGTGGTATCGGCTTGAGGGGGGATATACACGGCCGTGACTATAACCCAAGAAAATTATCTTGGGAGATACTACGGTCGGCATTTGATTGTGAGGTATTCTAGGTCGGGTGAACAAAAGGACTTGAGTTCCTGTATGTTACTACAATTACACCATGAGTTGTTAATCATGAAACACACACCTCCGCCCTTCTGCTTCCCGGAGAGATATTTATTTCTGTCTGCGCAATGAACTGAGAACCCATCTGGCTGGACCGATTTCGACAGAATATCCCTAGAGAGACATGTTTCCGTGAAACAAAGTATGTTACAGGCACTGATGTCTCTCTGGAAAGAAATCCTTGCCCTGAGCTCGTTGACTTTGTTATCCAAAGACAAAACATTAGCGAGTAATATACTTGGAAGCGGTGGGTGGTGTGCGCGCCTCCTAACCAGCAGGCCGCTCCGAGTGCCTCTCCACCGCCGGCGATGTTATGGGTCAGCAGCTGAAATCAGTTAAATTGCCCTGGGGAGAGCAAACAAAGGATCTGCTTCGGGAAAGTCATATTCTTGGTCGTAATGCTAGTGAGTTACCGCCGCTCTGATATCCAATAGTTTTTCCCGGCTGTATGTAATGACACAAAACACTTTCTGAGCTAATAATGTTTTAAAAAATTAATGCAAAAATAAAATACCGAAAAGTTTCCTAAGAGCTAGTCGCGAGGCCGCCATCTTCGTCGACGCCAGAGATGGTTACTTTAATACGATGTCAGTGTGACAGATCAACAATGTGAGAGCTACTGTTCCTGATGAGGCTCCTCTAACCGTGGAGGTTCTGGGATTACACTGGATTATATGAGTTTTTATAAACTGTGGACTCAGGCTGATCGATACAAGATGGGGGACGTGTGTGTGTTTTCTGGGGCCCCCTACTGAGAGGTGGAATGGCTGTGATTACTGCGTTATTAGCAGCAGAGAAAACACAGCCTGCATCCCAGAGGACACCCACACACAGGTATGGATTAGTGCACGTCACACCGTCTGACCAACGCCTGCCGCATCATTAGGTCATTCTTCACAGGTATGAGTCATTGGACTGGGGCTTGTTTTATTTTTTTTATTTTTTTTGTAGCGTGCGTGGGTGTGTATCAGGGTGTGCAGTGTATATCACCTTTAAAGATGAAATCAAGGCTGTTTCTCTGTGAAACCGAGAGATTCTGCCTCAGGTTAAAAAGACGCCCACATCGTCACTAACCAACAGCCATTCTGTAGCTCAGCCAATGCAGCAGACAGACGTCACGCTGTCCAAAGGTGGCTCTTAGAGACGGATATCTTTTCAGACAGACTCTGCTCAAAGCAGGAAGTGGTATTTATTTTATTAATCCGCTCTTTGGGTCACGGAGGTCAAAGAGTGGCTTATTTGCTTCATTGTAATTGCCCTTTTTCTTCTTCTTCTTCTTCTTCTTCTTCTTCTTCTTCTTCTTCTTCTTCTTATTATTATTATTCCTAGATAATATATGGATAGAAATAACCTTGAGGAAGAGCTTGAGCTTTTAGGGAATAAAGACTCAAACCAACACTTGTTGAAAAGGTGAATTTAGGTGTACATGTAAATACAACAAGTCTCACAAACAGTACAGTACTACTGAACACACAGGATGAGTGGGTGTGGGGGCTGTACAATGTACGGTTAGTACACCAAAATCCATATCATGAACACAAAACAGATATTAAGGATGATATGAATGTTCCTGTTGTAAGAGTTCTTCACATCCATACTTCCTAAATTATTACTCTTGTTCATTTTCCAAACGCTCCAAGTCTGAGGGGAGTAGTGTGTGTTTGTGTGGAGGTGAGGGTGAGGTGCTGGGGTGGGAGGTCGTGTAAAGGGGGAGAGGGGTGAGGAACCAGGGGTTGCGTTAGAGTTCAGAAATCTGTATTTTCTAAACGCAGACCATCGATAAACCTGCACTTTAAACAATTTCACCTGCGTTTTATATTGAAAGTCAACAGAGTTTTTTTGCTTCAATACACTGATCAGGGGCGTGCGACTATAGTTTTCCTTCACAGAAAATACATTAGTGCAACACATTCGGCATAAAATAGCTTCATTTTCATCAGATGACAACAGAAGTGCAACGCCATTTGTCTAGCAGCCACACAAGTAAATGAGCTTACAATGAAAAAGCAAGGTATTTCTTTCAAAAAAGATGCATGGCCATCATATATCTAATGTTTATCATAGAAAGAATGCAGCAAGCTACATTTCCTAATGTTTTGCTAGAAGTTAATCTTGCATTTTACCAGAGAAAAATAGGCTACACTGAGAAAAGTACCAGAGAAAAGTAGCTACACATCAGACAGAGCACTGTCTGCTGATAGAAAGCCTGTCAGTTCGTCTGACGGTGGTCGGGAGAGGTTGTGTTTTCTCTAGCAGGAGGTAAGCTTGGCTTCTTATATGGTGTTGAGTAAAGCTTAAACCATGTATTTAGATTGTAGGTAGGTATTGTAGTTAGGTATTATAGGTAGTTTACTTAGGTAGTTATTGTAGGTTATTGTAGGTTATTGTAGGTAATTATTGTAGGTAAGTATTGTATTCGGCGGACCCCGGCGAAGCACGAGGCTAGCTAACCCACTACTTGGACCAACAAAGCTAGCTAGCTAGCGGGTAGCTACTGGTAACTTTTAGCAACTGTGGTTAGTTGTTTCCAATGTTATTTCACGCTTAAGAGTACCTGTGATTGAGCCAGCTAGCTGCCTACCATTCAGCTGTTTTTCTAACCTCATTATCCGAGGCATTAACGTTAGGTGGTTGGTAGCTGCTGTACTTAATTACAGCTACTGATTGCAGTCTGCCACCCAGACAGCTGGCGTCGGGTAAGTTTGGCTTTATACATAGCTTGGGCTTTGTCGAGTAAGGCTTAAACTATGTATTTAGATTGTAGTTAGGTATTACAGGTAGGCATCGTGGGCTGTATATTATTAGGTATTATAGGTAGGCATCGTGGGCTGTTGTGGGTAGTTGTTGTATGTAGTTATTGTAGGTTACTTTTGTATTCGGCGGTGCCGGGTGTAGCACGAAGCTAGCTAGCTAACTCACCTCCTGGACTAGCTGCCGAGTAGCTATTAGCAACGGTAGCAACTAAATACAATATCCTTTTAGCCAGCTACATTCGTTCGCAGCGACGCCATTTTTTTCAAACAAAGTCAACACAGCAGTCATTGCTAGCTAGCCAACACTACCAGCTAGCTGTACTATGGTAGCTAAATACAATATATTTGTGCTAGCTAGCCAACGTTTAATTATTGCTGCGTTATGAAAGAACTAGACACGGACACGAATTATCTGTTTAGTGTGTTAACACACTATTGGTAGTTTGTTGTAACCAAGTATTGGTGCTAAACTGTGTGTTATTGGATGCTAGCATGCTAGTTAGCTATGGCGTCATAGTTAGCTAGCTGAATAAAGTAAGTTGAGTCTATTCCTTGAAACATTGAACCGCTGTAGTTTACAACAATTCTAATTTCTAAAGTGGAAGTTGGGAGAGTTTTATTCGGGTGGTTCAGTGAAACAATTATAGTTTCTGAGGTGGAAGTTGGGAGAGTTATATTTTTTTTGGTGAGGGAGGCCCTGCTCTCTCCTTTCCCAGATGTTTAGTTCATTTCATTCCGATCTCCTCTGCATTATTGTAGCCATCTGCTACAGCCTGTCAACTATGCCTCTGCCTATCCCTGTTCTCTCCTCTCCGCACAGGCTACACAAACGCCTCACACCGCGTGGCTGCTGCCTCTCTAACCTGGTGGTCCCTGCACGCACCACACACCTGGAGTTCCAGGTCTCAGGCAGCCTCTGGAACTGCCGTTCTGCTGCCAACAAGGCTGACTTCATCCCAGCCTATGCTACCCTCCAGTCCCTCGACTTCCTGGCGCTGACGGAAACATGGATTACCACTGAAAACACTGCTACTCCTACTGCTCTCTCCTCGTCTGACCATGTGTTCTCGCATAACCCGAGAGCATCTGGTCAGAGGGGTGGTGGCACAGGAATCCTCATCTCTCCCAAGTGGTCATTCTCAATTTTCCCCTAACCCATCTGTCTATCTCCTCATTTGAATTCCACGCTGTCACAGTCACTAGCCCATTTAAGCTTAATATCCTTGTCATCTATCGCCCTCCAGGTTCCCTTGGAGAGTTCATCAATGAGCTTGACGCCTTGATAAGTTCCTTTCCTGAGGATGGCTCACCCTTCACAGTTTTGGGGGATTTCAACCTCCCTACGTCTACATTTGACTCATTTCTCTCTGCCTCCTTCTTTCCACTCCTCTCCTCTTTTGACCTCACCCTCTCACCGTCCCCCCCTACTCACAAGGCAGGCAATACGCTTGACTTCATCTTTACTAGATGTTGCTCTTCTACTAATCTCACTGCAACTCCCCTCCATGTCTCCGACCACTACTTTGTATCCTTTTCTCTCTCGCTCTCCTCCAACACTACTCACTCTGCCCCTACACAGATGGTAACGCGCCGCCGCAACCTTCGCTCTCTCTCTCCCACTACTCTCTCCTCTTCCATCCTATCATCTCTTCCCTCTGCTCAATCCTTCTCCCTCCAATCTCCTGATTCTGCCTCCTCAACCCTCCTCTCCTCCCTTTCTGCATCATTTGACTCCCTGTGTCCCCTATCCTCCCGGCCGGCTCATTCCTCCCCTCCAGCTCCGTGGCTTGATGACTCATTGCGAGCTCACAGAACAGAGCTCCGGGCAGCTGAGCGGAAATGGAAGAAAACTAAACTCCCTGCCGACCTGGCATCTTTTCACTCCCTCCTCTCTACATTTTCTTCATCTGTTTCTGCTGCTAAGGCCACTTTCTACCACTCTAAATTCCAAGCATCTGCCTCTAACCCTAGGAAGCTCTTTGCCACATTCTCCTCACTGCTGAATCCTCCCAACCCCCCCCCCCCCCCCTCCTCCCTCTCTGTGGATGACTTCGTCAACCACTTTGAAAAGAAGGTTGACGACATCCGATCCTCGTTTGTTAAGTCTAATGACACTGCTGGTCCTGCTCACACTGCCCTACCCTATGCTTTGACTTCTTTCTCCCCTCTCTCCCCAGATAAAATCTTGCGACTAGTGACTGCAGGCCGCCCAACAACCTGCCCGCTTGACCCCATCCCCTCCTCTCTTCTCCAGACCATCTCCGGTGACCTTCTCCCCTACCTCACCTCGCTGATCAACTCATCCTTGACCGCTGGCTATGTCCCTTCCGTCTTCAAGAGAGCGAGAGTTGCACCCCTTCTCAAAAAACCAACACTCGATCCCACTGATGTCAACAACTACAGACCAGTATCCCTTCTTTCTTTTCTTTCCAAAACTATTGAGCGTGCCGTCTTTAGCCAACTCTCTTGCTATCTCTCTCAGAATGACCTTCTTGATCCAAACCAGTCAGGTTTCAGGACTGGTCATTCAACTGAGACTGCTCTTCTCTGTGTCACGGAGGCTCTCCGCACTGCTAAAGCTAACTCTCTCTCCTCTGCTCTTGTCCTTCTAGACCTGTCTGCTGCCTTTGATACTGTGAACCATCAGATCCTCCTCTCCACCCTCTCCGAGCTGGGCATCTCCGGCGCGGCTCACTCCTGGATTGCGTCCTACCTGACCGGTCGCTCCTACCAAGTGGCGTGGCGAGAAGCTGTCTCCGCACCACGTGCTCTCACCACTGGTGTCCCCCAGGGCTCAGTTCTAGGCCCTCTCCTTTTCTCCCTATACACCAAGTCACTTGGCTCTGTCATATCCTCACATGGCCTCTCCTATCATTGCTACGCTGACGATACACAACTAATCTTCTCCTTTCCCCCTTCTGATAACCAGGTGGCAAATCGCATCTCTGCATGTCTGGCAGACATATCAGTATGGATGACGGATCACCACCTCAAGCTGAACCCTGGCAAGACGGAGCTGCTCTTCCTCCCGGGGAAGGACTGCCCGTTCCATGATCTCGCCATCACGGTTGACAACTCTGTTGTGTCCTCCTCCCAGAGTGCGAAGAGCCTTGGCGTGACCCTGGACAACACCCTGTCGTTCTCCGCTAACATCAAGGCGGTGACCCGATCCTGCAGGTTCATGCTCTACAACATTCGGAGAGTACGACCCTGCCTTACACAGGAAGCGGCACAGGTCCTAATCCAGGCACTTGTCATCTCCCGTCTGGATTACTGCAACTCTCTGTTGGCTGGGCTCCCTGCCTGTGCCATTAAACCCCTACAACTCATCCAGAATGCCGCAGCCCGTCTGGTGTTCAACCTTCCCAAGTTCTCTCACGTCACCCCCCTCCTCCGCACACTCCACTGGCTTCCAGTTGAAGCTCGCATCCGTTACAAGACCATGGTGCTTGCCTATGGAGCAGTGAGGGGAACGGCACCTCCGTACCTTCAGGCTCTGATCAGTCCCTACACCCAAACGAGGGCATTGCGTTCATCCACCTCTGGCCTGCTGGCTCCCCTTCCTCTGCGGAAGCATAGTTCCCGCTCAGCCCAGTCAAAACTGTTCGCTGCTCTGGCACCCCAATGGTGGAACAAGCTCCCTCACGACGCCAGGACAGCGGAGTCACTCACCACCTTCCGGAGACATTTGAAACCCCACCTCTTTAAGGAATACCTGGGATAGGATAAAGTAATCCTTCTAACCCCCCCCCCCCCGCAAAAACAAAAAAATAAAATAAAAAATTGTAAAGTGGCTATAGGGTGAATGCACCAATTTGTAAGTCGCTCTGGATAAGAGCGTCTGCTAAATGACGTAAATGTAAATGTAAATGTAAGTGCAACCGAAGCATAAAATTAGTCTGATGCCGAGCATCTGATGCCGAAGCGTTTTAGATCTGCGTTTACAAAACGCAGCTAGATATTTCTTACGCATTTTATCTTTTTTTCTACGTGAAAAACGCTGAATTCTGCGTTAATGGACCCTTGGCAACCAAACGGGGATGCAGATGGACTGCTCCCTTGGAGTTGTGAAGGGCCAGATGGATCCTCGCCAGCATTTTAAAGAAACTTCCTCACACACTCTCACCCCAACGTAACTCAGATTTTTACCCTAGAGTTTTTCCCAAATATACACACAAATAAACACACACACACACACAGCTGCTGCTCTTATGGAAAGATTCACATGCATGGTCACAGACTAATCTAATGCACATATGGTCAAATTGTATTCTAGTGCAAGGTCATGCTCTCAGAAATGCATTTCATCTCATCTCATTCTCCCAAAAATGTTTTGGGTATGTGTGTGTGTGTGTGTGTGTGTGTGTGTGTGTGTGTGTGTGTGTGTGTGTGTGTGTGTGTGTGTGTGTGTGTGTGTGTGTGTGTGTGTGTGTGTGTGTGTGTGTGTGTGTGTGTGTGTGTGTGTGTGTGTGTGTGTGTGTGTGTGTGTGTGTGTGTGTGTGTGTGTGTTTGTGTGTGTGTGTGCATTTGAATCTTGGCATAAGACCAGCTGTGTGTATATTTGTTAGGAATCACTATAGGCTGTTTTCATCAAATGAATAAGTTCTGGTATCTTACATTTTCATCTCCTCTATCCCTGCCCCTATTTTCTAACATTGTTGACATTTGTTTCTTTCTGAATGCTGCAGTGTAATGCTTTTCACGCTCTTCATATTTATTCTGCACCTTTCTCTCTAGGATATTCACTTCATTTGCTGTGTTTTATTCCGAATTGTATTGTGTGACTTGGGTTTGAGAAAATGTCCTTGCGTTTGAGAAAGGCATAAAACGCATTATTTATAGCCGTATTATTATCGTCCAAAGTCATAACTCCGCAAGATGACAAACTTGCCACTTTACACACCTACATGAAAAGTGCAGCCACGGCCATCTACAAAGGCTGAAGAGCACAGAGAAAGAGTGTGCTGTCTGTGGAGATCACAGTACAATAGGACATGCGCTCCATACACTGACTGAGGTAAACCACTCTCAGGTTTAGATAAAAGTCTCGCTGAAAAGGGCTCTGAATGATTCACTGTAGTTCAAAAATGCATAAACATAAGTATAGCCTTTATATATATATCTGTTCTCCTCATCCTCTGTCTCTCTAAGAGCCATGTTATCAACCAAACACTTTGTGTGACCAATGGACTCTCTGAGTTTGACTGTAATCAACCAATCACAGACATTCATCTTTGGTCAGAATACACAATCGTGTTCTTACATACACACCTAGACATGAATATGCATGCAGGCAGTCTTTTATATGGAACCTGTGATAGAATGAGTTTAGACAGGGTCCCCACCCTTCCTGTTGAGTAGTGATGGGGCCTCAAAACAACCAGGCTATTTAGTGCTCCTATTGGGAGGGGAAGGGGGGTCTGCCTGCCTACCTGGCCTCAAACACTGACCCTCTGTTCAGCTCACGAGCACAACGACCTGCCAACAGCCATGGAAAATAGACAGGCCACTGTGTGTGTGTTTGCGCAGGCAGGTGTGTGTACGTGCGTGTCTAACACTAGGCCCAGTGTGTGTGTGTGAGGGTCATTATGGAGGTGTGAGAGGGTATGTGTGTACGTGTGTGAGGATCACGGCTCTGAGGTAGTGAGATAAGGGTCTGTCACTCTGTGTTAATTAGATAATGATCACGTAATGAGGAATCAAAACCCCTGGGCCAGGATCAAAATACAGGATCAGACAAAGCTCCACCACAGGTTCAATCTGCTGTTCAATGGGAGCTTACCCTCTGACTGTCTCCCTTCTCTGACTCAGAGGGTACCTCTAGGCTCCCTTCTATTGGCCTGTTCACTTCCTGGTAGAGCTTGGTGGGTAGGAGGAAGTACAGAAGGGATCAGGAGTGGACAGTGGGTAGGGAGAGTGACTGGGGACAGAGAGGTTAATGTGTTAGTAGCAGTAACACTCTATACCCTCTGCCCAGAGGGCACATACGAGTGAGGGCATAGTGGACAGCGCAAACCCTCCAGCACCCCACTGAAGAGCTAGGCAGTCTTCTGCTGAGTCGGTCCCAGCTGTGAGCACTGCCGGCCGGGCATGCCAATCAGCCAGGCGGAGGGTGGCTTTTCTCCAGGAAAGGCCTGCTTGCCCTGAGGCGGGCTTCATGCAGCTGTCAGAAACCCCCCGCCTACACACACACACCCGTCCTCTGCCACTAGTCGTACAGTACAGTGCGATCAGGGTGGCAGTGAGGGCTGGAGTGACCTCTCCATCTGTCTGAGTGAGGCGAGTGGAGAGCGGCCGGAGGGGGGGATGTTCACGCCTGTTTATAGATATTTGCCCTTTTGAGTTCACCTGTCATCCAGCCTGGCTCAGGTCAGCTTCAAGCCTCCACTCCACTCCACTGGCTCTGCTCATCTGCAACAATGGCTCAGGAATGATGAGGGGTTTCACATTCCCCCTCCTCTAAATGCTATCGTTTTGCTTTGCACCTCCTGCTTCATGTAACAAGGCATCTGATTTGGATTATGTTTGATCACCAGGTAAATTATACTATGGCGGTGTCACTGAGGCCAGGACAGACAGACAGACAGAAAGACAGGACACTGACAGACCTCCTTCTGTTATCCAGCATCCCCTGGCTAATTGGGATTTAACTGTGTATTTGTGCTGGCAGCAGAAGAAGCAGCCAGTGGGGACTGCACAAAACTTTTCACAGAATCACACTGAAGGTCGCTGTGATCGAACGTAGGCTGAAATGAAGGACATTAGACTGACAGGACGTTCTGAAACACACACACACGCGCACACACAGAAAAAAGCAAGCTAAATGATGTGAGGACTCACGCTGTGTGTGTTGACCAATGTGCACACTCCCCCATCACTTTGGCCCAGCAGGCGAGGACATGGAGAACATCATACAGGAATACACAACAGGAGGTCCCAGCACAATGGGGGAAAGAGAATGACATCTGTGTGGAGAAGAGGTCTGCTCAAAATGTCAGACAGAGATCTCAGAGTGGTGTGGCACAACACCATGGGAGGGAGAGATGCTGGGGAAGATGCAGAGAGGGGATATGGCGAGACAGCGATAGAGCACTGTTTACGTTGATGAAAGACAGTATGGATGATGTGTCATAGCATGACTGGAGAAGGGTTGCCTATTCTGTAGGTTAAGCTGTTATGTTTATTCCCGTATAATTGAGTAATACACATTGAATACACCCTACAATTCATACTTAAATGTAAATATGGGAAAGTACTATTTCTAGAACAACAAAAGAAAGATAAATGTATACAAAGGTTGTTGAAAAAGAGAGAAAGAACAACAAGTAAGTAGAAGAGGTTTGTGAGAATTGTGAAGGGTTCAGGGCTTCTGTCAAAAAGCCATCCAACCCCTAAAATAACCCATCTAAAGCCAGGTAGTACAGAGAAAACACTAAACTCTTTAAAAAGAAAATCAATGCAGAAAAGAGCTACAGTACCTCCTGACTTCAAGACACCTGTACCTCCCACACAGCAGGAGTGTGTGTGTGTGTGTGTGTGTGTGTGTCAATCTTGCTATTTACAGTGAAAAACTGTAAACTGAATATAAAAAGAAAAGGTACAGTATCCCCCAAAAATGAATTCATATTCATAAATAAAAAATACATATTCATACATAAAGATACATATTCATATATATATATATAAATACATATTCATACAGATAAATACATATTCATACAAATAAATACCCACATACATACATACATACATACTGCACAGTGGTCTTGTCAGTGGGACCAACCAGCTACCAGCCCAGCTACCAGCCCAGTTGATTAAGTCCCAACATGACCCCTCATTGGGAGTGGAGGGGAAGGAAGCAGGGCGGTGTGATACACAGTGAGACACCAGCAGAGAGACCAGACCACTGCTAATGTAGCATCCACTTTATTGGCATAATGAGAGTGTCACTGTTCTGCACTGTAAACCACTCGCTGTGTCACAAACAATTTAGTCTTACCTCCATCAAGATGCGTATGGGGACTCTTTCTTTGTCTACAGATTCAGCCCTCACTCTCTCTCTCTCCCTCTCTCTTGCTCTCCCTCTCCCTTTCTCTCTCTGTCCATACATTATCATTTCCACCAGTCCAAATATACTTCTACCTTCTCTTTAAATTCCACACACTTTTCTCACATGGCCTGGACAGTTCTGTACATCTTTGTCTTTGCTCAGTACGTGAATAGTTTTTGTTGATTGTATATGGAGGAGCAATAGTGCGTAAACAGTCTCAAAAATAGCTTTTCCCAAAAAAATTGTGAGGAAGTGCAACGGCCCCACAATGGACTTGACCTAGAGAGTGAGAGTGAGAGTGAGAGAGAGAGAGAGAGAGAGAGAGAGAGAGAGAGAGAGAGAGAGAGTGAGAGAGTGAGAGAGATAGAGAGAGAGAGAGAGAGAGAGAGAGAGAGAGAGAGAGAGAGAGAGAGAGAGAGAGAGAGAGAGAGAGAGAGAGAGAGAGAGCGAGAGAGAGAGAGAGAGAGAGAGAGAGAGAGAGAGATAGAGAGAGAGAGAGAGCTTTCTGTCAAAATGGTCCTGTAATAAAATAGTAATGGTTGCTTTACTTCAGTGTAGCAGAGAGCACCGTGGCCATTCAGGCTGGAGCTGGGACTGGGACTGTGGTGTTGTACCTGCTGCCTGCTATAGCAGTAAAGAGACACTCTGGACCAGTAAGTGACAGTTTACGGCAGAGTCATCTCTGAGCACAAACAACATGGGCATATGTCACTTGGCACACCATTTCTTAAATGATCCCTGTCAACATACAGTACAAACAAAGCATGCCCCACAGCGTGTGTATATAAATAAACGGATGTTTTGCCAGATTAGACGTTATCGAACCACACCATACACATGAGAAAGAGCTTTGGAATTCGGTAGAGTTAAATAGCCTACAACAAATGCTGTTGGAGCATAAGTTTCATGGTTACAGTTTTCTATCGAGGGAATGCCTGCCTGCATCTGGCGGTTGAGGACCACAAGCACCGGCTCACTCCATGCCTTGCGGATACACCCAGCCCGGTTCCGAGACGGGATAGACGATGAACGGTCGAACAATATTATATTTTATTCAGTGTGATGAAGTATGAACAAATAAACCTATTCAGATCGCCATATGGGCAATTCAAACGATCAACGTGCGCTCAAATAATAGCCTAGCCTCAAAGCGCAACAGTGTATCAATAGATTATAACATTTGCTTTGTTAGTTACAGTCAATAAATTACCTCGAAGCTGTAATCATATAAAACTACTAAAGGTGTTTTGATTAACAGTCTAATAAAAATGAATATTACATGCATATAAAAAAATCTATGCTGCCCATGACAACAAATTGCCATGTTCGTCCATTCATTGTAAATAAAATAGCTAGGCATATACATGCATCTGCCTCGTTAAAAATGTATAATTTGGCACTGTCAGGATAACTTTATAGCTAATCATTCCGTTATGAATGGAAAATAGGCTACTGTACACGCGCTAGCAGTGGTCTAATAATTGTGCGTGATGAACTGTCACATGGGGGCCACAAACTTTGAATAGTAAACAGCACACATGTCAATATGTAAAAACAAAAGCTACACACTATATGTTGGATTTCAGCCTACCTGTACCGTTCCGTTTCAGATTGTCCCTGTGGTCATCCGTACCCAACATATTTCGAAACGATGTGTGACAAGACTGACTGTCAAAGCCGAAATCCCAGCTCGCGCGCCGGAGTCACTGGTGTCAGAGCGCGCAGCCACTCTACACACGAATGCGCATTCAAAGGGACTTCAACGCTATCACGGCCGCGCCTATACAATTTAATTTATGTTATTTATCACTTTGTCATCGATTATATTATCTTGAAAGACATGAAGGTAGAAATTCTATTCATTTACACAACATGACCAAAAGTATGTGGACACCTTCTCGTCGAACATCTCATTCAAAAATCATGGGCATTAAAATGGAGTTGGTCCCCCCTTTGCTGCTATAACAGCCTCATCTCTTCTGGGAAGGCTTTCCACTAGATGTTGGAACATTGCTGCAGGGACTTGCTTCCATTCAGCCACAAGAGCATTAGTGAGGTCGGGCACTGATGTTGGGCGATTAGTCCTGGCTCGCAGTCGGCGTTCCAATTCATCCCGAATGATGTTTGATAGAGTTGAGGTCAGAGCTCTGTGCAGGCCAGTCAAGTTCTTCCACACTGATCTCGACAAACCATTTCTGTATGGACCTCGCTTTGAGCACGGGGGCATTGTCATGCTGAAACAGGAAAGGGCCTTCCCCAAACTGTTGCCACAAATTTGGAAGCACAGAATCGTCTAGAATGTCATTGTATGCTGTAGCATTAAGATTTCCCTTCACTGGAAGTAAGGGGCCTGAACCATGAAAAACAGCCCCAGACCATTATTCCTCCTCCACCAGACTTTACAGTTGGCACTATGCTTTCGGGGAGGTAGCGTTCCCTTGGCATCTCGCCAAACCCAGATTCATCCATCGGATTGCTAGATGGTGAAGCGTGCATCATCACTCCAGAGAACGCGTTTCCACTGCTCCAGAGTCAAATGGCCGCGAGCTTTACACCACTCCAGCCGACACTTGGGACTGAGCATGATGATCTTAGGCTTGTGTGCGGCTCCTCTGCCATGGAAACCCATTTCATGAAGCTCCTGGCGAACAGCTATTGTGCTGACCTTGCTTCCAGAGGCAGTTTGGAACTCGGTAGTGAGTGTTGCAACCGAAGACAGATGATCTTTACGCGCTACGCGCTTCAGCACATGGTGGTTCCGTTCTGTGAACTTATGTAGCCTACCACTTCACGGCTGAGCCGTTGTTGCTCCTAGACGTTTCCACTTAACAATAACAGCACTACAGTTGACATGGGCAGCTCAAGCAGGGCATAAATTGGACGAACTGACTTGTTGGAAAGGTGGCATCCTATGACGATGACACATTGAAAATCACTGAGTTCTTCAGTAAGGCCATTCTACTGTCAATGTTTGTCTATGGAGATTGCATGTCTGTGTGCTCGATTTTATACACCTGTCAGCAACGGGTCTGGCTGAAATAGTCCACTAATTTGAAGGGGTGTCCACATTCTTTTGTATATATATAGTGTATTTTAGTATATGTATTTTTAATTATCATTAATACAGTTTATTATAGTTTATTAGATTATAATAAATCACCTGTCATTATAATATGCTGAAATTAATGTAACTTGTTTTACTCTATAATTTTTCCTTCACCTATATGATAAAAACAGCCTACATACACTACCGTTCAAACGTTTGGGGTCACTTAGAAATGTCCTTGTTTTTGAAAGAAAAGCTATTTTTTGTCCATTAAAATAACATCAAATTCATCAGAAATACAGTATAGACATTTTTTATGTTGTAAATGGCTATTGTAGCTGGAAACGGCTGATTTTTTATGGAATATCTACATAGGCGTACAGAGGCCCATTATCAGCAACCATCAGTCCTGTGTCCCAATGGCACATTGTGTTTGCTAATCCAGGTTTATCATTTTAAAAGGCTAATTGATCATTAGAAAACCCTTTTGCAATTATGTTAGCACAGCTGAAAACTGTTGTGCTGATTAAAGGAGCAATAAAACTGGCCTTCTTGAGACTAGTTGTGTTTCTGGAGCATCAGCAATTGTGGGTTCGATTACAGGCTCAAAATGGCCAGAAACAAAGAACTTTCTTATGAAACTCGTCAGTCTATTCTTGTTCTGAGATATGAAGGCTATTCCATGCGAGAAATTGCCAAGAAACTGAAGATCTCGTAGAACGCTGTGTACTACTCCCTTCACAGAACAGCGTAAACTGGCTCTAACCAGAATAGAAAGAGGAGTGGGAGGCCCCGGTGCACAACTGAGCAAGAGGACAAATACATTAGAGTGTCTAGTTTGAGAAATAGACACCTCACAGGTCCTCAACTGGTAGCTTCATTAAATAGTACCCGGAAACACCAGTCTCAACATCAACAGTGAAGAGGTGACTCCAGGATGCTGACCTTCTAGTCAGAGTTGCAAAGGAAGAGTCCAGTGTCTGTGTTCTTTTGCCCATCTTTTATTTTTATTGGCCAGTCTGAGATATGGCTTTTTCTTTGCAACTCTGAAGGTCAGCATCCCGTTGAGACTGGTGTTTTGCGGGTACTATTTAATGAAGCTGCCAGTTGAGGACCTGTGAGGCGTCTGTTTCTCAAACTAGACACTCTAATGTATTTGTCCTCTTGCTCAGTTGTGCACCGGGGCCTCCCACTCCTCTTTCTATTCTGGTTAGAGCCAGTTTGCTCTGTTCTGTGAAGGGAGTTGTACACAGCGATCTTCAGTTTCTTGGCAATTTTTCGCATGGAATAGCCTTCATTTCTCAGAACAAGAATAGACTGACGAGTTTCTGAAGAAAGTTATTTGTTTCTGGCCATTTTGAGCCTGTAATCGAACCCACAATTGCTGATGCTCCAGATACTCAACTAGTCTCAAGAAGGCCAGTTTTATTACTTCTTTAATCAGCACAACAGTTTTCAGCTGTGCTAACATAATTGCAAAAGGGTTTTCTAATGATCAATTAGCCTTTTAAAATGATAAACTTGGATTAGCAAACACAACGTGCCATTGGAACACAGGACTGATGGTTGCTGATAATGGGCCTCTGTACGCTTAGTCCCGTGTAGCTCAGTTGGGAGAGCATGGCGCTTGCAACGCCAGGGTTGTGGGTTCGATTCCCACGGGGGACCAGTATGAAAAGATGTATGCACTCACTAACTGTAAGTCGCTCTGGATAAGAGCGTCTGCTAAATGACTTAAATGTAAATGTAGATATTCCATTAAAAAGTTTCCAGCTACAATAGCCATTTACAACATTAACAATGTCTACACTGTATTTCTGATCATTTTGATGGACAAAAAAATTGCTTTTCTTTCAAAAACAAGGACATTTCTAAGTGTCCCCAAACTTTTGAATGGGAGTGTATGTGACTATGAAAATGAAACCACCAGGTTGTTTCAATTAGCGAACTGATAGGGTTATAAATCTATGGCCCCATCAGAAGTGTCAGAGCCTGGCAGAAATATATCTCTGTGAGATATCAACCATTGTCACGTTCGTTACTGGATGAAGCGGACCAAGGCACAGCGTGGTAAGCGTACATTTTATTTAATTAACGTACTTAACACACACGAACAAAAACAACAAACCAAACGATACGTGAAGTCCTAGGTTAACACCAAAACAACCATACGGAACAAGATCCCACAATAAACATGTGCCAACAGGCTGCATAAGTATGGTCCCCAATCAGAGACAACGAGCTACAGCTGTCTCTGATTGGGAACCACCCTGGCCAACATAGAAATACACGAACTAGAATGAAAAACATAGAAAACTAAACAAGGAAAATCCACACCCTGGCTCAACATTTAATAGTCCCCAGAGCCAGGGCGTGACAACCATGTAGTATTCCTTCACTGAGTGAGGTCTATAAATTAAACATGAAATAGGAACCCTATCAGCATGGTGTCCTGTCAGCAACTGACATTCACTTCTAGGAAATATCTAATGTGATAGGCCCATATGTATATACCCTGTTGGGAGGTGTTCATGTTGGCAGATTTGGACAGTAATTCATATAGCGTTAGATAAGAACAACATCTAGTATCTGTTTATTGGCTCTGCTTTGTCCCGAGAAAGACAGGTGGAATGATTCCTAACTCGGCTTTTGTCAGAAGTTCATGTACAAAGCTCTTCTGTAGGCTGTGTGTTTCGCATCTGTTTGATACAATAACGATTAATCAAAATAAGATTGCTTCGATACCGGTAAATTGTCATTTCAAGTATGTCTATTCAAATGCCAATAGGCTAATGGCAAAAAGCCAAGGACCATCTCCACCAGTGGTCTCCACTTGCCAAAGTCTGAGCGGAAGGCTTTCTTTCCCCAATGCAATGGCATGCCATTAACTCACACGTCCGCGAGAGGCTTGTCAGCCGGATGGTGATCGATGCACTTGGATAGGCCTACATACTTGGGAGCTCAATATGTCCTTCCCAATGCGAGTGCGCTGGCACGCGCGTTCAAAGACCAGGCTCATATAAATAACCCCTGAGAATATTACTGCCACGGAGGACGTAACACTACACCCTCACCCCAGCCCAGCCCAATGCCTGCCTCTCACCCACCGCTCCCCGCTGCAGCTCTGGCACCTCACACCAAATGGTATACCCACTATCGTTATGTAAAATCATAGTTAACATGATATACATTGGTGGGAAAAGTACCCAGTTGCCATACTTGAGTAAAAGTAAAGATACCTTAATAGAAAATTACTCAAGTAGGCTAGCAGTGAAAGTCACCCAGTAAAATACTACTTGAGTAAAAGTCGAAAGGTGTTTAGTTTTAAATATACTTAAGTATCAAAAGTAAAAGTATAAATCATTTAAAATTCGTAATATTAAGCAAACCAGACAGCACCATTTTCTTGTTTTTTTAATTGACAGATAGCCAGGAGCACACCAACACTCAGACATCATTTACAAACAAAGCATGCATGCTATGTATGGAGGACTAAAAGTGCCACAATTAAATAAATAAATACACCATTAAATAATTACTTAAATGTGTCATTAATTAATTAAAATTAGAATTAAATACATAAATGTGTTATTAAATGTGTCATTAATTAATTCAAATACCGATTCATTTTATGTAAAATACATATATAATAATTTCACTATTTACATTTACATTTCATGGTCCTGCGTTGGAGTGCTTCCTGAATTACTTAAATCTGTCAAACTGACCCATCAAAAGTTGGTAGGCGGAACCTAACGCCTGATTGGTTACCCTCTGCATCAAGCCAAGACACATCAATTCCGGATAATGTCAGCAGGTCCTGCTTCTACATCCTCTGCTAAGTTTAAAATGTCTCTAACCAACTCCCTGGAAAGTTCACGGAGATCCTCCATTGTCTCTATCCAGGTTGGCCTACTCTACTTCAGACCAAAGCAATGGATCAGACTAGATTCGCGTTAGCCCCGCCCACTGACTTTGATGGGTCAGTTTGACAGTTTTAAGTAATTCATGAATCACTGCAATGCAGGATCATGAAATGTAAATGTAAATAGTGAAATAATTATATATGTATTTTACATAAAATGAATCGGTATTTGAATTAATTAATGATACATTTAATTACACATTTATGTATTTAATTCTAATTTGAATTAATTAATGACACATTTAAGTAATTATTTAATGGTGTATTTATTTATTTAATTGTGGCACTTTTAGTCCTCCATAGCTATGAGTCTACCAGATCAGAGGCAATAGGGTTGACCAGGGACATTCTCTTGATAAGTGTGTATTGACCCATTTTCCTGGCCTGCTAAGCATTCAAAATGTAAAGAGTACTTTTGGGTGTCAGAGAAAATGTATGGAGTAAAAAGCACATTCTTTTCTATAGGAATGTAGTGAAGTAAAAGTAAAAGTTGTCAAAATTATATAAATAGTAAAGTACAGTACAGATACCCCAAAAAACTACTTTACACTGCTGATGATATACTGTGACAAAAGAGAATTCACTGTTAAGCCTATCGGCCTCCAACCGTTGACATGTCTCTCTTTCTCTGACATTTAAATTTTTCAGGTTCTTCAGAAGCTTGTATGGAGCCCTGCAATCAGAGCAGGATGAAAGCCAAGGAAAATACCTTAAAGGTACCGGAGTGGCTGCTCTTGCCAAAACACACGTCCTCTTCACCCTTCATCACCCATACTAAGTGGCTCTCAGAAGGCAGTAGTTGCTATACTGTACAGATATAGGGTTCAAACTTCAATCTTATTCTTATCAGAGGTTGAATCAATTTTCCCTGGCCTCATTCTCACAATATTGCATCTGTCTGTCCATTAGGACTACATTGAGAGTAATTAAGCAAGTCTAAATGAAGCTGATTGTGTTCAGTGCTTTGTTCTCAAACAAAACAAATGATACTGTACAAACAGCATCGATTTTTCACAATGTAAGTTTTGGATTTCCATAATTCCCCCGCCACTTGCCCACACCCCATCCCTGATTAGGATTGACCTGGTTTCCACAGTAGCAATCTCCAAAACAGCACAGGGTCCATCCAGCATAACAATATTCTTTAAATTGAGCATTTAAGGGACTGAAGAAAGGATAAAAAAAAGAGCAAAATGAACGGGGAAAAAACAATGGCACTTCAGGCAGTTGATTAACTCCAGTGTGAGTGCAGGGAAAATGGAATATGAAAATGTTATGTTAAACTGCTTGCTGGAGAGAAAGGGATGATTCTCTCTCTCTCTCTCTCTCTCTCTCTCTCTCTCTCTCTCTCTCTCTCTCTCTCTCTCTCTCTCTCTCTCTCTCTCGTATTTTGAACTTCGAATGCTTTTATGCAGTTTGACATCTTTCTACAGAGGTTGTCCAACAACAAGTATAGTTGTTCAACAATAGTTTTTAAGAACGTACTGCCCATGCTTGATGAAATCAAGCCAGTGCTTCTAAAATAACTGCTTGTAGAAGATCCCCCATTAAAATACCCTTTGTTGACTCAGAAAAAGGTAACAGTCCTGTCCTGCCTTCCAGGTGAGGATGCCCCCCAAACTCAGTGAGATGACGACATCAGACCTATTGTTTTCTCTCCTCAGTAGAGGCCGGGACTGCACTACAGTACAGTAGTGGTGTTGTTTAGGTGAGAAGTTGTGCAGGCTAGGCAATAGTTTTAATTAGCAGTGTCCGGTGGGTCCACTATGCAGCTAATTACACCAGCTGCCAATGGAGCCACTAATGGCTGACCAGCCTGATCCGAGGACACACAGAGCAGGAGGCCAGTCACTGACCCAGTTAGAGGAAAAACACTACAAGCACAAACAACATTAAAGAGAAAGGAAAGCCTGCTCTCTCTAGCTCTCTTTCTCTCTTTTGCTATCACTCCCTCTCTCTCTCTCTCACCCCCATCGCTACTCATTTACTCCCTCTGTGTGTCTCATACCATCTTGTGTCTCTGTATCACTCTCAAGGCGCCCATTCTGGTTCAATCAATTTACACAGTTGCAACAGCGAACCAGCTCACAGTGACAGATTCATCTGCTACTGACAGGTACCTAATGTGAGATCAGTGTTGGAGATGGAGCAGGAGGCAATGTGGATGCCCTTGGTATATCTAACATGGAACACAACCACCTACATATCTCTCTCTTAAATACACACACAATCATTGTAAAAAAGGCCATGTCTGTGCATGTGACTTTCCCCACAGTCCCGTTAGGGTGATTTCTACCCTTCTCAGCTATCTATCACAGCTTCCTGGTTTCCACCAATCAGCATGCCCGAATGCACATTTGGACTCTGACCGCTCCTGCTCCAGGTCAGAGTGGCTATCATTTTCGACAGATGAAGACACAAGACGCAAGTTTGGTTGCCAATCAGTGTGTTTTAATCTAGAAGTGTTGTGCGTGCATCTGCAATAACCATGAAGATCACTTCTAGTCTGTGTGAGTGTGCTAATGTGGGGTGGTGACCAAGAGCCAATAAAACTCTGGATATGAACTAGAGGTCTTCACGGATCCACCTGTACCCAAATACCCGAGACCCAATCTGTGATCTGAGTAGGTCCGGATCCAGAATTCTAAATAATGTCACAGGTCTGGGTCGGATCTGATCTGATATGGTTGTCACAGTCTTGGATATGTGTAATTTTAACTGACTTGTCCGGAAGGACCCATACAGATCCAAACATGATGCTACTGCTCTTTGCTTTTCACGAGAGTGGCGTGTGTAGCTTGTTGTTAGCCAATCATAAGTCATCAAAGCGGCAATAGGCTACAGTCATAGAGCCTCCGTGTGGGGCAAAGGTTAGGAGATATCTAATCAATGGAGGAAGATGGAATTAAAATGATGGAATTAAAAGTTAAAGGTGAAGGATAGGCTACAACGACCAAGAGCCAACAGCTAGGCTGCTACTTTATATTCTGAATGGAGTTGTTGTCGTTTGTAATTGTGTAGGACGAGAAAATGCATGCAGCCTCATTAGCCTAGCTAGCTAGCTTAACTAGCTTCTCCCGGTTTGATGCAGTCAAGACAGGTACTCCGTAATCATATTGGTGATAAATGACCTAGCTATGGCAGCTATTAGTCTACTATAGCGTGAGTCGGCTTGGTTGGTTGCTGTCTCTCGTCTCTCCCTCCCTCCTCCCTGTTCCCCGTGTCACTCGCTGACACTCACAGTAGCCTACACACACGGCCTCTGCTAGACAACGTCACCTCTCTACCTCCTTTCCCTCAAGCTTTATCAGCTCCGGTTAATAAAGTAGCTTAAAAATGGACTTTTCTGCTACTTCTCTCACTCGGATCGGATCGGGTCTGGATCCGACCAGGTCTATATGTAGCGGGTCTAGTTGTCCTCGGGCCCGTTCGCAACGGGTCTCTATATAATTTGAATTTTTTTATGGATATCGGGTCTGGATGGGAAAGCCCCATCCATTTCGGAACGGGTCCAACTTTTTGCACCCGTGGACTCTAATATGAACACATCTGCCTTGTTCTTGCCGGACAGCCTGTAGCGAGTCAGAACCTTAACAATCAACATTAAGTTCTAGCGGGTGAGGGCATTCACAGCCGACCGCTCAGACCAGCTCCAGCAAGCCATTTTTTCAATCATACACATGATCACATAAAGACACAGAATTGGGCCTGGCAGGTCAAGTCAGTGCAGCTGAAGCTGGAACAAAGTCTTGTAACAGTCCCTCTCACAGAACACATCATCATCATCTATACCTCAGGAGGACTGGACAGACTCGGTGCTTCAAGTCTGGCACCAACAGGCTCTTGAACGGCTCTTGAATTGATTTGCATTTTAATGAGGGAAATAAGTATTTGACCCCTCTGCAAAACATGACTTAGTACTTGGTGGCAAAACCCTTGTTGGCAATCACAGAGGTCAAACGTTTCTTGTAGTTGGCCATCAGGTTTGCACACATCTCAGGAGGGATTTTGTTCCACTCCTCTTTGCAGATCTTCTCCAAGTCATTAAGGTTTCGAGGCTGACGTTTGGCAACTCGAACCTTCAGCTCCCTCCACAGATTTTCTATGGGATTAAGGTCTGGAAACTGGCTAGGCCACTCCAGGACCTTAATGTGCTTCTTCTTGAGCCACTCCTTTGTTGCCTTGGCCGTGTGTTTTGGGTCATTGTCATGCTGGAATACCCATCCACGACCCATTTTCAATGCCCTGGCTGAGGGAAGGAGGTTCTCACCCAAGATTTGACGATACATGGCCCCGTCCATCGTCCCTTTGATGCGGTGAAGTTGTCCTGTCCCCTTAGCAGAAAAACACCCCCAAAGCATAATGTTTCCACCTCCATGTTTGACGGTGGGGATGGTGTTCTTGGGGTCATAGGCAGCATTCCTCCTCCTCCAAACACGACGAGTTGAGTTGATGCCAAAGAGCTCGATTTTGGTCTCATCTGACCACAACACTTTCAGCCAGTTCTCCTCTGAATCATTCAGATGTTCATTGGCAAACTTCAGACGGGCCTGTATATGTGCTTTCTTGAGCAGGGGGACCTTGCGGGCACTGCAGGATTTCAGTCCTTCACGGCGTAGTGTGTTACCAATTGTTTTCTTGGTGACTATGGTCCCAGCTGCCTTGAGATCATTGACAAGATCCTCCCGTGTAGTTCTGGGCTGATTCCTCACCGTTCTCATGATCATTGCAACTCCACGAGGTGAGATCTTGCATGGAGTCCCAGGCCGAGGGAGATTGACAGTTCTTTTGTGTTTCTTCCATTTGAGAATAATCGCACCAACTGTTGTCACCTTCTCACCAAGCTGCTTTGCGATGGTCTTGTAGCCCATTTCAGCCTTGTGTAGGTCTACAATCTTGTCCCTGACATCCTTGGAGAGCTCTTTGGTCTTGGCCATGGTGGAGAGTTTAGAATCTGATTGATTGATTGCTTCTGTGGACAGGTGTCTTTTATACAGGTAACAAACTGAGATTAGGAGCACTCCCTTTAAGTGTGTGCTCCTAATCTCAGCTCGTTACCTGTATAAAAGACACCTGGGAGCCAGAAATCTTTCTGATTGAGAGGGGGTCAAATACTTATTTCCCTCATTAAAATGCAAATCAATTTATAACATTTTTGACATGCGTTTTTCTGGATTTTGTTGTTATTCTGTCTCTCACTGTTCAAATAAACCTTCCATTAAAATTTTAGACTGATCATTTCTTTGTCAGTGGGCAAATGTACAAAATCAGTAGGGGATCAAATACTTTTTTTCCTCACTGTTTCTACCTCCATCACTCCAGTATCCCTGCACATTGTAAATATGGTATTGGAAATGACCCTGTATATAATATGCTTACTTACTTACTTATTGTGTTCTTGATATTTCTTCTTATTTCTTGTGTTTTTTTTCTTCTAGTATTACATTGTTATTGGTTATTGCATTGTTGCATTTTGAGATTGCAAGAAAGGCATTTCACTGTACTTGTGCATGTGACATTAAAACTTGAACCTTGACTCAGCAGCTCTGCTACTCCTAGGCTCAGAACCTTGGTGCTAAACTGTGTAATAAAACATCATCCATTAGAAAGACTCACCATACCGTATCCTTCAGCTTCCTAAGGTGACTGATCAAGAGATAGCCAAGCTGTGGCAACTAAAAGGGGAAGAAAGTGTGGTCCTAAACTAAAAGACTGAAGCTGTCCACTAACAACGACCGTATAGACTGTGATGTATTGCAGGCCATTAGTACCCTACCCAAATAGCTCAGAGCTGCAATCTCCCCGCAGACTCCATGTGACTTTCACAGCTACACGGTATCTGCGAACTAAATGGTACCTTATTTCCTTTGTAGTGCACTACTTTTGACAAGGGTCCATAGGGCTTTGCTTAAAAGTAGTGCACTATGTAGGTACCAGAGTGCCATTTGGGATGCAGCCTTCTCAGCCATGTGTCTGTCTGTCAGAGAGCCAGCTGGAGGTATGGTATGGTACAGTACAGAGCCTCTGTGCTCACAATGTTATACATTAACAGCTTTTTATTCCACCAGGAGAGAAACACTCACACATATTAACAAGCAGCAGAAATGCATCTGAAAACAAGCACTTGGGTTCAGAGCGGCACTACAGTCTATGAAGTGGCCTAGAGAACAGTCACCCCCTGGCATGTAAAGTGTCTGTGTGCAATCCTTTTGGTAATACTATCAAGAAATACCTCACTGTGGCTTTACAAAATGGCCTGATGAATAACATTATAGATTCTACAAAAAGTGAAATAATCTAGGTGATAATTATCAGTTTGATCTCATCCGCTTTAGAGAAAAACAAAACGGCGATAACATCTTTGGTGATGAAGCGTGGGATGGACAAACAAGTGTCCTCAAAACATGCAGATGTGTTTTATTATTCCACATTAAGCAAAACGTGTGTATGCTCTCTCAAGCCATTTGGATAAGGGCCTGTTTAAATGCAGGCTAAGTAACGTGGAGTGTTGTGCTTTAGAGGCTCAAGTTTTTAATTGCATATCTGAAGAAGTGCAAGCTATTGTTAATCACTCCCTGTTCACAGGCACTTTCCCCACTGCACTAAAAACTGCTATGGTGAAACCCCTTCTGAAGAAAAGTAATATAGATTCATCAGCTCTTAGCAATTTTCCATTCTTAAGCAAAATTCAGGAGAAATTATTTTTTAAGTGCCAACTCTATTTTTGAAAAATTATAATCTGGTTTTCGTGCCCACCACAGCACAGAGACCTCATTAGTTAAAGTGGTAAATGATCTTAGAGCCAACACAGATGCCAAAAAGCGCTCTGTCCTTGTACTCTTAGATTTAAGTGCTGCATTCGACACTGTTGACCATAATGTCCTTCTGGACAGACTGGAGAGGTGGGTTGGCCTCTCCGGTCCAGTTCTAAATTGGTTTAGGACCTATTTAACCGGTCAATAGTTTTTTGTCACCCTTGGTGAACATAACTCAGAGAAAATACATATTACATGTGGTATTTCACAAGGTTCGATTTTGGGTCCGGTACTGTTCAGTTTATATATATTACCCCTTGGCACCATTATCAGAAAGCACAGCATTGTTTTCACTGCTATGCAAACAATAATATCAGGGCTCAGGCTAAGACCCAGATGCAGACACAGGAGGTGGATAGTATGAGTCTCAGAGTTTATTACAGTACAAGGGGCAAGCAATCGGTAGGTCAAGGCAGGCAAAGAGTCGTAATCCAAATCAGAGTCAGGCAGGTACAGAACGGCAGGCAGGATCAGGGTCAGGACAGGCAGAAAGGTCAGAACCCGGGAAGACTAGAAAAAGCAAAAACTAGAGCACTGGAAACACGGGAACACGCTGGTAGGACTTGACGGGACAAGACGAACTGGCAACAGACAAACAGAAAACGCAGGTATAAATACACATGAAGTAATGGGAGACACCTGGTGGGGGTTGGAGACAATCACAAGACAGGTGAAACAGATCAGGGTGTGACAGATACACAACTTTACATTTCTGTGTCACCAGAGGATTTTATCTCCATTAATACATTATTAGACTGTATTAGTGTTTTAATTACTTGGATGGCTCACAACTTCCTCAAGCTAAATCAAGACAAGACAGAGGTACTCATTGTTGAGCCAAAGCACAGAGAGAATCTAGCCGCACATTTTAATTCACGGGCAATAAAGATAAAACACCAGGTAAAAAACCTGGGTGTTATTTTAGATTCGGAACTAAATTTCAAATCACACATTAGGAACCAAAATAGCTTTTTACCACCTGAGGAACATTGCCAAGGTGCGGCCGTTTATCTCTCAGGCTGATACAGAGACTCATCCATGCTTTTATTACAAGCAGGCTTGACTACTGTAACGCTCTCCTGTCAGGTCTACCTAAGAAAGCCATTGGTCAACTGCAAAACATACAGAATGCTGCAGCACGGGTACTGACCAAGACTAAATGGAGAGCAGACAATACACAAGGTCTCTGCACTGGCTGCGTGTGAGTTTTAGAATGAATTGTAAGATTCTTCTATTGGTTTTTAAATCAATCCACGATTGTGCACCGCAATACATGTCATACATGCTTTTAAGTTATGTACCCAGTAGGTCCCTCAGGTCCTCTGGCACTAGCCTTTTAACTATCCCAAAGCCTAGGACCAAGAGGCAGCCTTTAGTTATTATGCCCCCAGCCTCTGAAATATCCTGCCAGAGAACCTGAGGGGGGCCGAAACTGTGGACATATTTAAAAGAGATCTTAAAACACATATTTTTAGCTTTGCTTTTCCTCAGGGTGCTTTTTAGTTGTTCAGTTTGTGTCATTCTTTAGTTTTTTATCTTATGTTTGTTGTGTAGTAAATATTTCCACTTTCATACAAAATTAATAATAATAATAATCCCTGTAAAGCATGTTGTGTTGCATTCCATGTCTGAAATGTGCTGTATAAATAAAGCTTTATTTGACACAAGGGAGAGTGGCAAGGTGGCTCTGAAATGTTACACACCTTCTCCACTGCACTCTGTGGCACTGAGTGCCCGTAGAGTGGCACTCTGGAGGGGGACTATTTAATAGGGGTGAGTGGCCTAATCCTCCTCTGGATCATCACAGACACCTTGTTCGTCACATCCTACCTGCGAGCCAGGGACTGATGTTTAGTGTCTCAATGCATCTTTCCTGTTGATTTGAGCCACAAGTTTGAAGTACCTGACCTCTGAAGTTTCTTGAAGTCAAGTCACAGTGGTCAAAGTAGATATAGTTTCTACTGGAGATATCTGATGGTTCAGTTCTGCTTTGGACTAAGACATGGTGGGTGTTGAATTGGAGGCTTGTTCAGTTTCTTTCTTGTGGATTTCAAGGTGACAGAAACAATATTTCTGTAACAGCTGAGGAGCATGAAAGAGACTGAGAAATGAGAACACTGGAAGAAATGTGAGACGGGTAACAAAATAAAACTTGAGTTACAATGGACTCAGAAATTGCCCTTAACTTAACCTGAAAAGTGTGCAAGCATTTGTTCAATGAAACATATTTCATACAGTGACTTATTATCTTTAGTTTAATTTCAATAGAGCACATATCATGCTCAAAGAGTGACTCATCTCAAGAGGGACTTGTTCATAATCTTTGGATAAAATCTCACTATAGAATTATGTAGAAACCCACCCTCTTCATTCAGAACATATAGAATTCTACTGTAAATAAGAACACATATGCACATAATGCATCACAAAAGTCACTGAATAAATTACTATTGATGGTGAATCTTCTTCACTGTCCTTTTCAGTATGCAAGCCCAGAGGTGCTCTCAGGTTCCACACTATGGGGGAATAAAATGTGATTACATGTGACCATTGGACTCATTGTTAAATAATCCAGTGTTCCATGCAAAGTCAAGCGATGCAATAATAAAATGGATGGTTCCAGACCCAGCAAACCAAACCCACATTTTTCCACTAATCCTTTATTATTCAATTTGGTCCCCCCCAAAAAGCTGTAATCCCTCACTGTGATTGAAAACGAAGCCAAAGCTGCATGGCACAAATGATTTATTGACATAAATCAAATCATAAGTGATAGTTTGCTCTGAAATAACTGTGCAATCATACAAAGACAGAGACAAGAGAGTCCCTTCATTCTGTGCTACATTTGCCTGTCAAGTTTGAGGGAAAAAAGAAAAATGTTACTATTATAAAACAGTCTTTATTCATATGAAGTCTGTTGCCATTATCTTTACATGCAATCTGGCTCTCTCATTATGCATCATTGCATGATATTCAAGGTTGAATGGATTGAAATGGTTTGATAATGGTATTTAAGTAGTGCACTGTACTGAGAGACTGGGTGAGGATTTTTGGGTACAACATGTTCATTGTTTGAACCTTTCACAGAAACCACAAGTAGGCTACTGCCCGAATCATGCTCTCAGTAACACAACAGTACCCTAATTCTGTCTCCCTCCATCCCTCACCATCTCTACCTCCACCTCTGTCTGTTTTAGTAGCCCACAGCTCCTACTTTATCACAGGAGGTTGGTGGCACCTTATTTGGGGAGGATGGGCTTGTGGTAATGGCTGGAGTGGAATAGGTGGAATGGTATCAAATACATCAAACACATGGTTTCCAGCCGTTATTATGAGCCATCCTTCCCTCAGCAGCTTCCTGTGTACTGTATGTGAACATGCCTCGTCCCTTTACTTCTCTACGTCCATCTCCCTCTCCCTTGTCCCTCCCCCTCTCTTTCTCTCTCTCGCTATACCTCCCTCCCTCACCCTTTCCTGCGCTCTCGCTCCCTCCCTCACTCTCTTTTTCTTTAATCGCTCTGTTTTCTCCTGAAGGTTAGTCTTGCCTGCAGGGCTATGAAAATGTCAGAAAGGCCCACTCCATTTTGAGCTACGTAAATAGCTATTTCCCGCCAGAGCAAACCCACTTTCAGCTCTGACCCGACCGCCACTTCGCACAGCTCCACTTCCCACCTCCCGTTCCACTCTGCCACCAAGCCTGCTGCTGCTGGTGGGAAGAATGTACATGAAATATCTCTCTTTCACACTCCCTCCATTTTTATATACCTTCCAAGTCCCAATGCTTCTCTGTATTACATTTTCTCTCATATTTTCAAATATTATAAGAGAAGACCATGTACTCTCTTACCGCTTTGTAATTCTGATTTAGTACCTTTTTTTATTGCATTGAGACTGTATCAAAACATAACATAACCTAACATAAAAAGAGAACTTATGAATATCTTTAGACTGAAACTTTAGGAAGAACTACAGTGAAAGAAAATGTTTAATTCACTTTGAAAGTGACTCAAACTTTTTCACACAATGGCCAATTCATATTGTAATTATGATTTATCAGCACAGGAGAAAATATAGGGAACCGCTGCTCATTGACAGACAGTGTCTGGGGGAGTGACAGTTAGTGAAAGGACACCTCTCTCCCCTTTTCAATATATGAGTTTCAAATTTGGGACATAAAAGCAAAGTGTTGAGTCCTAACACAACAGGGATGAATGCCCTTTTGAAGCTGTGTGTGTGTGTGGGTGCGTGTGTGTTTCTCTGTGATGCCCCAGAGTGTAAAATGCTTTCTACGAAGAATGGTGGCATTGATGCAGGGGTGTAAGGGCTGTCACTGTCAGCTATGACAAGATAAGTGTTATAGAAAGATGTGTTATAGTGGAGATATAGGGGATCAATGTTATTCATAGAACTTTACCATCCCTGTGAATTTATCACAGCTATATTCAAGATGTTAAAAATAATCCATGAAAGCTAGAATTAGAAGCACCTATTTACTCTCGTAGGCCTTGCTTAGCCTATATCCAGAGTATTATTCACCTTTTGATACTTCCTCAACCTCCGTCACCTAGCCAGGTCTCTCCAGTTCATCACACTAGACTGGTTTATTTCTGTGAGCTCTCTCTGTCCCAGAAAAACCTGACATGTCGCCGTTGCGCGTCACTATTGTCATCGTCCCCTAATCTTCCCTTTCAATTTTCTGGCTGCAGCTCCCCAAGACAATGAGAGGCGACATCAAAGACTGTAGGAAGACGCTGGTAGCTAACTGTCACACCAGAAAGAGACAATTCCAACTTCATGCTTGAGGTTGTGCAAAATATAATTTTCCATTACATTTGCAGCACAGTTTCCTCGTTTGGTGTTCTGTTGTGGAGCAGACAAAGAGAGCTGTTCTGGAATCAGCCACTAGCCAGCTGCCTGTGCTAGTGTTCTGTTGTGGAGCAGACAAAGAGAGCTGTTCTGGAATCAGCCGCTAGCCAGCTGCCTGGGCTGGTGTTGTGTTGAATAGTGGAAAGCCTTTAGAGAGATTCAGGAGGAGGTGGCTCATCTCTCTCAGCAGGCACAGGTTTTAGTCTATAGTATAGACCAGATAGACACAGGTTTAACTCTATAGTATAGACCAGATAGACACAGGTTTTACTCTATAGTACAGACCAGATAGACACAGGTTTAACTCTATTGAGGAGATAGCATAAGGAGTGCCTGGAGGAAGGAGACTAGGAAATGGAAAGAGGTGCCTCCTGGGAGATCTATTTTCTCAAGGGACATACACATTTATCACACACTGTCATATCCCAACCTGGCACCAACATGATCATACTCAAAGCATTCATGCACATACGTACCCAAAACATACACACACACACACGCACACACATGCACACACGCACACACGCACACACGCAAGCACACAGAGTAAATCAGACAGATGTCCACAAAGACATGATATACAGTATGTTGTTTAAATTATATACCATTCCAAACAGAATACATGCAAACCACACTACATAAACACACAGAAAGCAAACATTGCTGCTATGACTTGAATAGAAACAAATGATGACTTCCTGTCTTATTTTCACAAATCTTTTTTCACTCCTTACTTTGCACATGTCCGATCTTTCTATCTGCCTCTTTTCTGCCTCTCCTCCTGTAGTGTCTCATAAATGTCGTGCCCACCCACCTGTCCTCTCTCCTATGAGATGTAACACACAAAGGCCTAATTGAAAGCTAGATGGGAAATAACCCCCGGTACATTCAGGCTAATTTGCCTATTTTTTACTGGGTGATGTTCTTTTCTCGACAATACACAGCAGAGTCCACACTTTCCTTTCCCAATACTCCCGCTGTGATTCCAAATGACTTCTACAGCTTGATAGAATTAATTGGCTGACTTTGAGTAGGATGGGAATAGATAGACCATTAGCTATTGAAAAGGGAAAAGATTGACAAGTATGCTGTTCGCTTTTTTTCTTGGAAATAATTGAGAGGGAGGGTGAAAATAATTCTCTCTCTCGCCAGATGTTTGCTGTGCTCTCTCTCCCTTTGTTGTGAAGTGACTCACTCCTTTTCTCCGACACAGAACCTATCATTTTGACTTTTTATATGGATAGAACAGAGAGCAGCTGACTTACAGAGACACAAATAGATGGTGAGGGGTGTGGAGGGGCATGGAGAGAAGTATTCTTGGTCTGAGGCAGGACTTTAAGGAACAACTGTCCTCAACTATTTCTGTACTTTAACCGAGAAATATCTCATCAGCATATTTGTGCAATTACTCCAACACAAACAAGGGAGAGAACATGGTTCTATTTTAACCTCTAGTTTGAGGGCAATATCAATGTCCTGAGTGCTATACAGTATCATGGGGTTTAGGAGAGACCAGAAGCAGCAGGAAGGGGCATGGGGAGATTTGGATGGCTGGCTACTATGCTGGGTGTGTGTCTGAGGCAGGCAGGCAGGTGAGGGCTGGTGGGCTGCTGGGGGTTGGTAGGTTGGTTGGGGCTGGGGTGCACTGCCATGGCATGGCAGAGCGATGGAGCTCTCTCTATAATTGGATCTGTCAAAACTCTACCCACGGTTAATGTGCAGCCACCGGCTGACGTGGCCGTCAACCAGACCTAAGGCTGATCGCCTGCCTGGCCCCCAGCAGGCAGCTCTCTCTGCGTGATTGATGGCTCTGTTTGTCTGTTGTTGTTTGTCTGAAGGACTCTGCATCATGGCCTCCTATCCAATTAAAGTGTACTTGGGGATTACAGTAGCCTGGTCTCTCCTCTTCTATCCAGTTAGGCTGGAGAAGGGGATCAATGTCACATTCTGTCAGAAAGCTCAGTCCAGAGAAGTGCCCCTCTCTCCATCCTATATCCCTCTGTCTCTCTCCATCCTAAAACTCTATGTGACTCTAATATCAATCTTTCCTTTCAACTCTAAAATCAAACATAAAAAGTACACAGCTGCCACTAACAACCATATCCGCAATCCTGTGTCACAATGCATATAATACAGCAGGGATCATCAATTAGATTCAGCCGCGGGCCGATTTTTTCTTGAGCTGATGGTCGGGGGGCCGGAACATAATCACAAATCATTTGTAGACTGCAAATTGACCCCAAGAATCCCAAACAGATATAATATTTGATTAAAACATGATCATTTCAAACCTTGCTTACATTTGTATACAATCATGTGTCTCTCTATTATGCATGGGAATACTTGGGAACAGATTTCCAAAATTAAAATCACTTGGAGCTGATTTCCTGGTGTTTTTAGAGTATTTTATGTCCAACAATGAACTGTATAAACTGTATACTGTATAAAAATGCCCAAGTTGCCCATTATTTTGGCTACCATGGCTAGAAGAAGAGATCTAAGCGACTTTGAATGAGGGGACTCAAATAGGGTTGCAAAGCTACCAGTAATTTACCGGAATCTTGATTAATTTTGGTAATTAACAGAAAATCTATGACAATATCTCATAACATAATATCTCATAATATCTCATAACAATATCTCAAGGCTCCTGAGTGGCGCAGTGGTCTAAGGCACTGCATCGCAGTGCTAACTGTGCCACTAGAGATCCTGGTTCGAATCCAGGCTCTGTCGCAGCCGGCCGCGACCAGGAGGGCGGCGCACAATTGGCCCAGCGTCGTCCAGGGTAGGGGAGGGAATGGCCGGCAGGGATGTAGCTCAGTTGATAGAGCATGGCGTTTGCAACGCCAGGGTTGCGGGTTCGATTCCCACGGGGGGCCAGTATAAAAAAAGATGTATTCACTAACTGTAAGTCGCTCTGGATAAGAGCGTCTGCTAAATGACTAAAATGTAAATGTAAATAACTTTGGTAATTTATACTTGAATAACTTTGAAAAAATGTATTCATATATACAGTGGGGGAAAAAAGTATTTAGTCAGCTACCAATTGTGCAAGTTCTCCCACTTAAAAAGATGAGAGAGGCCTGTCATTTTCATCATAGGTAAACGTCAACTATGACAGACAAATTGAGATTTTTTTTTCCAGAAAATCACATTGTAGGATTTTTTATGAATTTATTTGCAAATTATGGTGGAAAATAAGTATTTGGTCAATAACAAAAGTTTCTCAATACTTTGTTATATACCCTTTGTTTGCAATGACACAGGTCAAACGTTTTCTGTAAGTCTTCACAAGGTTTTCATCAACTGTTGCTGGTATTTTGGCCCATTCCTCCATGCAGATCTCCTCTAGAGCAGTGATGTTTTGGGGCTGTCGCTGGGCAACACGGACTTTCAACTCCCTCCAAAGATTTTCTATGGGGTTGAGATCTGGAGACTGGCTAGGCCACTCCAGGACCTTGAAATGCTTCTTACGAAGCCACTCCTTCATTGCCCGGGCGGTGTGTTTGGGATCATTGTCATGCTGAAAGACCCAGCCACATTTCATCTTCAATGCCCTTGCTGATGGAAGGAGGTTTTCACTCAAAATCTCACGATACATGGCCCCATTCATTCTTTCCTTTACACGGATCAGTCGTCCTGGTCCCTTTGCAGAAAAACAGCCCCAAAGCATGATGTTTCCACCCCCATGCTTCACAGTAGGTATGGTGTTCTTTGGATGCAACTCAGCATTATTTGTCCTCCAAACACGACGAGTTGAGTTTTTACCAAAAAGTTCTATTTTGGTTTCATCTGACCACATGACATTCTCCCAATCCTCTTCTGGATCATCCAAATGCACTCTAGCAAACTTCAGACGGGCCTGGACATGTACTGGCTTAAGCAGGGGGACACGTCTGGCACTGCAGGATTTGAGTCCCTGGCGGCGTAGTGTGTTACTGATGGTAGGCTTTGTTACTTTGGTCCCAGCTCTCTGCAGGTCATTCACTAGGTCCCCCCGTGTGGTTCTGGGATTTTTGCTCACCGTTCTTGTGATCATTTTGACCCCACCGGGTGAGATCTTGCATGGAGCCCCAGATCGAGGGAGATTATCAGTGGTCTTGTATGTCTTCCATTTCCTAATAATTGCTCCCACAGTTGATTTCTTCAAACCAAGCTGCTTACCTATTGCAGATTCAGTCTTCCCAGCCTGGTGCAGGTCTACAATTTTGTTTCTGGTGTCCTTTGACAGCTCTTTGGTCTTGGCCATAGTGGAGTTTGGAGTGTGACTGTTTGAGGTTGTGGACAGGTGTATTTTATACTGATAACAAGTTCAAACAGGTGCCATTAATACAGGTAACGAGTGGAGGACAGAGGAGCCTCTTAAAGAAGAAGTTACAGGTCTGTGAGAGCCAGAAATCTTGCTTGTTTGTAGGTGACCAAATACTTATTTTCCACCATAATTTGCAAATAAATTCATAAAAATCCTACAATGTGATTTTCTGGATTTCTTTTCCTCAATTTGTCTGTCATAGTTGACGTGTACCTATGATGAAAATTACAGGCCTGTCTCATCTTTTTAAGTGGGAGAACTTGCACAATTGGTGGCTGACTAAATACTTTTTTCCCCCACTGTAGTATTAATTTTTCATATATAATATTAATCTGTCTCCATATTGTCAATGAGTTTCTAGTGGATAGACCATGTGGTTCAAGAGAAAATAGCCTAATTTTCAAATTACTCTGCAACTCTTCCAACTATTGACTTTTTTCCACAACTGCCACCAGTTTGATGCCAACAACAAATACAGTATATATTGACATAGTAAAATAAATAAGTGTGTAAAAAAATTAATAAAGGATATTTCATGCTGAAACCCTCATATTAAACACCAATGGTATTCACTAAGTTAGTGGTTGATATTTAGGATAATGTTTTACAGCTTTGCCAATCTATTTTAAAATCATCTTATTTAATTATTTCATAAATGTTACATGTGATAAGGCCACACATAGGGCCAGAGATTATTTCAGATACCTGTGATAATCTGAAGTACCTAAAAGGGCCACTAGTTGTCTTGTGATATATTACATAAAATCCTTGAAAGATACCAACATTCTTGTAGTTTACTGTTAAACTTCGGAAGTCTCAAAGGAGCGTGAGATCTCAACTCAATTACACATTTATGGGAGATTCTGGAGCGGTGCCTGAGACAGTCTTTTTCACCACCATCAACAAAAAACATACAGTGGGGAAAAAAGTATTTAGTCAGCCACCAATTGTGCAAATTCTCCCACTTAAAAAGATGAGAGAGGCCTGTAATTTTCATCATAGGTACACGTCAACTATGACAGACAAATTGAGAAAAAAAATCCAGAAAATCACATTGTAGGATTTTTAATGAATTTATTTGCAAATTATGGTGGAAAATAAGTATTTGGTCACCTACAAACAAGCAAGATTTCTGGCTCTCACAGACCTGTAACTTCTTCTTTAAGAGGCTCCTCTGTCCTCCACCCGTTACCTGTATTAATGGCACCTGTTTGAACTTGTTATCAGTATAAAAGACACCTGTCCACAACCTCAAACAGTCACACTCCAAACTCCACTATGGCCAAGACCAAAGAGCTGTCAAAGGACACCAGAAACAAAATTGTAGACCTGCACCAGGCTGGGAAGACTGAATCTGCAATAGGTAAGCAGCTTGGTTTAAATAAATCAACTGTGGGAGCAATTATTAGGAAATGGAAGACATACAAGACCACTGATAATCTCCCTCGATCTGGGGCTCCACGCAAGATCTCACCCCGTGGGGTCAAAATGATCACAAGAACGGTGAGCAAAAATCCCAGAACCACATGGGGGGACCTAGTGAATGACCTGCAGAGAGCTGGGACCAAAGTAACAAATCCTACCTCCAGTAACACACTACGTCGCTAGGGACTCAAATCCTGCAGTGCCAGACGTGTCCCCCTGCTAAAAGCCAGTACATGTCCAGGCACATCTGAAGTTTGCTAGAGTGCATTTGGATGATCCAGAAGAGGATTGGGAGAATGTCATATGGTCAGATGAAACCAAAATAGAAATGTTTGGTAAAAACTCAACTCGTCGTGTTTGGAGGACAAAGAATGCTGAGTTGCATCCAAAGAACACCATACCTACTGTGAAGCATGGGGGTGGAAACATCATGCTTTGGGGCTGTTTTTCTGCAAAGGGACCAGGACGACTGATCCGTGTAAAGGAAAGAATGAATGGGGCCATGTATCGTGAGATTTTGAGTGAAAACCTCCTTCCATCAGCAAGGGCATTGAAGATGAAACGTGGCTGGGTCTTTCAGCATGGCAATGATCCCAAACACATCGCCCGGGCAACGAAGGAGTGGCTTCGTAAGAAGCATTTCAAGGTCCTGGAGTGGCCTAGCCAGTCTCCAGATCTCAACCCCATAGAAAATCTTTGGAGGGAGTTGAAAGTCCGTGTTGCCCAGCGACAGCCCCAAAACATCACTGCTCTAGAGGAGATCTGCATGGAGGAATGGGCCAAAATACCAGCAACAGTGTGTGAAAACCTTGTGAAGACTTACAGAAAACGTTTGACCTGTGTCATTGCCAACAAAGGGTATATAACAAAGTATTGAGAAACTTTTGTTATTGACCAAATACTTATTTTCCACCATAATTTGCAAATAAATTCATTAAAAATCCTACAATGTGATTTTCTGGATTTTTATTTCTCATTTTGTCTGTCATAGTTGACGTGTACCTATGATGAAAATTACAGGCCTCTCTCATCTTTTTAAGTGGGAGAACTTGCACAATTGGTGGCTGACTAAATACTTTTTTCCCCCACTGTATTCATAAATGGCAAAAGAGACAGTCAAAAAAAATCATCATAAGTAATAAGGTTTTGAAGTGTCTGTCCTATATCTAGGAGATATAAGAAAGCTCAGGAATTATTATATACAGTACCAGTCAAAAGTTTGGACACAGCTACTCATTCAAGGGTTTTTCTTTATTTTTACTATTTTCTACATTGTAGAATAATAGTGAAGACATCAAAGCTATGAAATAACACATATGAAATCATGTAGTAACCCAACAAGTGTTAAACAAATCAAAATATATTTTAGATTTTAGATTCTTCAAAGTAGCCACCCTTTGCCTTGATGACAGCTTTGCACACTCTTGGCATTCTCTCAACTACCTTCATGAGGAATGCTTTTCCAACAGTCTTGAAAGAGTTCCCACATATGCTGAGCACTTGTTGGCTGCTTTTACTTCAATCTGCGGTCCAACTCATCCCAAACCATCTCAATTGGGTTGAGGTCGGGTGATTGTGGAGGCCAGGTCATCTGATGCAGCACTCCATCACTCTCAGCACTCCATCACTTGGTCAAATAGCCCTTACACAGCCTGGAGGTGTGTTTTGGGTCATTGTCCTGTTGAAAAACAAATGATAGCCCCACTAAGCACAAACCAGATGGGATGGCATATCGCTGCAGAATGCTGTGGTAGCCAATGCTGGTTAAGTGTGCCTTGAATTCTAAATAATTCACAGACATTGTCACCATCAAAGCACCCCCAAACCATCACACCTCCTCTTCCATGCTTCACGGTGGGAACCACACATGCGGAGATCATCCGTTCACCTACTCTGTGTCTCACAAAGACACGGCTGTTGGAACCAAAAATCTCAAATTTGGACTCATCGGACCAAAGGACAGATTTCCACTGGTCTAATGTCCATTGCTAGTGTTTCTTGGCCCAAGCTGGTCTCTTCTTCTTATTGGTGTCCTTTAGTAGTGGTTTCTCTGCAGCAATTCGACCATAAAGGCTTGATTCACGCAGTCTCCTCTGAACAGTTGATGTTGAGATGTGTCTGTTACTTGAACTCTGTGAAGCATTTATTTGGGCTGCAATCTGAGGTAAAGTTAATTGCCGATTTCTGAGGCTGGTAACTCTAATGAACTTATCCTCTGCAGCAGAGGTAACTCTGGGTCTTCCTTTCCTGTGGCGGTCCTCATGAGAGCCAGTTTCATCATAGCGCTTACTGTTTTTTGCGACCACACTTGAAGAAACTTTCAAAGTTCTTGACATTTTCTGGATTGACTGACCTTCATGTCTTAAAGTAATGATGGACAGTCGTTTCTCTTTGCTTATTTGAGCTGTTCTTGCCATAATATGGACTTGGTCTTTTACCAAATAGGGCTATCTTCTGTATACCAACCCTACCTTGTCACAACACAAATTATTGGCTCAAATGCATTAAAAAGGAAAGAAATTCCACAAATTAGCATTTAACAAGGCACACCTGTTAATGGAAATGCATTCCAGGTGACTACCTCATGAAGCTGGTTGAGAGAATGCCAAGAGTGTGCAAAGCTGTCATCAAGGCAAAGGGTGGCTACTTTGAAGAATCTCAAATTGTTTAAGCAAAGGTGGAGGGGTATTTTTGATGATTAATAACTCATTGTGTGATTTTTGCAATGAACAAAAACTGAAGACCTTTTGCTCTCTTGATCTGGAATACATCACCATCAAATGCCGACCCCATTACCTCCCAACATAATTCACATCGGTTATTGTCATGGCCGTTTAAATCCCTCCTCAAGCCGACACCACGGTGGCACTCAAGGAACTATAAGGGACTTTGAGCAAACTGGAAACCACACAAGCTGAGGCCGCATTTGTTGTAGCTGGGGACTTTAATAAAGGGAATCTGAAGAAAATTCTCCTGAAATTTCACCAACACATCACCTGTGCCACACGGGTAGAGAAGACACTTCACCATTGTTATTCTCCCTTCCAAAACGGCTACAAGGCCCTCCCACGCCTGCCCTTCTGCAAATCAGATCACGCCTCCATTCTGCTCCTCCCCACCTATGGGCAGAATTTAAAGCAGGAATCACCTGTGGTAATGTATGGTTAACGTTGGTCTGCCCAATCGGAATCCATACTACAAGACTGTTTTGATCATGTGGACTGGGATATGCTCCAGGTCGCCTCTGGGAATAACATTGACGACTACAATGACTCTGTCACTGGGTTGATCAGGAAGTGCATAGAAGATTTTGTTCCTACAGTGACAATTAGAACATATCCAAACCAAAAACCATGGATAGATGGCAGCATTCGCGCAAAACTGAAAGTGCGAACCATAGCATTTAACCACGGTAAGGTGACTGGGAACATGGATGAGTACAAACAGACCAGCTACGACCTCCATAAATCAATCAAAGGCGAAAATACATTACAGGGACAAAGTGGAGTCGCAATTCAATGGCTCAGACACGGGGCGTTGCTGGGGCTGTATTTCTAGACCTAAGGAAAGCTTTTTATACTGTTAATCACAAAACTGTCCAAGTTCAACTTTTCCCCCGATGCCTTGAGATGGATGAAATCATACCTTGAAGGCAGAACCCAGTGTGTCAGACTGAGCAATGAGCTGTCGCCCACTCTCAGCTATGATGTGGGCGTGCCCCAAGGGTCAATACTGGGGCCCCTACTGTTAAGCCTGTACATTAATGATCTGCCTTGTGTCTGAAGTTCAAATTTATACAGATAATACAGTGATATATGAGCATGCAAAGAGCAAACAACAAGTTGCACAAGAACTCACTACTGTAATGGTCCAGGTTACAAAGTGTCTCAGTGACTCATGTTTGCATCTCAATGTGAAAAAAACAGTCTGCATATTCTTCACAAAGAGGGCAACTGATGCTACTGAGCCAGATGTCTATGTGTCAGGGGAGAAGCTCCAGGTGGTATCTGATTTTAAGTACCTTGGCATCATTACTTGATTCCAACCTCTCTTTTAAAAAGCAGGTGAAAAAGTAACTAAAATAACCAAATACAATCCAGCTAATTTCCGATTCATACGAAATTGTTTGACTACAGAGGTAGCAAAACTGTACTTCAATGCTATGATACTCCCCCAGTTAACATACTGCTTGACTAGTTGGGCCCAAGCTTGCTGTACAACATTAAAACCTATTCAGTCTGTCTACAAACAGGCTCTCAAAGTGCTTGAAAGAAAGCCCAATAGTAATCATCACCGTTACATCCTCAGAAAGCATGAGCTCCTGAGTTGGGAAAATCTTGTGCAATACACCGACACGTCTTGTATTCAAGATCCTAAATGGCTTGGCTCCCTGTCTACTTAGTACTTTGTCAAACAGAAAATCCAAACCCATGGCAGCAGATCCACAAGGTCTGCCATGAGGGGTGACTGTAGTTCCCTTAAGGAAAAGCACCTTTAGTCAATCTGCTTTCTCTTTGAGAGCGCTTCCCATGTCTGGAACACACTGCCATCAGACACAGACAAATGCACCATCTATCACACATTCACAAAAAACATAAAGACATGGCTAAAGGACAATCAGACTTGTGAACATAATCCCTAGTTGTGTAATGCCGCTTTCCATGTTATCTCTTGTCTGTAGCTTGTGAGGTGTGGAAACACAACACATTCTTCGTCCGCTTCGATGAAAACAACACAGAGCCGCCATCGTGGGCCCTTGCTGCTCATGAGGACTGCGGGCTCCCGATCTCTGTAGCTGACATGAGTTGGACTTTCAAGAGTGTTAACCCCCGGACGGCATACCAAGCCGCGTCCTCAGTGCATGCACAGACCAGCTGGCTGGAGTGTTTAAGGACATATTCGCCTCTTCCTATTCTAGTCTGTTGTCCCCACTTGCTTCAAGATGTTCACCATTGTTTCAATATGTCACCATTGTGCTTGTATCCAAGCAAGCTAAGATAAATGACTATCGCCCTGAAGCACTCACCTTTGTCAACATGAAGTGCTTTGAGAGGCTAGTCAAGGACCATTTCACATTGCCCGACACACTAGACACACTACAATTTGCATACTGCCCCAAAAGATCCACGGACGACGCAATCTCTGTTGCACTGCACACCACCTTATCCCACCTGGACAAGAGGAATACCTGTGTGAGAATGCTGTTCATCGACTACAGCTCTGCTTTCAACACCATAGTGCCCTACAAGCTTGTCACTAAGCTCAGGGCCCTGGGTCAAAACCCCTCCCTGTGCAACTGGGTGGTGAGGGTAGGCAACAACACCTCTGTCACACGGGAGCCACCCAGGGGTGTGTGCTCAGTCCCCTTCTGTACTCCCTGTTCACCCATGACTGTGTGGCTACGCACGACTCCAACTCAATCATCAAGTCTGCTGACGACATGACAGTGGTAGGCCTGATTACCAACAACAACGAGACAGCCTACAGGGAGGAGGTTAGAGCCCTGGCAGAGTGGTGCCAGGAAAATAACCTCTCCCTCAACAACAACAAAAACAAAGGAGCTGATCGTGGACAACAGGAGACAACGCACCCCAATCCACATCAACTGGGCCGCAGTGGAGAGTGTCAAAAGCTTCAAGTTCCTTGGTGTGCACATCACTGAGGACCTGAAATGGTCCCACCACACCGACACCTTGGAGAAGAAGGCTGAAGAATTCGGCATGGCCCATAAGACCCTCACAAACTTCTACATATGCGCCATTGAGAGCATTCTGTCGGGCTGCATAACCGCCTGTTACAGCAACTGCACCGCCCTCAACCAAATGGCTCTTCAGAGGATGGGGCGGTCAGCCCAACGCATCACCGGGGGCACGCTACCTGCCCTCCAGGACATTTACAGCACTCTGTGTCAAAGTAAGGGCAAGAAGATCATCAAGGACCTCAGCCACCCGAGTCATGGTCTGTTCACTTTGCTACCATCTAGCAGACAGAGACAGTACAAGTGCATCAAAGCCAGGGACTGAAAGACTGAAAAACAGCTTCTATCTCCAGGCCATCAGACTGTTGAACAGCCATCTCCTGTAGTAGGAGACAAAGATAGACTCACTCACACAAAACACACACACACAAGCTCACATACACACAGAGACTCCTGTACTCACATATACACTCACAAACACGCATTTGCCCATACTCACAAACACAAGCACATACAGTTGAAGTCGGAAGTTTACATACACTTAGGTTGGAGTCATTAAAACTTGTTTTTCAACCACTCCACACATTTCTTGTTAACAAACTATAGTTTTGGCAAGTTGGTTGGGACATCTACTTTGTGCATGACACAAGTAATTTTTCTAACAATTGTTTACAGACAGATTATTTCACTTATAATTCACTGTATCACAATTCCAGTGGGTCAGAAGTTTACATACACTAAGTTGACTGTGCCTTTAAACAGCTTGGAAAATTCCAGAAAATGATGTCATGGCTTTAGAAGCTTCTGATAGGCTAATTGACATCATTTGAGTCAATTGGAGGTGTACCTGTGGATGTATTTCAAGGCCTACCTTCAAACTCAGTGCCTCTTTGCTTGACATCATGGGAAAATCAAAAGAAATCAGCCAAGACCTTAGAAAAAAATTGTAGACCTCCACAAGTCTGGTTCATCCTTGGGAGCAATTTCCAAACGCCTGAAGGTACCACGTTCATCTGTACAAACAATAGTATGCAAGTATAAACACCATGAGACCACGCAGCCGTCATACCGCTTAGGAAGGAGACGCGTTCTGTCTCCTAGAAATGAACGTACTTTGGTGCGAAAAGTGCAAATCAATCCCAGAACAACAGCAAAGGACCTTGTGAAGATGCTGGAGGACACAGGTACAAAAGTATCTATATCCACAGTAAAACGGGTCCTATATCAACATAACCTGAAAGGCCGCTCAGCAAGGAAGAAGCCACTGCTCCAAAACCGCCATAAAAAAGCCAGACTACGGTTTGCAACTGCACATGGGGACAAAAATCATACTTTTTGGAGAAATGTCCTCTGGTCTGATGAAACAAAAATGGAACTGTTTGGCCATAATGACCATCGTTATGTTTGGAGGAAAAAGGGGGTGCTTGCAAGCCGAAGAACACCATCCCAACCGTGAAGCACGGTAGTTGCAGCATCATGCTGTGGGGGTGCTTTGCTGCAGGAGGGACTGGTGCACTTCACAAAATAGATGGCATCATGAGGAAGGAAAATTATGTCGATATATTGAAGCAACATCTCAAGACATCAGTCAGGAAGTTAAAGCTTGGTCGCAAATGGGTCTTCCAAATGGACAATGACCCCAAGTATACTTCCAAAGTTGTGGCAAAATGGCTTAAAGACAACAAAGTCAAGGTATTGGAGTGGCCATCACAAAGCCCTGACCTCAATCCTATAGAACATTTGTGGGCAGAACTGAAAAAGTGTGTGCGAGCAAGGAGGCCTACAAGCCTGACTCAGTTACACCAGCTCTGTCAGGAGGAATGGGACAAAATTCACCCAATTTATTGTGGGAAGCTTGTGGAAGGTTACTCAAAAAGTTTGACCCAAGTTAAACAATTTAAAGGCAATGCTACCAAATACTAATTGAGTGTATGTAAACTTCTGACCCACTGGGAATGTGATGAAAGAAATAAAAGCTTAAATAAATAATTATCTCTACTATTATTCTGACATTTCACATTCATAAAATAAAGTGGTGATCCTAACTGACCTAAGACAGGGAATTTTTACTAGGATTAAATGTCAGGAATTGAGTTTAAATGTATTTGGCTAAGGTGTATATAAACTTCCGACTTCAACTGTACACAAGCAGCCAACTCTGCTGCCCCATGTACATAGAGACATTAAACACTGGACACTTCCCGTTTCTTTTATACTGTTTTTCACACTGTGTATTCATATACTGTATTATTCACATAGCTCATTCTAATATTTCTACTACTGTACATTGCATTTTTGTTATAGCGCTTATACACACCGCATATTTATCGACTGGATTCTTGACATAGCTCACTGTAATATATCTACAGCTGTACATATCATTCTTAGTATACATTTTTGTATACGCATAGATTGTATATGGATTATTGATAGTGTTATTTGGGTTGTTAATTTTATTCGTTCGTACATTCTTGATTTCTCGTTTCTATTATTTGTGTACTTGTTTGTCATTGTACTGCCCTGTTAGGAGCTAGTAACACAGGCATTTCACTGCACCCGCTATACCATCTGCTAAACTGTGTACACAACCAATAAACTTTGATTACATTTTGATTTTATATTATTTTCTCACCCTCCTACCAGTAGTCGCTGAATAATTTCTCTCTCTGCAGTCTACATGACCTAGGCTTAATGCCTCTCTTCTCTCCCTCCATGTGTTCTGTCTCTCTAACAGACTGGAATAGTTTTGCAGTGTTGGTGAAGCTACTACTCCCCAAAAGTATAATTTCGAAGACATTTCTCAGGACAGCCGTGTTCTAGTTTTGTCTCCACTTTCTCTGTATGTTATTTTGGAACTCTGCATTAGAATAGACTTAGCAGGCAATGTCCGCATGCCCTTGTCTCTTTAGTTTGCTGGTCCATGAGAGGGAGGGAGGGACATATTTGTGTAAGCCTTACTACCCTCAGTGCTAACCTCAGGCCTGGCCTCCTTTCCTAGCCCTAAACCCAGGCAGTGCTCAATGGATCATCAACCATCCTCACATATTACCCCCTCCACAGCCCCACAGCCTTGCCCTGAACAACATCGACACACAAGCACGCACACATGCACGCACATGTAGCAGAGTAAAAAATACCCTCATGGGGCCTCCCGAGTGGCGCAGCGGTCTAAGGCACTGCAGTGCTTGAGGCATCACTACAGATCCGGGTTCGATCCCGGGCTGTGTCGCAGCAGGCCGCAACCGGGAGACCCATGAGGCGACGCACAATTGGCCCAGCGTCGTCCGGGTTAGGGGAGGGTTTGGCCGACTGGGATGTCCTTGTCCCATCGCGCTCTAGCGATTCCTGTGGCGGGCCGGGCGCATGCACGCTGATACGGTCACCAGTTGTACGGTGTTTCCTCTGACACATTGGTGCAGCTGGCTTCAAGAAGCAGTGCGGCTTGGCAGGGTCGTGTTTCGGAGGACGCATGGCTCTCGACCTTCGCCTCTCCGAGTCCGTACGGGAGTTGCAGTGATGGGACAAGACTGTAACTACCAATTGGATATCACGAAAAAGGGGTAAAAATAAATAAAAATACCCTCATTGAGTTTTATGACTTTAACTCAAATTATTTCACACTCACAAATGCACATACTAGCACATGCAAGCAGTATAAAGCTATGAAAAAAATATGCAAAACTATACATTTATTCTTAACACCAACCTCATTTTCTGGTGTCCATGATAGATAGTGGAAATTTTTTCTGGTTCTATGGGCATTACCTTATACTAAGATTCTTTAAGTGAGTAACTCATGGGCAGACTAGTCATCTGGCATTTCAGGCAAATGTCAGATGGGCTGGTACATTTGTAGCCTAGTGGGCCTGTCTAACTTTTTTTTTAAACAAATGTATCATTATCTGGCTAATTATGGGGGCATCAAGGGAAATAATTGTCCTGTGTGGGGGCCTCCAGGTAAAAAATGGCCTTTCTGTTAGAAATGCCAGGGCCAATTTTTGATCCCAGTCGTCCCTTGGGGTATCTTGTAAAGTGTTTATAAACAGTTGATTATCAGTTAATAGGTTGTTTATAAATTAGTCAGAGCATTCAAGTCATGCTATACTGTCCTCATTCTACCCCTCAATCAAACAGTGACAGGAACACAGTGGGGTGTGATGAAGAGAACCTGTTGGGAGTTCATCTGCGGCGCTCTGATTAGAGTCCCTAATCTCACAGCCAGTCCATCCATTCTCTGAGAGAGGCACGTAGGGAGAAAAAAGGGAGTGAGTAGCAAACAAAAGCACAGCCACTCTCAGAGGGGCACTGAGAGAAGACAAGCTTCCCTTTTATTAGGGCCATAATACAGCATGAAGTAGCCTTTAAAATGAGTTAACTCCTGGCTCTGAAGTGAGGTCACGCTAGCAAACCACTGACTCCAGTCCACAGTGCATTGTAGAGAGCTCTGTTTGGTTCAAAGGTACAGAAGTCAACAAAGACGTTCTTCTTGATGTACTGGTTTATAATCATTTTCATAATCATTTTCATGTTCCCTCCACAAAAATAAGCACTCCTAATAAATTGAGTTACTGTGTTTTCAAGTATGCTTTCTCCTCAAACAGAAGATGAGAGAGACATGATTATGACCTTTGAAATATCCTCTGAGAACTTAACTCAACTCTGAGCTTTGAGTGACTTCACGAGACAACAACAGACAATGTTTTGTCATGTTGAGTTTGATTGCGTGCAACAACACTGATCTGTTAGACTACTCTGATGGAGGTCAAATGGTGTTTCAGATCTAAAAGTCCCCCCAAACACGCACGCACGCACACACACACTAGCCCACACATAACTATTGAAATACAATACTGTACATCCCAGTGTTCTATAGCGGCCGGCAACATGACAATGCTTTGAACTAAACATGTCCCACTCATACATCATGTTCATCCACACATCATACTGCCCATGTCATCACCTGCCTTAGTGTAGAAACATGAGGTGGCGTTAACACTAATTGTAACTGAATCCACTGCAGTGGCGGGAGAATAAGGCTAATGATGGCCGTCACCTGGCTCTCTGCTGGGGAGGGAGGGGGACTGAGTGGAGCATACAGCAGCACCAGTTGACTCATTGGCAGGCAGCAGAGCACAAACACTCAGCCTGCCTGGGCAGCTGGCTGCAACACAACACATCTCAGGGGAGACCATGTCCTGGTGACCGGCAGTATGTGTGTGTATGCATGTGTCTCTGAGAGCCTGTCTGTAAGTGTCTGTGTGTGACAATATTGAGTGTGCCAAGTGTGTATGTGTGAATGTGTCTGTACAGCATGTGAGAGAGTGTATTTGTGTGTGGATGTGTGAGACATAAGAGACGCCAGACCCAGCAGGCTTTTCACTGTGCTTACAAACCAAACAGCATTTAGAGGTAATTCACTCACAACACACACGTAACAGGGGAGACATCTTACAGAGCCAAGCTGATGTTATAAAAAGCCAAACTACAGTATAATAGGAACCATTTAAATGTTGACACAAAATGCTGTTTCTTTTTCAGTAGTCCCTGCTGTGTTCATTTCCCCAGCTCTCTACCAGCCATTTTTCCTCTCCCTGCTTCTTACTTTCACCTTTCATAGTCACCCTTTATTGTTCATTCAACATACTACAGTCCAAGCTCTAAAACACCTGCCCACCCAGTTCGGACAAATAACGTACCATTACATTCACCATTACATTGTGCCATTTATTACAACATCTGGTAACATGGAGTTGTACTTACTCCTCTAGACCCTGAAAATAAACGACGTGAGCTTCCTTGGCCAAGCCTTCACCCAGAGAGAGAAAGGGAACATTCCATTAAAAATAATAGTTACAGGTATATTCAATGCCTGTCAGTATCATTCTTTCTCCATGTAGCTATTCTAAATTCACTTCCAGGTCATCTCTCACATTGGAGTGGCTTTAACATTGGACACAGAAAGAGTGTCAGGCAGTTATCAGAAGTATAAACTGTGTGGAAGTGGCGTGTTGCTGTCACTCAAGTCAATGTCTGCACTTATCTGAGCAGCTCCTTCACACATACAGACTGCCATCAGATGGCCTTTTCATCATAAATAGTTGCTCAACAACCTTGCTTTCATTTCAGACAAGGAGCTAATTGCAATTAACGTGCACGGAATTAGCATCAGCCAAGTAGTCAGCTATGATTACAGAGCCCAGGCCTGATTAAGCCAATTCACATCAGCTATTCTGCTCCCTGTCGGTCTTCCTGTCTCTGGTTGAGTCTGTGCATCTGTCTGTCTGCCTGAATGTAGGGGATAACTCCCATGAAAACAGAATAGGCCCTGGTTTGCAGGCTTTTCTGGCTAAATCATCTCCTATAATTCCTAGTTGTTATAAAACATGTCCTAGAGAGACGGTGGTTCTCAAAAAGCTCCTACTCTGCTGATCTTTTTGAAGGGATTAGTAATCATGTGACATGGTGAAGGTGCTCTATCAACCCCAACCCAGACACATGTGAAGAGGGGTTGATGGGATACGGACCGGTTCATTCTGTCTTGGAGGATTGTCACGTAAAGTTTCCCTGCAATGTTTCATAACCTGGGTTGGTAGGTTCTCATTTAGCTTGGGAAAAATCCAGCTGTTGATTGAAGTATACAAAATACACCCCAATGTGCCAGAGCTTTTCTCAACTCCACCATGTACACCACATCAACGGAGTTGAGCGGAGACGACTGTGGGTGGACTGAACCTCTGACATTGAGTCGCTGTCAGCCGATACTTGTAAGAATGGAAATTCTTAAACCCTTGCCGTGTACCTATGTTTGTCCTCTATAGCTGGGTGCCTTTCTTTGTTCGCTGAAATCCATAATTTTTAAACAACTTTCGAAAAATACAACTACCGACTATTTTGTCAAATACAACCACTCCGCCCACAGTCGTCGCAACCCAACTCCACCGAGATGTACATATCATGGAGTTGAGAAACTCCGCTAACCCCAATGAAGTATTTCTTTTTAACAGTAACTTGTTTGAAGATAAAAAGCAGAACAAGATGGCAATTAAAAAGACACAGCCAATTTGTACATGTAGGTAAAGTGATTACGTATAGATACTAAACAGCAGTCTAAAAACAAAGGGGGGAGGGGTGTCAATGCAAACAGTCCAGATGGCTATTTAATTAATTGTTCAACAGTCTTATGGCTTGGGGGTAGAAGCTGTTAAGGAGCCTTTTGAACCTAGACTTGGCACTCCGGTACCGCTTGCCGTTCGGTAGCAGAGAGAAAAGTCTATGACTTGGGTGACTGGAGTCTTTTACAATTTTTTGGGCCTGCCTCTGACACCGCCTAGTATATAGGTCCTGGATGGCAGGAAGCTTGGCCCCAGTGATGTACTGGTCCATACACACCACCCTCTGCAGCGCCTTACGATTGGATGCCGAGCAGTTGCCATACCAGGCCAGGACGCTCTCGATGGTGCAGCTGTAGAACTTTTTGAGGATCTGGGGACCCATGCCAAATCTTTTCAGTCTTCTGAGGGGGAAAAGGCGCTGTCGTGCCCTCTTCACGACTGTCTTGGTGTGTTTGGAACATGATAGTTTGTTGGTGATGCGGACACCAAGGAACTTGAAGCTCTCAACCCGCTCCATTACAGCCCTGTCGATGTGAATGGGGCCATGTTCAGCCCTCCTTTTCCTGTAGTCCACGATCAGCTCCTTTGTCTTGCTCATGTTGAGGGAGAGGTTGTTGTCCTGGCATCACACTGCCAGGTCTCTGACCTCCTCCCTATAGGCTGTCTCATCGTTGTCGGTGATCAGGCCTACCACTGTTGTGTCATCAGCAAACGTAATGATGGTGTTGGAGTCGTGCTTGGCCACGCAGTCGTGGGTGAAGAGGGAGTACAGGAGGGGACTAAGCATGCACCCCTGAGGGGTCCCCGTGATGAGGATCAGCGTGGCAGATGTGTTGTTGCCTACCCTTACCAACTTGATGTGTGTTTAGACCCAGGGTCCTTTGCTTAGTGATGAGCGTTTTGGACACTATGGTGTTGAATGCTGAGCTGTTGTCAATGAACAGCATTCTCACATAGGTGTTCCTTTTGTCCAGGTGGGAAAGGGCAGTGTGGAGTGCGATTGAGATTGCGTCGTCTGTGGATCTGTTGGGGCGGTATGCGAATTGGAGTGGGTCTAGGGTTTCCGGGATGATGGTGTTGATGTGAGCCATGACCAGCCTTTCAAAGCACTTCATGGCTACCAACATGAGTGCTACGGGGTGGTAGTCATTTAGGCAGTTACCTTCACTTTCTTGGGCACAGGGACTATGGTGGTCTGATTGAAACATGTAGGTATTACAGACTTGGTCAGGGAGAGGTTGAAAATGTAATTGAAGACACTTGCCAGTTGGTCTGTGCATGCTCTGAGTACACGTCCTGGTAATCCGTCTGGCTCTGCGGCCTTGTGAATGTTGACCTGTTTAAAAAGTCTTGCTCACATCGGCTATGGAGAGCGTGATCACACAGTCGTCCAGAACAGCTGGTGCTCTCATGCATGCTTCAGTGTTGATTGCCTCGGAGAAAGCATAAAAGGCGTTTAGCCCGTCTGGTAGGCTCGCGTCACTGTGCAGCTTGCGGCTGGGTTTCTCTTTGTAGTCCGTAATAGTTTGCATGCCCTGCCACATCCAACAAGTGTCAGAGCCGGTGTAGTAGGATTCAATCTTAGTCCTGTATTGACGCTTTGCCTGTTTGATGGTTCGTCTGAGGGCATAGCAGGATTTCTTATAAGCATCCGGATTAGAGTCCCGCTCCTTGAAAGCGGCAGCTCTAGCCTTTAGCTCGGTGCGAATGTACCTCATCATCTCATCACCACCCCTATTTAGCCAGCACCAGCAGTAGCTTGCCCAGTTGAACGCCGCCATGCAGGAAGTGCTCCAAACTCTGCATAATCTGCCCAGCGCTCCGGTTCCCCCTCAGGGAGCGGCGAGTGCCCCCAATCCACCTGTTCCCGTGCTATCACCCACTCCTGCAGGAACCCTCGCCCTTCCGGAGCGCTATGACGGTAAAACTACTAAATGTAGCGGCTTCCTGCTACCGGTTTCCCTTTATCTGGCTCGTTAGCCGGGGCATATCCATCTGACCAAGCCAGGATAGCACTGGTGATTTCGCTTCTTAAAGGAAAAGGGGCTGGATTGGGCCACGGCAGTCTGGGAAGGAGAGGAGGCAGTGGCACTTCCCTACCCCACCTTCCTTGCTAGGTTCAGGTCGGTGTTTGATCATCCCATGGAGGGAAAGGATGGGGGTGAGCGTCTCCTCCATCTACAACAGAGAGAGGGGCCTGCGTCCAAATACGCTCTGAGCTTTCGCACGGTGGCGGCGTCTTCCGGCTGGAATGAGCATGCTCTGCGCACGGCCTTCAGGAGAGGCTTACGGGAGGACATCAAGACGGAACTCGCATGTCAGGATGATGAGATGGACCTTGATACCCTCATCACCACGTCCATCCGTCTTGACGACATGTTGAGAGAGAGACGACGTTCCCAACACCTCCCGGAGCCTCAACGCTCACCCCATCTGAGCTATGGAAGCCTCACCCATGGAGGTGGGCAGCACCCCCTACACCACCATGGACCACAGTCTCCTGGTGGCTCCCTATCTAGGCGGTATGACTCCCGTCACCGCTCCATGAGTGTTATGTCAGCTCCTATCTGTGACTGGTTATTCCTTCTCTTCCATTTCTACCGCAATGATACATTCCGGATCAGCGGGGAACCTTATAGATAGGGAGCTGGTCTCTGAATGGGGGTTCCCCACCGTGCAACTGCCATCTCCGCTACACGTCACCTCACTGGACAATAAACCCATTGGATCAGGGACCATTACGCACGTCACTCTCCCCTTCACCATCACCATTACCACACTACCGGAGGACCACGAGGAGCTGTCATTCCACATCGTCATGTCACCCCTTCACCGGATCGTCTTGGGATTGCCTTGGCTCAGACTACACAACCCCACCATTAATTGGAGCACCAAGAGGATCACAGCCAGGTCCACCTCATGCCGGAAGACCTGACTGCTGGTGGTTTAATGTTCCATGTCAGTGGAGAGTCCGGAGTTCGCCCTCCAGCCCAACATTCCACGTGAGTATGCAGATCTCTCCGATGTCTTCTTTTCATTAAAGGCTACGTGTCTCTCTCCTCACAGGCCCTGGGACTGCGCCATTGACCTGCTGGATGGACAACACCCCCCAAAGAGTCGCATTTACCCCCTTTCCATGGCGGAGACTGAGGCCATGGAGAAGTATGTGGCGCTCTACTTCTCCTGATTCAGCCAGCTTCTTCTTCGTGGCCAAAAAAGACAGAAGACTGAGACCATGCATTGACTACAGGGGGCTGAACGCAGTCACCACCAAGTACAGGTACCCCCTCCCTCTGGTTCCGTCGGCCATTGAGCAGCTACGAGTGGCCTGGTACTTTACCAAGTTGGACCTGAGGAGTGCCTACAACCTGATCCGAATCCGGGAAGGAGACAAGTGGAAGACGGCATTCAGCACTACCTCAGGCCACTATGAATACTGCTTCATGTCCTACGGCCTCGCCAACGCACCTTCTGTGTTCCAGTCCTTTGTCAATGACGTGTTCCGAGAAAAGCTGAGTAGACAGGTGGTGGTGTACATCGTCAATATCCTGATCTACTCGGCTACGTTCGAAGAGCACGTCAGGGACGTCCGAGCTGTCCTACTCCGCCTCCGGATACACAGCCTGTTGGTGAAGGGGGAGAAATGCAAATTCCACCAACTCCTTCCTGGGATACCGGATCAGTCCTCAGGGGGTGTTCATGGAAGGAGTGAAGACGGACGCCGTCAGGTCATGGCCAGTTCCCACCACCATCAAGGGCCTACAGAGCTTCCTGGGCTTCGCTAATTTCTACCGGCGTTTCATCAGGTCCTTCAGCTCCATAGCCGCCCCGCTCACCTCTCTCCTTAAGGGTGGGCCACAGAAGCTGGCCTGGAACCCTGAGGCTGACACTGCCTTCAAGAGGCTGAAGGAGAGGTTCACCACAGCGCCCATCCTATAACACCCAGATCCATCTCGTCCTTTCATCCTGGAGGTGGACGCATCGGAGGAGGGGGCGTGGGTGCGTTCCTCTCCCAGCGGCACGGTAAGCCAGAGAAAAAGTATCCCTGTGCCTTTTTCTCTAAAAAGCTTACCCCTGCAGAGAGGAACTATGGAGTTGGAGACAGGGAGCTGTTGGTGGTGGTCCTCGTTCTGGAGGAATGGAGACACTGGACCCCAACCTAATTCGGGCTCCTCGTCCTCGGCTGGAGCCGCGCGTCCGGGGTGGGGGGTATTGGTTGCCTTTGGTTTTTTGGGTTGTGTACTGCGTTGGAGAGAGTACATTGGTTCGTTTCCAGGCCCTGCCCAGCCTGGAAACTCTTGCTCTACTCGCTGTTGGGACATTGGCCTGAGGAGGTGAGTACAATCGGCTGTTTACCGCAGTGGGAGATTTGGATAGGGTAGTGACATTTTCTACCCGGAGCTATAGCCCTTTCTCCTGATAGGCTTAGTGACGTTATGTTTTGGAATACGTTGGGCATGGTTAAATGTTTGTTATTTTTGTGTGGTGTTTGTGGACTGAGCAGTTGTCTCGGGGGCACATCCGTGGCTTGGTGGAATCTACCAGCGTGCTGGGGGGTTTATTTCCTTGCCAGCGGGCTACAGTGTGTAATTACCCACTGCAAATCCGCACGAAGACTAGGGTTGAGTTATTGTAGGTTTTGGGAAAGCTGTGGTGCTCGGTGTGATTGTCATTTCTCGTGTTGTGTCTGGTGTGCTCAGCAGAGGGGTTGAGCGAGATTATTATAATATATATATATTTTTTTCTCTCTTGAATATGGCGTCTAATGTAGACGAGTTCATTCGCTTCCATCAGAGGAACTGTTAGAATTATGTACTAAAGAACAGCTGTTGAAGGTTGCTGAACACTACAAGATTGAAATTAGTGATAACGTCAAAAAAATTATATTAGGTTAATATTGAAGGCCAATTTGATGGAGAGTGGTATTCTTGAAGTTACCACTGGGGCAGCCTCTGCTGAGGACTCGTTGTCTCCCCGATATGTTACAATGACCGCTCCATCAGTTAGTCATAGTAGTCTTCTTTTTGAACAGCAGAAAGAACTGCTTCTGTTACAGCTAGGGCATGATCACGTAAAATATGAAAGGGAATTGGAATTTAAACAGGATATGGAGCGTGCTAAAATCAAGCTGCAGCAAGAGCGACTAGAGTTGGTTAGGGAAGGAAAGCTCTCAGGGGAGAGTTTGCTCTGGGAAGGTGATCCAGAGTTACCTAGGGGTCGTTCCTCTTTTGGTCGTGACCCAGACACATTTGATATTGTTGGGAACTTACGGTTGTTGCCTCAGTTTAATGAAAAGGACCCTGAGACATTATTTTAGTTGTGTGAGCGTGTTGCTGACGCCAGGAGTTGGCCTGATTCTGACCGCACTTTGATGTTGCAGTGTGTGCTGACTGGTAAAGCGCAGGAAGCATATTCAGCTCTTAGTGTAGCCGACAGTGTCAGTTATGATAAGGTTAAAACGGCTGTGTTACAGATTTACGAATTGGTCCCTGAGGCTTACCGCCAACGATTTAGAACTTTAAAAAGGGATGATCAGCAGACTCATGTTGCGCAATAATTATCTTCACAGTTTAATCGCTGGTGTTCCGCCTCTGCAGTTATGACTTTCCAAGGGCTGTGTGATCTGATTATGTTAGAGCAATTTAAGGACACAATCCCTGATCGTATAGCGACGTACGTTAACGAACAACGAACAAAAAATAAAGACTGTCGCTGAGGCTGCGGTTTTGGCGGATGAATATGTTTTGACTCACAAAAATGTTTTTGCAGAAGTGGGGGCGTTTGCGGAGATTTGTGCCTCGCTCACCGAGATACTTCGGTTCACGGGCAGAGTTTCATTCAACTAGGGTTGAGCCCGATTCTCGTGGGAAAACTGACTTTGGTCAAGAGTGTCACCACATTGGAAAAACGAATGTCCGGTTCTCAGGTCTAGGGGTAAGTTCAGTACAGGTGCTTATGTTAAATCTAAGCCTACGGCGTTAGCTGCGCCTGTTCCACATCAGTTCACTCCTGACACATTGTCTCATGCCCAGGGGCATGTGAAAGTCCATATTGATCCAGACTATTTACCTTTCATTACGGAGGGTTTTGTGTCTATGTTAAGAAGTAAGAACCTAGTGCCAGTGAAGATCTTAAGAGACACAGGTGCCTCTGAATCGTTTGTGTTGGAATCTGTGTTACCCTTCTCTGCGGAGACTAATTTGGGCAATAGTGTTCTAATTAGGGGAATAGGTTTGAACACTCTGTCAGTTCCATTGCATAAACTGATGTTGGATTGTGAACTGGTGAAAGGTGAGGTTGTTGTGGACGTGCGTCCTTCATTGCCTATTGAGGGTATCGACGTGATCCTTGGGAATAACTTGGCTGGTGAGCGTGTGTGGCCTATCGTGTTTCCACTAAGCCGTTAATTGTAGGGATTCCTGAGAGTGCGCAGAATTTCCCAGAGGTGTTCTCTGCGTGTGCAGTGACGCGTTCTATGATCCATGATGACCTGGTCACTGAACTGGCTAACGAGAATACCACAAAGAAGTCTGTCACTGTTTTCCCTGTTATCCCGTTATCTGTATCCCGGACTGACCCCACATTAGAAGAGTTGCGGGACCAAATTGTGCCTGTGGAACAGTTGGGAGATGTTGCACAGGGCTATTTTCTCCAAGAGGTCCTGATGAGAAAGTGGATGTCTCATGGTAGTTGTTTTCTTGGGGAGGCGATTAGTCAGGTTGTGGTACCAGTTAAGCTTCGTGAGTTGGTGTTTACAACTTCTCACAACGACGTTGCTGGACATATGGGTGTGAGGAAAACCTACAATCGCATATTAAAACATTTATTTTGGCCTAGATTAAAGAAGGATGTTTCTGATTTCATCAAAACTTGTCACACCTGTCAATTAACTGGTAAACCTAATCAAGCTATTAAGCCGGTACCACTGTTTCCTATTCCTGTACTCAGTAAACCTTTTGAGTATCTGATTATTGACTGTTGGTCCTTTGCCTCGTTCTAAAAAGGGTAGTAATTATTTGTTGACTGTGATATGTCAGACCACTAGGTTTCCTGCTGCCTATCCTCTCCGGTCTGTCACGACTAAGTCTGTGTTAAAAGCTTTGACTCAGTTTCTCTCACTGTTTGGAATCCCTAAGGTCATTCAAAGTGATCAAGGATCTAATTTCACCTTTAATCTCTTTGGTCAGGTTCTCCAACAGCTCCATATTAAACACAATTTGTCTAGCGCCTATCACACGCAAGGTCAAGGAGCACTGGAACGTTTCCATCAAACACTTAAGTCTTTGTTGAGAGCTTATGGTACTGAGATGGATAAGGATTGGGAGGTGGGGTTGCCTTGGTTACTGTTAGCCGCTAGGGAGGTTTCACAGGAGAGCACGGGTTTTAGTCCAAATGACCTTGTGTTTGGACATAGGGTGCGTGGGCTTTTATCTGTTCTCCAGGATGACTGGAAGTCTCCCGAGCCTCCTCAGTCCCTGTTATCATATGTGTGTGATTTTCGGTGACGCTTGTATGCCGCTGGTGAAATGGCTAAAGAGAAGCTATCATCTTCACAGGACAGGATGAAGAGCATATTTGATCACCGAGCTGAGCCTTGTCACTTTAGTCCAGGTGATCAGGTTCTGGCTTTGCTGCCAATTGTTGGTTCTCCTTTTCAAGCCAAGTTTCAAGGTCCATATACAGTGGTGCGCCAGTACACTGAGCAAAATTATCTAGTTGCCACTCCAGAACGGAGGAAAGCACACCAACTGTGCCATGTCAATTTGTTAAAACCCTATTATGCACGTTCCTCTGAGACTGAACAGTGGGAGTCTACAGAGGACGTTAAAACTGTTCTTTTGGCTGATACTGTTATTTCCCTGGGTTCTGGTCATGCTAGGTCTGTGCATGAGGAGGAAGATGTTCCTGGTCCCGACGATTGCATACTGCAGGGTAGATTGAAAAATTCAGAGACACTGTATACAGTGGGGGAATAAATATTTAGTCAGCCACCAATTGTGCAAGTTCTCCCACTTAAAAAGATGAGAGAGGCCTGTAATTTTCATCACAGGTACACGTCAACTATGACAGACAAAATGAGGAAAATAAATCCAGAAAATCACATTGTAGGATTTTTAATGAATTTATTTGCAAATTATGGTGGAAAATAAGTATTTGGTCAATAACAAAAGTTTCTCAATAATTTGTTATATACCCTTTGTTGGCAATGACACAGGTCAAACGTTTTCTGTAAGTCTCCACAAGGTTTTCACACACTGTTGCTGGTATTTTGGCCCATTCCTCCATGCAGATCTCCTCTAGAGCAGTGATGTTTTGGGGCTGTCGCTGGGCAACACAGACTTTCAACTCCCTCCAAAGATTTTCTACTGGGGTTGAGATCTGGAGATGTTACGCCCCTGAAAAAGGGGAGAAATAATCACGAACGTGACGCAGTTATTTCCTCACTGAAACTTTAGTGTAATCTTTTTACAAAAATACCACATTTTACAGAACAACAGATCTACAGGAACCAGAGTTTTGTAGGGTACAAAGCTTATTCAAGTCACAACAGCATAAACTGTAATTCACTAAAACATATACAAATGTTTCAATATAACTGTCAAACACAAAGTAGCTTTAGCTCAGTAACCCATAACTACATTTATCAACCATGTCAACAAAGTATTTGAAACACATTATACAAATAACCCCAAATATATTATTATTAACAACGCACATGTTCATTCACAATTAGCATAAAATGGCAGCTACTCTCAATACGAAGCTATTTTGCTGCAACCGAGCAAGTTTCACTCACACATGCACTTCAACTTAACTCTAACTTACTCAAGATGTTACTAACACATACCTTAAACTCTCTTGACATGTTAGCAAGTTATTACATTCAAATTAACTCGTTTCATATCAATAACGTACCTGAAAAAGGGGAGAAATAATCACGAACGTGACGCAGTTATTTCCTCACTGAAACTTTAGTGTAATGAGGAAAAAGACCGCGATTTCCCCAGAAAGTTGGTTGGAGACCAGAGCAATCGATCTCAGGCTCATAGATTAAGAGCATTTAGTAGATCACAGATTAACACTTTTACCCTTAAATTAGGCACCACAAAATAAAGTAGTCAATATAACGTTTACACATTCCTCTTACAATAATTTCCCCTTTTACACTTGACGGATTTTAACACATTTATGAATTTTATCAATCTCTATGAACTAGTACTGGATGCATGATCTTTTTAACCTTAGATATTTTAAGATCCTTACATACCATGAACTTACCAATACTTTTTAGTGTATAACAGGCTATGAATATGTCCTTTAACCTGTCACACTCTCCCCGACAAAATAAATGTTGTCCCAACATTACCAACATTGTCTTCTTAAACAGTCTATAAGCACTGGACGTAGAAAATCCTCTTCTGTAAGATAGTCCTTGAGCAGAGGTCAAAGTTCACAGTTCAAATAGAACCAAGAAGTTATATTCACAGTCCATATCTGTTGACCAGCTGTATAAACAGTCCATAAGCAGTCTTTTCTCATACTATTGTCAACAGTCCATCAGTTTTAATGATCTCTATGCATAGTCTGCTAATTGTCTCGTGAAAGTCTGTGAAATCAGTCAGTAGTCCATGGTCAAACATGTCAACTCTGTCTGTGGCCTCAAGTTTGCTGAAGTCCATACATGTAGGGTGGCTGAAGGTAATATCGCTGTAGTGATGGCAGCCATGGAACCAGTCCTGGTGCAGGGTAGACAGGGAACAACTGTGGCTGTGGCTGTATACTGTAGCAGGAAGGGATACCAAGCTGATCATAGGTGATACGTCTTGGAGGGTGTCTCTCTCTTTGTGGCAGCTGGTAAGCTGGTTCCTCAGGTTCAGCAGCAGCAGTTAATGAAGGAAAGGCACTTAGTGGACGATCATCAGGCACATTTTCAGCAGGCAAGTTCATCTCCTCAGCAGGTAGTTCTTTAACTGTTGTTTTCTCCTCCAGCTGATTTTCAACAAGCGGCTGTGCTGGTAGCATATCAGGAACTGGCACCGCAACTGTTTGTTTCACTGGTGGGGGCCTGTTTTCCGACTCTCTCGCTGGTTCAGCATACCTCTCAGGTACTGTAGGAAATGTGGGGACCTGTAGCGGCTCATGATGAAGGTCATATTCATCCCCGCTGTCTTCATCAGAATCTAGAGGCTGTGATCCAGGCTGATGTCTCTTCTTCTTACTTTTGTCATCTTTAGTCATTTCTGGTTGTCTCTCAAAAGGTAAGTAGTCACAGGACATGAGCAGGTTTCTGTGCAGGACCCTGGAGCGTCCCCTACCCTTTTCTGGTCTCAACTCATAAATCGGCAGGTCTGAACCCATTTGTCTCACTACTGTGTGAATTTGATCTTCCCAATAGTTACGGAGTTTGCCTGGTCCTCCTCTTGGTGTCAGGTTTTTAATCAGAACTCGCTCGCCAGGCTGTAGCACTGAACTCCTAACTTTAGTGTCATAGTACTTCTTACTTCTTTCAGCAGCTTTCTGAGCATTTTCTTTTGCAATGGCGTATGCTTCTTCCATTCCTCGTTTCCAGTTCTCCACGTAGTCTCGCTGGTTACTGGAACCTGCCTCTGTGCACAATCCAAAGAACATATCAACTGGAAGCCTGGGTGATCTCCCAAACAGAAGATAAAATGGTGAATAGCCAGTCACTTCGCAACGGGTGCAGTTATAGGCATAAACCAGTTTGTTTAGAGACTCCTTCCAGTTTGACTTTTGTGTCTCAGTTAGTGTCTTTAGCATTTGCAACAATGTTCTGTTCATTCGTTCCACTTGACCGTTCCCCATCGGGTGGTAGGGTGTTGTTCTGGACCCGGCCATGCCACTGAGTTTCTTTAACTGATGGAACAACTGATTTTCGAATTCTCCCCCTTGGTCATGGTGGATGCGGGAGGGGAACCCAAACTTCAGGGCAAAGTCATTGAAGATGAGATTTGCAGCAGTTTTTCCTGACTTTGATGTGGTGGCGTAGGCTTGAGTGAAACGTGTAAAATGGTCAACAATCACGAGGATGTACTCATATCCCCCTTTGCATCTGTCGAGATGGAGGAAATCTATACATACCAGTTCAAATGGCTGTGTTGTCACAATGTTTGTCAGAGGAGCTCTTGTTTCATGGCCTGGCTTTTTCTGCTTGACACAGCTACAAGTTTTAGTCACATAGTGCTCGATGTCAGATTGCATATAAGGCCAGAAGAAGCGGTCACGTACTAGTGATACAGTGCGGTCAGTACCTTGGTGTCCCATGTTATTGTGCAACTCTTCCATCACTTTACCTTTGTACTGCTCTGGTAGAACTAACTGCTTGCGGGCTGTAGTGATTCTGTAAAGAATACCATCACTGTCGATTGTCAATTTGTCCCATTCTCTGAATAGGCATTTTGTCTTTGGACTGAATTCCTTTTGCTCTTTAACTGGCGGTTTGGAACCAGACAGCTTGAAATCGAGCACAGGACGGATGACCGGATCAGACTCTTGTGCCTCTCTTATCCCCTCTTTTGGGATCGAGCTGATTGTTGCTGTAGTTGTCTCACCTTCAGCTGATACTGACATAAATGCAGCTGAAATTGACCAAGGCACAAAAGGCTCTTTCTGTACCTCTACTGCTTGTATCGTGGCAGCAATGGTGTCTGGTGGAAGCTCCTCAGAACATTCTCTCATCAGTGACTCTACATCCAGTGGCATCCTCGACAAAGCATCTGCATCACCGTTCTCTCTGCCTGGCCTGTACTTTATTGTAAAGTGGAAATCAGCCAATTCTGCAACCCACCTGGAAGTGGTTGCGTTCAGTTTTGCAGTAGACAGAATGTAGCTGAGCGGGTTGTTATCACTGTATACAGTGAAGGTCGGAGCATAGTACAAATAATCATGGAACTTATCAGTGATTGCCCATTTCAGAGCTAGAAATTCTAGCTTGCCAGAGTGGTAGTGATAGTTCTTCTCAGCTGCTGTTAAGGTTCGAGAGCCATAAGCAATGACCCTAAGCTTCCCATCTTGCTCTTGATAAAGAACTGCTCCCAAGCCTTGGTGTGACGCATCAGTGTGTACAACAAATGGCTGAGTGAAGTCAGGGAAACCTAAGACTGGTGGGTGAAGCAGACACTCAATCAGCTGTTCAAGTGCCTGTTGATGCTGGTCAGTCCACAGGATTGGCTTGTTTGAGGGCACCACATGACTTACTTTCTTTGTTTTTGCTTTCCGTGGGTGGTCAGGTAATTTCTCTGAATCTGCTTTCAGGAGGTCATACAGACAGCTGGCCCTCCTAGAAAAGTCTTTGATGTACTGTCTGTAGTAAGTGAGTAAACCAAGCATTTTTCTGAGCTGGCCCACAGTCTGTGGTCTGATCTCTTTCAATGCTCTTACTGCTTCAAAATCGGCTGGGTCAACTTTGCTGCCGTCTGCAGACACTATTCTGCCCAAATAACGGACCTGGGGTTTAAAGAGATCACACTTACTTGGCTTGAGTTTGATGCCATACTCTCTGAGACGCTGCAAAACCTTTTGCACATCATTCACATGGCTGTCGAAAGTTTTACTGAAAACTAGCGTGTCGTCCAGATAAGGAATGCAGATGTTGTCCCGGAGCCCTTCCAAACATTCCTCCATACAACGCTGAAAAGCTGCAGGAGCGTTCATGAGGCCGAATGGCATACGTATCCACTCATAGAGTCCCCATGGGGTCACAAATGCTGTCAGTGATCTGCTTTCTTCAGAGATGAACCCTTGGTGATATGCTTTTCCCTGATCTAAAAGGGAGAACCAGGAATTACCACCTAAACTGTCCATGATGTCCTGGACCCGAGGGATGGGCTGGCGGTCGGGATGTGTCTTTCTGTTCAGGTCTCTGTAATCTATACACAACCGGAGGGTCCCGTCCTTCTTCCTAACGCACACGACAGGTGAAGAATATGAAGAGTTTGACTTCCTAACCCAACCCTGGGCTATGAGGTCATGAAGGTAACCCTTCATCTCCTGATACAGTGGCCTGGGCACTGACATGTATGTGCGCTTGACTGGTTCAGAGTCCTTTAGAGAAATAGTCATTTTTAATCGTTCAATGCAGCCAATGTCATTGTCTGATCTGGAGAAGGAGTGACACTCTTCTCTAAGCATTTTCCTAACAACCTCTCTCTGTTCTTCGGTTAGGTGACTTAAACCTACTGGTGGATCCCACTGTTCAGTAGCAGTACATGGGGTTTGAACACTGGTGTGATTCACTGTGGCTGGAGTGACAGCTTTTTCAAAGACTTGGGCAGGTAACACAGTCATAATGGTTTGTACTGTACCGATTATGGTGCGTCCTAGCAGGGCAATGTCGTGGTCAGTGGGGTTAGAGACATCAAGCATGATAACTGGAAAAACACCTTTCTTAACTCTGACTAGTGTGTCAAAGAACTCAAGTTCATCTGGCCACTGCGGGTTCAGGTCTGGCTGGAAAAGCATTGTCATGTCGTCTTTGAAAGGCTGGGAAGCTACACGGCACTCAATCTGAATGCTACTGTGTTTTGGTACAGCAACCTTCTCTTTCTTGGTTTTCACTGCGTATTCATCTGTCTGTTCTGCACTAACAGCCTGTATAAAAGCTCTTACCTTATTTTTTTTTAGGCTTGGGAAAGCTTTTTTCACTGTACTGTACCGTTTAGTCTTTTCGGTCCTTGTCAGGATGTGCTCAATAACATTGAAACCTATGATGGGATGAGATAGGTGACAGCCTTTCATTACCAGCACTGGGATGATCAGTTCCTTCGTTTGGTCAGTTTCAGAGGCTAGCCGAAAAGTTGTTTCAATCCATCCCAGGTACGGCATTTCAGTCCCATTTGCTGCCGTCAATCTTAGATCATCAGGTGAGTCCAGAATTTCTGAAACATCCCTCAGCCTTGCGTTTGGGAGAGATTCCGCTTTCCATCGTTCGTCAATGACCGAGACCTGAGAGCCTGTGTCCCATAGAGCTTGGAGGTGGTGGCGATTCAGGTGACACTCAACAAGGCACTGTCTACCGACTAGCGAGGTGACCTTATGGGGGTGGCAACCTTGAGCTAGGGATGGTAAAGAGTGGGCATTTTCTGCTGTACAGGAAAGCTTTTCACAGGTAGAGTCAATTTTCAGGTGAGTGCATTTTTCCTTATGTTTAGTCCAATGTTGGTTTTGACATCCTTTGGAACAGTACAGTGTCTCTTTACATGATGAACATTGTTTCAGGTTCTCAAATGACTCTTCTCTGGCACAATTTGCACATTTCTGGGACTTTTTGGTAGCTACGGTTAACACTTGTCCCTCAGCGGTAACCCTTCCCCGTTTAAAGGGGCCTCTTTGGATGGTCTGACTCCCCGGATTTTACATCCAGCTTGAAAATGTTCTCCACTCCCACATCGGAAGCAGTGTGTGCAGCGTGCATCTGTTCTGGCCTGCTGGCAGACAAAACACCTCCTTGGAGCTTGAGCAGAGCGGTTGGTATACAGGTTAGGTGCATATTGATACTGCGCAGGGTCAGGTGCTTGGGGCTGACTGTAGTTGCTGTAATACTGCTGCTGGGAAACAGGTGGCTGGGGTTCCCTATCTGGCCTCCTAACTGGAAGTGGGGCATGGGCATAAGGCGATGACTGAAACATAGGCTGCTGTAATGTCTCCTTAATCTGAGCAATCTCTGCACTGAGACCTTTTAGGGAAGCTACACCTGTCTTAAGTTCAGCTAACTCTGTTAACAGTTCTGCGGGTATCTTAGCTTTGGCTTCCTTCACAGTACACTTTGCAGATGGTGTATCTTCTAACTGGACTACACTTACAGTTGTAGCAGGCTGTGGGGCATTAAAACGCTTTTTGTTTCGTCTTTCTAACTCATTAGCACAAGCAATGTTAAGCTTCTCTAGCAAAACCTCATCTGATGTTTCGCTATCAAGCAGGAGAGACTGCATGTCTATCCTGATACTGTCACTCTGGAGACCTGTAAGGACTGTGTGTAAACACATGCGCTGGACTAGGGCAGGGTCATACTTAAGCCCTGATTCTGACTCCTGGGAAGCAAATAGTACTTTCTGCCTCAAATCTAAGACGCGCATCAGGAAGCTTTGAGGGGTCTCCTTGCTATGCTGTGCTTCTGAAGCTAGCTGTTTGTAAAGCTCTGTTGCACTCTTCTCTTGGAAGTGGGAACGCAGGATGCATCTAAGTGTGGGAAGAGTTAGCTGGGGTTTACCTTCCAAGTAGCTGCGTAGCTGTGAGCCTGGAGAAATAGCCCTGATTACTGCGTCTACTATTTCTACCTCAGGATAGCCTCTGTTAAGTCCATTCTCAATCTGATGGGCAAGGCTGGAAAAAGTCAGTTTATCTTTCTGGCCCGGTTCACCTATCTGACCAGAAATTTTTAACTCTTTGCGCCAGTATGAGCCGGGCTGTGCACTGGGTGAGAGCTGCATGCTCCTCTGAAGATGGGCAGGGGGTTGGGGCTGGCGCAGAGAATCACTGGCTTGGTCTGCAGTACTCTGCTCAGTTCCCACCCCTTGTTGTGGGGTTACAGTTCTCAGTCCCTCTATTCTGTGATGTGTTCTGGCTGTTTCAATATCATGGTCAGTTTGCCCTGTCTTGCTATCTATGCCACTGATCATCTCTGTCATTTTGTCTTTAAGTAACAATAATTCCGACATGCCGCCATCTTCTAACTCTGCAACTTCCTCTCTTTCAAGGAACATCATAATGTGAGTCATCAGTGATATGCGGGATTTGTCTTGAACATCTCTTCTCTGTTCGCCTGATATGTCAAGGAAATCACATACGTCTAGTAACTTGTCTTTAGTCAGGGTTTGCAATTCTCCTACTACCTCTTCCTGTAGTTCTTCCAAGGCGGTTGTCATGTTGACAGGACAGGAGGAACCTTTACTGTGCAGGAGTTGACTCTGAATTAGATGGTCCTTACTGTCTCTGATGGTCTCTCAACGGCCTCAGATGACACGTACTTAACCCCCAACTTCCAGCTCCCCTCGAACAGCAACACTTTCCTCACTGCAGCCTGCCTGGGTTGTTATGTAGGGATTTAGCTGGCTCGGAATTCAGCGACCAGGATGTGGAAGCCGGACATCTGAGCAGCAATCTCAGCGGTGCCTCCAAAATGTTACGCCCCTGAAAAAGGGGAGAAATAATCACGAACGTGACGCAGTTATTTCCTCACTGAAACTTTAGTGTAATCTTTTTACAAAAATACCACATTTTACAGAACAACAGATCTACAGGAACCAGAGTTTTGTAGGGTACAAAGCTTATTCAAGTCACAACAGCATAAACTGTAATTCACTAAAACATATACAAATGTTTCAATATAACTGTCAAACACAAAGTAGCTTTAGCTCAGTAACCCATAACTACATTTATCAACCATGTCAACAAAGTATTTGAAACACATTATACAAATAACCCCAAATATATTATTATTAACAACGCACATGTTCATTCACAATTAGCATAAAATGGCAGCTACTCTCAATACGAAGCTATTTTGCTGCAACCGAGCAAGTTTCACTCACACATGCACTTCAACTTAACTCTAACTTACTCAAGATGTTACTAACACATACCTTAAACTCTCTTGACATGTTAGCAAGTTATTACATTCAAATTAACTCGTTTCATATCAATAACGTACCTGAAAAAGGGGAGAAATAATCACGAACGTGACGCAGTTATTTCCTCACTGAAACTTTAGTGTAATGAGGAAAAAGACCGCGATTTCCCCAGAAAGTTGGTTGGAGACCAGAGCAATCGATCTCAGGCTCATAGATTAAGAGCATTTAGTAGATCACAGATTAACACTTTTACCCTTAAATTAGGCACCACAAAATAAAGTAGTCAATATAACGTTTACACATTCCTCTTACAATAATTTCCCCTTTTACACTTGACGGATTTTAACACATTTATGAATTTTATCAATCTCTATGAACTAGTACTGGATGCATGATCTTTTTAACCTTAGATATTTTAAGATCCTTACATACCATGAACTTACCAATACTTTTTAGTGTATAACAGGCTATGAATATGTCCTTTAACCTGTCACAGAGACTGGCTAGGCCACTCCAGGACCTCACTCAAAATCTCACGATACATGGCCCCATTCATTCTTTCCTTTACACGGATCAGTCGTCCTGGTCCCTTTGCCGAAAAACAGCCCCAAAGCATGATGTTTCCACCCCCATGCTTCACAGTAGGTATGGTGTTCTTTGGATGCAACTCAGCATTATTTGTCCTCCAAACACGACGAGTTGAGTTTTTACCAAACAGTTCTATTTTGGTTTCATCTGACCATATGACATTCTCCCAATCCTCTTCTGGATCATCCAAATGCACTCTAGCAAACTTCAGACGGGCCTGGACATGTACTGGCTTAAGCAGGGGGACACGTCTGGCACTGCAGGATTTGAGTCCCTGGCGGCGTAGTGTGTTACTGATGGTAGGCTTTGTTACTTTGGTCCCAGCTCTCTGCAGGTCATTCACTAGGTCCCCCCGTGTGGTTCTGAGATTTTTGCTCACCGTTCTTGTGATCGTTTTGACCCCACGGGGTGAGATCTTGCGTGGAGCCCCAGATCGAGGGAGATTATCAGTGGTCTTGTATGTCTTCCATTTCCTAATAATTGCTCCCACAGTTGATTTCTTCAAACCAAGCTGCTTACCTATTGCAGATTCAGTCTTCCCAGCCTGGTGCAGGTCTACAATTTTGTTTCTGGTGTCCTTTGACAGCTCTTTGGTCTTGGCCATAGTGGAGTTTGGAGTGTGACTGTTTGAGGTTGTGGACAGGTGTCTTTTATACTGATAACAAGTTCAAACAGGTGCCATTAATACAGGTAACGAGTGGAGGACAGAGGAGCCTCTTAAAGAAGAAGTTACAGGTCTGTGAGAGCCAGATATCTTGCTTGTTTGTAGGTGACCAAATACTTATTTTCCACCATAAATTCATTAAAAATCCTACAATGTGATTTTCTGGAATTTTTTTCTCTCAATTTCTCTGTTATAGTTGACGTGTACCTATGATGAAAATTACAGGCCTCTCTCATCTTTTTAAGTGGGAGAACTTTCACAATTGGTGGCTGACTAAATACTTTTTTCCCCACTGTATTTTAGATAGCCTTCTTGCTCATCTACCTGTTGATGTGCGGAAAGAGATGGTTGGTCTGATTCTGAGATTTCCAGGTTTGTTTTCTAATACACCTACACGTACAAACTTAATAGAACATGATATTGACATTGGAGATGCTGACCCCATTCGTCAACGGTTCTATAGAGTTTCTTCAGAGAAACTGCGTTGTCTGGATGCTGAGGTCGGGTATATGCTGGAGAGTAAAATAGCAGAGCCTTCTTTCTCCAGTTGTGCTCCTCCCTGTATTTTGGTCAGTAAATCGGATGGAACAAACAGATTTTGTATGGACTACCATAAGGTAAACGATGTCACTAAGCCAGATTCATTTCCTCTTCCTCGGATGGAGGACTGCGTTGATCAAGTCGGCGCAGCTAAGTTTGTGAGCAAATTTGACCTGTTAAAGGGCTATTGGCAGGTGCCACTGACGAGTAGGGCACGTGAAATCTCTGCCTTTATTACACTTTTTGGTCTGTACTTGTATTCGGTTATGAGTTTCGGCCTGCGTAATGCACCTGCCACTTTTCAGCGACTTATGAACAGGGTTGTCTCTGGTCTGGCCGGGTGCGCTGTTTATCTGGACGATGTAGTGATATATGCAGATACTTGGGAGGAACATCTGTCCCGTATTCAAGCCTTGTTCCAATGTCTGGCTGCGGGTCGCCTCACCATAAATTTGGCTAAATGTGAGTTTGCTAAGGTGATTGTTACATACCTTGGAAAGGTGGTTGGGCAGGGTGAAGTGAGTCCTGTTCGGGCTAAAGTGGTAGCTATTGATGCTTTTCCACCACCAACTACTAAAAAGGAACTGATGCGTTTCTTGGGAATGATTGGGTATTATCATGGTTTTTGTAGGAACTTCTCTACTGTGGTCGCTCCCTTGATAGATTAGCTGAAAGCTAAGGCTGTGTACGTATGGTCTTCTCGTTGTCAACAGGCTTTCGAAGATGCAAAGAGGTTGCTTACCTCAACTCCGGTACTGGCTGCTCCTCGTGTGGATTTGTAATTTACCTTGCAGGTGGATGCTAGTCATGTGGGGGCAGGTGCAGTTTTGCTGCAAGCAGATGTGTCTGGGGTTGAGAGGCCTGTTAGTTTCTTTTCCAAAAAGTTTAACCATTATCAGTTGAACTATTCGGTCATTGAAAAAGAAGCGCTAGCACTCATATGGGCGCTGCAACACTTCGAAGTGTATGTCGGGTCGGGAGTAATACCTATTGTGGTCTACACCGACCATAACCCTCTCACTTTTTTGAGGTCCATGATGTGTCCTAATCAGAGGATAATGAGATGGTGTTTATTTTTACAATCCTTCCATCTAGATGTGCGGCACATCCGGGGGACTGATAACGTGATTGCTGATGCGCTCTCTCGTGCGCCCTGTTCCTGAATGTTTAGGTGACTGACCATTGTTTGGTTTTGTCATGTTCTATCTTTCCTGTCTGTTCCCTCCTGGTCTTGTGTTCTTCTTTCCTCTTAAACATTGCTTCCTGTGTGTAAAGGATGCTGAGGTCATTCATTGGGCTCTCTCCATGCAGACACCTTTATTGATTTTTGTTGTGGTATTTTTGTGGCTTTTTGGTTGTTTGCTTTGGCACCTTTCAACACCTTGCATTATTACATTTATGCATGCATAACACTCACTTACACTACTGATTACACACACCATTGTTAATTGTACTTAGTTTACTTTAGTTCATAAATATATATTTTGGTATTCCTTGTCTCCACGTTGTCTCCCTTTTGTTACGAACTTTGAGCCGGTTCGTGACAACGGAAAACCCAGCCAACTGTATATTATCCATGTCGTCGTTCAACCACGACTCTGTGAAACATAAGATATTACAGTTTTTAATGTCCCGTTGGTAGGATAGTCTCGAACAGAGCTCATCCTGTTTATTCTCCAGTGATTGCACGTTGGCCAATAGAACGGATGGTAGAGGCGGGTTACCCACTCGCCGACAAATTCTCTCAAGGCACCCAGATCTGCGCCCCCTATATCTCCGTCTTTTCTTCATGCGAATGACAGGGATTTGGGCATGGTCCGGGAGAAACAGTAAATTCTTTGCGTCAGACTCATTAAAGAAAAAATCTTCATCCAGTTTGAGGTGAGTAATTGCTGTTCTGATATCCAGAAGCTCTTTCAGGTCATAAGAGATGGTAGCAGCAACATTATGTACAAAATAAGTTACAAACAATGCAAAAAAACACTAAATATCACAATTGGTTAGGAGCCCGTAAAACGGCAGCCATCCCCTCCGGCGCCATTATGTCGATAGCTAAATCTAGCCTTTAGAAGTTGCTAAACCCAAACAAGTTTTTTCAAGGATGGAGTTGAGGAGCAAAGAAAGCTTTGCACTGGAAATAAATATTGCCTTTCATGATTGACCTTTAAACATTCCATTGACCAACCTTCTAGGTCTAACCTTCTCATTAGCCACTAGAGAACCAGGTAAGCAGACTGAATTACAGTTAGTGATCATATCTGCTCATTTCTGATATAAACATACAGTGCAGCAATGTATGCACATTTACTGAAATATCCCATGGATAGGAGAGCAATATCTAACTCTTCCTCACTCTTACACAGCCTGGGGTTATGGAATCTCAGCAGGGCCAGGCTCCAAAAACAACAGCCAGTATTCATTCATACACTCAAATCATTATTATTGGTCACATACACATATTTAGTAGATGTTATTGTGGGTGTAGCGAAATGCTTGTAAATGCTCCCTATACCTTGAAACCTATAGCAGCCAACAGCACAGACACCTGTTGATGACCATGGCCACATACACAATCTTCCCCCATACTAAACTAAAGGGCACAGGTTAGGGAAAGAAGGAATCTAAAAACATAAGTTCCCTCTACTGCAGGTATGGAAGTAGACATTGGAGGGCTAAGAGCGCCATCTTGTGCAAGAGTTTATGAAGACAGGAATGAAGGTGAAATCTATATACTTCTATTATTTATTTCTATTAGTTATCTATTATTTTATTTTCATTTATAACATTCAATATAGACATGTGCAGACAAATAATGTCCAATTATTTATCAAGAATAAAAAAAGTAATTACAGTAGAACATTTCATTTGTTTTAGGCAAGGAAAGGCACACAGTTCTGAACACATTAATATAGCAAAAATATTTTGAAATCCCAATTTGAATGTTTTCATACATGATCAAGTAGCAGCAAGTTTCAGGCAGTATCAGGAGGGGGCATACGTTTCAGGTTCAAGCTAAAACAAAGACAGTACAGATTCACACAATCAAATTCATGACAAAATATGGACGATGCTGATAGTACCTTGCTAAAAATAGAAAAACTTATAATTTGAGTTAATCTTAGAACAGGGCTGCTAAATTCATCTGTTTTTGCGTGCTTGGCTGCGATGCAGCAGAAGAAACCCACACGTCTCTGGTGAGGGAGGGAGAGAGGACCTTGGGCATAAACAAAGCTGTCGCGCTAATTCTAACCCTGACCATTGTGTAACATGCTTTAGCACACTGCCGCGTCACACCGCCTACAGCAGCGTGGTGGCCAGACCTGATTTACCGGGCCAACCATACCCAAGGCACAGCATCTCTCCCCCGTCATAGGACTACGACACACTTCAGGATCATGCATAAGGAACACAAAAGTAGTCTAGACTAAGCAACACAGACTGAGAGACAGAGAGAGAAAGGAAGAGAAAGGTGAAAACCATGAAAACACCAGTTGTAGTCCTTCTTCCAGTGTAATAGTGTATCAATCGAACATGCCAGGGAACTTGTTATTACAGTACGTGGTGAAGTTAAACTCCTCCACTGTAAACTCAACGTCCTTCCACTTCTTGGCTAGTTTTCTTCCCTCTGGAGTCTCCATGGCAAAGTTCTCGATGGCCAGAATGGGCAGCAGGGCAATCTCCTTATATACCATTTCCATTCCCCATTGCTGTTCAGATATAAATATATAAACAAATATACTGATGTAGATTTCCATATATAAGCATGTTAAAAGACAATAGAATAGTCCTAGTAACATAAGATAAACGGAAAGGCTGCGGATACAAATTCTACTGGACCTTTCTTCCCGGGGTGTAAAAGTCCCGAAGTTTCTGTGCATGTGCAGGATTCTGTATTTACGCACAGTCTCTGCTCTACTCCTAGAGAACAGGCTATTCTGGCGAATGGTTCTCGTTTAATAAAGTGAGATCAAAGCTGAATCAATTTCTGCAAGATCACATAATGATAGTATTGTACATAACAGAACTGAATATACACTGAGCGTACACAACATAAGGAACACCTTCATAATATTGAGTTACACCCCCTTTTGCCCTCAGAACAGCCTCAATTCATCGGGGCATGGTCTCTACCAGTGTGCCTGGCACCTACTATCATACCCCGTTCAAAATCACTTAAATATTTTGTCTTGCCCATTCACCTCTGAATGGCACACATACACAATCCATGTCTCAATTGTCTCGAGGATTAAAAATCATTCTTTAACCTGTCTCCTACCTTTCCGCTACACTGATTGAAGTGGATTTAACAAGTGACATCAATAAGGGATCTGGATTCACCTGGTCAGTCTATGTCATGGAAAGAGCTGGTGTTCATAATATTTTGTACACTCAGTTTAATAGCATAGTATAATAATAATAATAATAATAATAATATGCCATTTAGCAGACGCTTTTATCCAAAGCGACTTACAGTCATAATACAATAATGTTACTGTAAGACAAAAAACACCACCTCAGGTTTTAGAATGGTGACCTTTTTCTCTCATGCAGCCACAACACAACACAACAGCGCGCCACTAGACAAAATATCTGCCTACGGATCCGCAGCCTCAGCCTAAAATAAAAAGCTAGAGATTAAAGGCCAACCTCACCCTGCCACAGGCAGCACAGCTGATCACACGGCCTGGCTCCCAGTCCTCAAAAGTCTTCAGAAGGGTCTGCCCATTGGTTTTATAGTACCTCCTGAAAACACACACACATGCACAGGTTAACTCCTCACACACAAACACACTGATGCAAAAACACTTCCAATATGTGACAGTGACAGTATCAGGACAGACATTAGAGAAACACAACTTACTCAAAGTCAGGGTTGATGTTGACATGGTGTGCGTTTTCAATTACTTTAATGTCATTGCCGAAGGCCACGGGCACAAAACAGCCTCGACACGAGAGCTGAATGCTAGCAGCACTGAAACGACCCTTCTTCTTGATCTTCAACTGTTCTTTCAACTGTCTGGTCAACAACGCTTCTGTCTGGAGCTCAGTGATCTAATAGTGGAGACAGAGAGAGAAAACATCTAGTGAAAAAGAGATTAGAGAATGAGGAATTGGCTGCCGGGTTCAAAAGACATATACTGGAAAAAAGGAAAGTGAGTGAGTGTAGGTTTTTCCAAAGAGATGAGATACATGCAGGGGTAGTACATAGAGAAAGATACCAGCCTCACCACCATGAGGAATAGCCTCACCTTCATTTGGAACTCCCTGGGCTTCATCCTCTGCACTTCGCTGATGGCCCTGCCAGTCAATTCCTCCAGACATTCATTGAGATGTTCCCGACGCACCTCCCGCCCCCCTGCCTGGGCCACCACAGAGTAAACGCTGTCACTCGCCCGAGCCCGGCCACTGGCCTGCTGTTGTGCGATCTCATTGGTCAGCAGCCCATAGCGCACCACCAGGTTGCATTCTGGGATGTCCAGGCCCTCCTCGGCAACGCTGGTGGAGATCAGGAGGTTGAGGGAGCCCTGGCGGAAGTTTTTGATTGTGTCCTTCTGCTCATTCTACAAGCGCACCCACAGAAACACACAAACAGAGGTCAGTTGTTGGTATGACACAGGCATTGGCACTTTCCAACCCACCTTTCTATACCTCCAAAAGTTCTGACTGTGTTTAATGTCAGGTTACCTGGGTCATGTAATTGATGCCGTTGCCAGCGCCGGTCAGAATGGCTGCCCTGATACCAGCACGCTGCAGGGCTGGGTTCTTGGACACCCAGTCATACAAGCAGTGGGTGCTTTTACGGGTCTTGGAGAAGAGGATGCCTCTGGAGTGCTCACCCTGGTCAAACTGCTCCAGCAGGGTGCTCTGAAGCTTCCCCATCTTAGGGTTTTCAAACCGGTCATCGCCTGCCAGTTTCCTCAGCTCCACCTCGTTCTCTGTTGAGGATCAGGACACTGACTATCAATGTTCAGAAGTTGAACTTCCTATACTCTTAATATTCCCAAGAATCACACGCATACAGTATGTGAGAAAGTGGGAGAGATTGTTCCAAGGGAATTGCAGGTTCTCACCCTGGTAGAGTCCAAGCAGGAAGAAGTCGGTTCCATCCATGGCAGTGGAGCTCTTGGTGCTATAGTAGGCCTCTAGGACCCTAAAGGCATCCACCATGCGCACTGTGTCGTTGATGAGCAGGGCGTCGTTGTACTGACGCAGGTGGAGAGCACACTGGGCCAGTAGTCTGTTCCTGTCCGTCACACCTACACCAGGAAACACACCGTCACACCTACACCAGGAATTCAAAAGTATGGCATTGACTGAGGAAGGTTCCTTGTGTGATTTGGTGCATGAAAATGATTCCTATGCTTTGCTTCTATAATGTGGTATTATTTCATATTAAGAGGATGATTTACCCTTCTTCTCCAGAATCACCACGTCTGCCTCATACTCCTGCGTGCCAAACTCCCTGATAGAAAAGGCCCTAAGGCCATGAAGTCATGGATAAACTGCATCATGAACTTCAGGTGATCCCCAAATGGGTCCTGAGACAAAACAACAGGAGTTTGTTGAATTCAAACCAATACAGCTCTCAAGTTCAAAGGCTATATGTTTATAGAACAGAATTGAACTCACCTGAGGTCTTCTGTCAACGATGTCAAACCTTTTCCTGGGTCTGGGTAAACATAAAGTGTTAGATCTAGCTCACATTCCATGAGGGTAGCCCCCTCGTAGTCCTTGATGTAACCAAGGTAACGACTCTTCGTCACTTTGATGTCTTTGGAAAATCCCTGTGATGACAAAACAAGCCAGAGGGGAGAGGTCAGAGGTGAGGTAGAGAGAGAGGTACATGTTATCATCCTATACCATACCTGCTTCTTGAAGTAGCCAATGGCGTACTCATCAGCGTAGGTGAGGAAGTACAGGATGCTGTGCTTGATGTGGTACTCCTTTAGGTGGTTCATCAGGTGAGTACCGTAGCCCTGAAACCACAATGGCAAACAATCAGGGGAAAATGTCGGCCTCTTGGTCCAACACATACATTCAAACTCTGACAGATACCGTGAGTACAATAACAAGCCATTAAGTCCAACTTACCCAGCTAATTTATTTCATTATTTGTGCTGTTGCATGTAAAGGAGAGGTGTGTCCATACCTTGACTTGCTCGTTGGATGTGACGGCACAAAAGACGATCTCTGTAAAGCCCTGGGTTGGGAACATCCTGAAACAGATGCCCCCGATGACACGGCCATCCTTGATTAGGGCCAGCGTCTTGTGCTTCCTGGACAGAGAACAGTCCAAGAGAGTGGGGAGAAATGGTCAAAAAAAGCTCATTTCAAGAAGCTTCACTGAAGACATAACAGGTGAGAGAAACTGTTAAACTGTCTACGTACGGGTCAAACACTAGGCGTGTGATGTACTCTTTGGGCATGCGAGGCAGCTGGTGGGAGAAGACGTTCTGCAAGCCCACCAGCCACATCAGGATCTTCTTGTTGGACTTCTGGGAAAGAGAGTTCCCTATGACATGGAACTCTATGATGCCCCGCCTCTCCTCCAGCCTGGCTGTCTCATCACGAGCAGCATTGGCAGACAGCAGACTCGTCTAGCAGAGAGTGACAGTGATTATCAACATAGTTCATTATTATATTCATTCTAACAAACATCCCGTTTCCATACTTAGATGTTAGACTTGATAAAACATATCAGTCAACATAAATATTCATGTTGCACTGGTGAATGGACATTAAATGACGCGTCTCAGTCTTGGGCAGCACTTACCTCTGGGCCCAACATGGTAGCCGGGTCAGTGATGGTCATCATTACCTCGTTGACCAACTCCATGGGGATGTCGCCCATCACCCTGATCCTCTTGGCGTCCTCCAGGGTCAGAGCTTCTGGAAGCTTCCTCTTCTCTCCTGAGGGGAAACAGTACAAAACATTACTATAACCACCATGAATTTATATGATGTTTATGTGTCTGAGGCTATCACACGGAGGCATTGGAAATACAAGCTCCCACATCAACAGGCAAGACATAAAAACAAACGTCAGCTATTACTTCACACCCAGTACAAAGCAAAAGTTAGCTTGGCGGGGCTGCCAGAGTTACTGACCTGTTATGGGCTCGGCCACGCCAGAGTCCAGCCCCAGACTGCCTAGCGAAGAGCCACTGTTCATGCCCTTAGAGATGGAGGGCGAACCCGACACTGCAGCAGGGCTGATCACTGCCAGGATCAGAAACACAGGACAATGACCGAGACCAGACAGGATTATTGAAAATGGAGAGAGGGAAAAGTATCATATCATCACACATTACATGTTGTACAACCTATAAGTGCCTTTATGGATCTTATGAGAACCACTTATTTAGTTGTAACAGGTACCCCCTACCTAACTGGTGACCCAGCTGGCCCCCCTCTGAGGCAGGCATGGTGAAGTCAGCCTCCCAGATGGGAGAGTTTTCCCCATAGATCTCCTCCTCTAGCATAGACAGAAACCTGGGACACAAACACTTTGTTACAATCCACAGATTCACAGCGTCCATCTCACTCACTCCAGAATCTTGGTTTGATTGTAACTCGAGGGAGAAACACAATAAGTATCAACGTGACACCACGTACTTGGGAAAGTGTGTGAGGATTAGTGTGCGTTTCTCTGGTAGGAGCTTGTCCTTCTCCACTCTGAACTTCTCCAGGAGCTGGCGGCGCGTCACGGTGAAGATTGACTTGACAACCACCTGGGTGGTCTCATAGCGCGGCAGGCTGTCGTTACTCTGGGGGACATGGCAGTAGCACAGCCACCTGGGAAACAAGACACAGATTAGATTACAGTAGTTGTGAGTCACTTTTGATGGGAACAAAAGGAGAAGTCAGCAGTGAGACCTCTACATTAACAGAAAATAAACAAGATGCAATACAACAACAAAAAACAAGATGCAATACATTGCAAAAAAACAAACATTTTCCACAACAGATGTCACACACACCTGGTGTAGTCCACTTTGTAGGCTGTGCCATCATCCTTCTGGGACCGCTGGCGGAACTGTGTGGGAGTCTCCAGCTTCCAGTAGTTGAGGCACAGGAGGAACATCTTGGAGAGCTCAAACATTGTCTGCCTCTCTCTGGGTGCCAGGTGGCTGAATTTGTACTGAACGAAGTTCAACACTCCCTGAGAAACAAAATAAAACAAACTTGTACAAAAAGTATTTTACTGTTGGGCAAGAAGGAAAGAACAGCTTGACAAACAGGTAGGAAGGAGACTTGTCTACCTGCTCTATGTTGGGCTTCTGAAAGGGGGGACTCCCCAATGATCCCTCCACTATCGGCTGACTCATCTGCAAGATGCATTTTCTCAGCAGCTGGGGGATAGAGATGAAAAGAGAGAGAGGGTCAAGATGTGCAAAGCCAGATATTGACTCCAGTGGCAGGAAAGTGGAGGTTATGGCCATTTACACTTGTCTGTCTGGTTGGAATGGAGGGAAGTGATGTCATACCTTGAAGAGGTAGAAGTAGACCTGCTTGGTGTCAGTGTCCTCCTCCTTGTGCACAGACATAAAGAGGTTCTCCACATCCACCACCATCCCCAGCAGCCTGTTGATCTCCTCCTCTGACACGTTCTCTAGGTGGGACACATGGGCCGCTGCACAGGAGGGGTTCAATAACAGATCAGCATCTTAAAGTGTCAATCAGAAGTTGAAACAATAACAAAGGAACTCCACACAACTGTTTCGGTAAAAAGTTTAAGAATGGGGCTGGAGAAAAGTAACTACTCTCAAATTCATAGACAGAGCTACGTATGCAAGGACTGACCATCCATGATATTAAAATGATTGTTTTAACCATGTTTTTAGGCTATACAGTGTTTCTTTACATTTACATTGTTTACAAACATTGGAGTAAAACAAGCTTATATTTTGGGTTCTGATGGGGTAGGACAGTTGAACTAAGCTCATTAAGCATTTATAAGTTATAGTCTTTAAGAATCAATAGGTACATATCATTAATTTATAAGCACAAAAATGGATGTAGCAACTGCTGACTGCCCCTTTAAAGGGGGAATAGCTAAGGATTGTTACTTTACTACTCACTCAATAAAGAGATGAGGCTGAAACCTACATTGTGCAATTTATATGATCATAATTGCTATTATGGAATAGCATACACATTCTATATATATGATGTGTATTGATGACATTAGGTTCAGTGTGATCATGAAGCATATCTATCCTTCAAACTAGTGTTGAGTCATAAGGCAGCCTACCCAGGGCATGCCCGCAGCTGCGGCAGGACTCGCTCAGGCTGGCCGCTTGTTGCTGTAAATCCATACTACGGGTGGCTGTCGGCGGTTGTGGGTTCTTCCAGCCATTGCACTTGCATGTGTCACTAGCCTAAAGATAAGAGGAAAATAAATCAGAAGCCCACACTAGCATAATAAAACAGATTCATGCTAGTTGGCTGCCTAGCTAGCTACTACCAAAGTTGGTTAGCCTTGCTGTTGCTAACTATATTCTTGACAGTAACGTTAGCTACGCATGTACGCCATATACATTTATGAAGGATATTATTGCATGTTAGAAACCAAATGCAAATGATAATGGTGTTTTGTTTCTGTTTGTTTAGACGGTTGTGCAAGTAGGGGAAATGGCTAGTTAGCTAGTAATTGTTTTGGTGAACTTGGCTATGCTAGCTAGCCTAGCCATATAGCTAACGTTAGCTATTTAGCTACCTTGCAAGCGGAGAAGACTCCGAGTTTCTCGAGCTTTTTCGCCCATGGAAAAGCTCTGACTTGGGCTTATTTCTGACTCGCCCGCTGTTGTTGGCTAAGACCTGGTCTGACTGGGTCACTGTTCCCCGATCCAGATCCCGCCCCAGCAGTCCCACCAGACTGAGCTTGATGTAGCCGGGGTTGCAAGACAGCTGAATGGCGGGTAGCTACTGGTAACTTTTAGCAACTGTGGTTAGTTGTTTCCAATGTTATTTCACGCTTAAGAGTACCTGTAATTGAGCCAGCTAGCTACCTACCATTCAGCTGTTTTTCTAACCTCATTATCCGAGGCATTAACGTTAGGTGGTTGGTAGCTGCTGTACTTAATTACAGCTACTGATTGCAGTCTGCCACCCAGATAGCTGGCGTTGGGTAAGTTTGGCTTTATACATAGCTTGGGCTTTGTCAAGGTAAGGCTTAAACTATGTATTTAGATTGTAGTTAGGTATTATAGGTAGGCATCGTGGGCTGTATATTATTAGGTATTATAGGTAGGCATCGTGGGCTGTTGTGGGTAGTTGTTGTATGTAGTTATTGTAGGTTACTTTTGTATTCGGCGGTGCCGGGTGTAACACGAAGCTAGCTAGCTAACTCACCTCCTGGACTAGCTGGCTAGTAGCTATTAGCAACGGTAGCAACTAAATACAATATCCTTTTAGCCAGCTACATTCGTTCGCAGCGACGCCGTTTTTCAAACAAAGTCAACACAGAAGCCATTGCTAGCTAGCCAACACTACCAGCTAGCTGTACTGTAGTAGCTAAATACAATATCTTTGTGCTAGCTAGCCAACGTTTAATCATTGCTGCGTTATGAAAGAACTAGACGACACGGACACGAATTATCTGTTTAGTGTGTTAACACACTATTGGTAGTTTGTTGTAACCAAGTATTGGTGCTAAACTGTGTGTTATTGGATGCTAGCATGCTAGTTAGCTATAGCGTCATAGTTAGCTAGCTGAATAAAGTAAGTTGAGTCTAGTCCTTGAAACATTGAACCGCTGTAGTTTACAACAATTCTAATTTCTAAAGTGGAAGTTGGGAGAGTTTTATTCGGGTGGTTCAGTGAAACAATTATAGTTTCTGAGGTGGAAGTTGGGAGAGTTATATTTTTTGGGGTGAGGGAGGCCTTGCTCTCTCCTTTCCCAGATGTTTAGTTCATTTCATTCCGATCTCCTCTGCATTATTGTAGCCATCTGCTACAGCCTGTCAACTATGCCTCTGCGCACAGGCTACACAAACGCCTCACACCGCGTGGCTGCTGCCTCTCTAACCTGGTGGTCCCTGCACGCACCACACACCTGGAGTTCCAGGTCTCAGGCAGCCGCTGGAACTGCCGTTCTGCTGCCAACAAGGCTGACTTCATCCCAGCCTATGCTACCCTCCAGTCCCTCGACTTCCTGGCGCTGACGGAAACATGGATTACCACTGAAAACACTGCTACTCCTACTGCTCTCTCCTCGTCTGACCATGTATTCTCGCATACCCCGAGAGCATCTGGTCAGAGGGGTGGTGGCACAGGAATCCTCATCTCTCCCAAGTGGTCATTCTCAATTTTTCCCCTAACCCATCTGTCTATCTCCTCATTTAAATTCCACGCTGTCACAGTCACTAGCCCATTTAAGCTTAATATCCTTGTCATCTATCGCCCTCCAGGTTCCCTTGGAGAGTTCATCAGTGAGCTTGACGCCTTGATAAGTTCCTTTCCTGAGGATGGCTCACCCTTCACAGTTTTGGGGGATTTCAACCTCCCTACGTCTACATTTAACTCATTTCTCTCTGCCTCCTTCTTTCCACTCCTCTCCTCTTTTGACCTCACCCTCTCACCGTCCCCCCCTACTCACAAGGCAGGCAATACGCTTGACTTCATCTTTACTAGATGTTGCTCTTCTACTAATCTCACTGCAACTCCCCTCCATGTCTCCGACCACTACTTTGTATCCTTTTCTCTCTCGCTCTCCTCCAACACTACTCACTCTGCCCCTACACAGATGGTAACGCGCCGCCGCAACCTTCGCTCTCTCTCTCCCACTACTCTCTCCTCTTCCATCCTATCATCTCTTCCCTCTGCTCAAGCCTTCTCCCTCCAATCTCCTGATTCTGCCTCCTCAACCCTCCTCTCCTCCCTTTCTGCATCCTTTGACTCCCTGTGTCCCCTATCCTCCCGGCCGGCTCGGTCCTCCCCTCCAGCTCCGTGGCTTGATGACTCATTGCGAGCTCACAGAACAGAGCTCCGGGCAGCTGAGCGGAAATGGAAGAAAACTAAACTCCCTGCCGACCTGGCATCTTTTCACTCCCTCCTCTCTACATTTTCTTCATCTGTTTCTGCTGCTAAGGCCACTTTCTACCACTCTAAATTCCAAGCATCTGCCTCTAACCCTAGGAAGCTCTTTGCCACATTCTCCTCACTGCTGAATCCTCCCCCCCACCCCCCACCCCTCCTCCCTCTCTGTGGATGACTTCGTCAACCACTTTGAAAAGAAGGTTGACGACATCCGATCCTCGTTTGTTAAGTCTAATGACACTGCTGGTCCTGCTCACACTGCCCTACCCTATGCTTTGACTTCTTTCTCCCCTCTCGCTCCAGATAAAATCTTGCGACTAGTGACTGCAGGCCGCCCAACAACCTGCCCGCTTGACCCCATCCCCTCCTCTCTTCTCCAGACCATCTCCGGTGACCTTCTCCCCTACCTCACCTCGCTGATCAACTCATCCTTGACCGCTGGCTATGTCCCTTCCGTCTTCAAGAGAGCGAGAGTTGCACCCCTTCTCAAAAAACCAACACTCGATCCCACTGATGTCAACAACTACAGACCAGTATCCCTTCTTTCTTTTCTTTCCAAAACTATTGAGCGTGCCGTCTTTAGCCAACTCTCTTGCTATCTCTCTCAGAATGACCTTCTTGATCCAAACCAGTCAGGTTTCAGGACTGGTCATTCAACTGAGACTGCTCTTCTCTGTGTCACGGAGGCTCTCCGCACTGCTAAAGCTAACTCTCTCTCCTCTGCTCTTGTCCTTCTAGACCTGTCTGCTGCCTTTGATACTGTGAACCATCAGATCCTCCTCTCCACCCTCTCCGAGCTGGGCATCTCCGGCACGGCTCACTCCTGGATTGCGTCCTACCTGACCGGTCGCTCCTACCAAGTGGCGTGGCGAGAAGCTGTCTCCGCACCACGTGCTCTCACCACTGGTGTCCCCCAGGGCTCAGTTCTAGGCCCTCTCCTTTTCTCCCTATACACCAAGTCACTTGGCTCTGTCATATCCTCACATGGCCTCTCCTATCATTGCTACGCTGACGATACACAACTAATCTTCTCCTTTCCCCCTTCTGATAACCAGGTGGCGAATCGGATCTCTGCATGTCTGGCAGACATATCAGTATGGATGACGGATCACCACCTCAAGCTGAACCCTGGCAAGACGGAGCTGCTCTTCCTCCCGGGGAAGGACTGCCCGTTCCATGATCTCGCCATCACGGTTGACAACTCCGTTGTGTCCTCCTCCCAGAGTGCGAAGAGCCTTGGCGTGACCCTGGACAACAACCTGATGTTCTCCGCTAACATCAAGGCGGTGACCCGATCCTGCAGGTTCATGCTCTACAACATTCGGAGAGTACGACCCTGCCTTACACAGGAAGCGGCACAGGTCCTAATCCAGGCACTTGTCATCTCCCGTCTGGATTACTGCAACTCGCTGTTGGCTGGGCTCCCTGCCTGTGCCATTAAACCCCTACAACTCATCCAGAATGCCGCAGCCCGTCTGGTGTTCAACCTTCCCAAGTTCTCTCACGTCACCCCCCTCCTCCGCACACTCCACTGGCTTCCAGTTGAAGCTCGCATCCGTTACAAGACCATGGTGCTTGCCTATGGAGCAGTGAGGGGAACGGCACCTCCGTACCTTCAGGCTCTGATCAGTCCCTACACCCAAACGAGGGCATTGCGTTCATCCACCTCTGGCCTGCTGGCTCCCCTTCCTCTGCGGAAGCATAGTTCCCGCTCAGCCCAGTCAAAACTGTTCGCTGCTCTGGCACCCCAATGGTGGAACAAGCTCCCTCACGACGCCAGGACAGCGGAGTCACTCACCACCTTCCGGAGACATTTGAAACCCCACCTCTTTAAGGAATACCTGGGATAGGATAAAGTAATCCTTCTACCCCCCCCCCAAAAAAAAATAATAAAAAATAATAATAATAATTGTAAAGTGGTTATCCCACTGGCTATAGGGTGAATGCACCAATTTGTAAGTCGCTCTGGATAAGAGCGTCTGCTAAATGACGTAAATGTGCCCTTGAGCAAGGCACTTAACCCTAATTGCTCCTGTATGTCGCTCTGGATAAGAGCGTCTGCTAAATGACTAAAATGTAAATGTAAATGTCTGTGCCGCCGGGTCCGACATATCAAAACGCACGCTTCACTGCAGCCTGTTCCACTCAATGGTACGTATACACATCATTGGTTCCACTCCACCCCTTTTTTGGGTCGCTCACCTCTCCCCTCGCCCTGGATTTGAAGAAAGGCAGTATGGGTACTGTAGTCTCAGTGGCCCCTGCAGTCTGCCTAAAGTATTGAAAGTAGCCGGAATTGTCAAAGTTTGCAATGAAAACATACAAATGCATTTACATAGAACAATACAGAATTACACTGTGTTGAATTAGCTACACTATTTATTGACCACCATTGAGTATAAATTCTACTTTAACGATCCAGTAGAGGTCAGTAGAGCACACTAACTTTCTAACTTCAATGAGGACTGTTGTGAGAGGTTCTTGTGTAACATGTAGGATAAATAATCGAAATAACTTAAAATGTGTACTTATCCCTTTGCGTTTGAAATGAAAGGTTTCAGCTTTGGGGCAACAGCTGTTTACAATTAGTCTGGTAAAGTAAAATCTGCCCCAGCCATTACTGTCATGTCAGAGAGAGAGCAAAGGGGTTTTGGCCAACTAAATCCACTGGCGGGACGACGACGACCACATTTACATTTACATTACATTTTAGTCATTTAGCAGACGCTCTTATCCAGAGCGACTTACAGGAGCAATTAGGGTTAAGTGCCTTGCTCAAGGGCACATTTACGTCATTTAGCAGACGCTCTTAAACAGAGCGACTCACAAATTGGTGCATTCACCCTATAGGCAGTGGGATAACCACTTTACAATTTTGGGGGGGGGGGGGGGGGGTAGAAGGATTACTTTATCCTATCCCAGGTATTCCTTAAAGAGGTGGGGTTTCAAATGTCTCCGGAAGGTGGTGAGTGACTCCGCTGTCCTGGCGTCGTGAGGGAGCTTGTTCCACCATTGGGGTGCCAGAGCAGCGAACAGTTTTGACTGGGCTGAGCGGGAACTATGCTTCCGCAGAGGAAGGGGAGCCAGCAGGCCAGAGGTGGATGAACGCAATGCCCTCGTTTGGGTGTAGGGACTGATCAAAGCCCGAAGGTACAGAGGTGCCGTTCCCCTCACTGCTCCATAGGCAAGCACCATGGTCTTGTAGCGGATGCGAGCTTCAACTGGAAGCCAGTGGAGTGTGTGGAGGAGGGGGGTGACGTGAGAAAACTTGGGAAGGTTGAACACCAGACGGGCTGCGGCATTCTGGATGAGTTGTAGGGGTTTAATGGCACACGACTGTGGAGCAGGAATGTGAGGAATTCAGTCAGACCATAGTGTGAGATTTTTCAGCAGAAAGAATCTCACTGAGCTCAGCTGGCTTCTTAGACTGATGAGGATCTATTGATGAGATTGAGAATTAGAGAAGATCGAGAATTAGAGAACAAAGGCTTCTGTATGACTGGAAACAACTACGGTACGCCCAACATGTCGGTAAAGATACTCATAGCTGTTAGGTGAAAACTAAGTGAAAAATCTTCTACTCGAATACCCATTGTCATACAACAAATGAGAAGACAGGCAGACAATGAGATACCTTCCCCCTTATTTATTGGTAAAATTACAATGTTGTTTTGCTTTGTTTACCCCTGCCCTCCCCATGTCCCCCATCTCACAGCAGTGACAGCTGCAGGTACTGTTGTGCTAATCATTGATGTCATAACAGACGATCCCTCCCCGATATGAAAAAGTAAAAAAAGAACAGAGAAAAAGAAAAGCAAAAGAAACTGATAAAATCTGAAATCACAAGAGATGACAGAACCAGTGCACCCCATACCAGAGAATCTTCAGAAACAAAATAATTGTATACAAATAAAAAAGACATCTTTACATGACAAAAATAATTGAGGATGACAAAGTATCATGTTGAGATTGGGAAGGTATTGTATTGACAGTAACTACTGATTGGTTACATATTTGAAGAAAATAATTATACAAATAATAGCAACATGTTTTCAATACACAATTGTGATTTTGGTCAGGAAAACAAATCTTGCTTTGTGTTTTATTCCACTTCGTCATTGTATATGAATGATTCAGAGACATTATATTAATGCTAAAAATGACTTATTGGTGACAATGATGTTAATGCACTATGTATATGGTTGGATATCATAGATTAATGATTGGAAAACCTTAGGTGGTCTAGTCTTTGAAATCATACTGTTTAACTTGTGCCAAAAATAAGTGAAAGTAATAACAATAATAATAACAATGTAATAGTTCAGTTCATCTACACAACTGCTATATCTGGAAGGAAACAACTGTTCTCCTAACTCCTTATTTGGGGTTGAGGAGTTGAACACTCTCCCTTCTTTTGCCCAAGGGTGACGATCGGGAACAAGACAAAATTAAATCATGAGAATTGCTACATTCACCCACCACCAAACTAAACAGGGTTAGAACAGTGACAGAAGACATACGTTGAAATACTGTAGTATTATGGTAAAGAAATGACAAGAGAGAGGGAGAGACAGAAAGGAGAGGGCCAAAGAGCCTGTTCATTATTCCTCCCAGTTGCGTTTGATTTTTTCTTTTTCTTACAGAAATACAGTGAAACAAAGAAGAACAGTGCTCTGTTATGTGCGATTGGTAAGGATTGATATTTATTTCCTCCCTAAGTGGGGTTGTTGTTTTTTGCCTGGGTGTTGTCAGATGTCCATAGTTTCGTTGCAGATAATGGGGTTGTTATGTCCTCGGGTAAGTTAAAACAGTTGTAGGTCATCATGTTGGTCATAATTGTGTCATGTCTGTTGGTCGGATCATTGGAACCTTGGAGTTGTGTGTTGACAGTTGATTGGCCTGTGAGCTGGTTTGCTTATCAGTTGATCGGTGCAGTATTGGTGCATGGTGGTTGGTCAGACCGTCGGTTGGTTTGACCGTGGGATGTGTTTGTCAGCTGGTCTGGTCAGTTGGTTGATACTGCAGGTTGGTTGGTGTGTCGGTCCAGTTGGTTAGTTCCCACCTCCACAGCACTTGCTACCACCAGCCTGTGGGGCGGCTTCCTGCAGATCCACTCCTGCCCGGCCACTGGCCCGGCCACTGGCTCCACCTGCTGGCTCGTTCTTAGGAAGCTTCTTGGCTACAGGAGAAGGACAAAAATAAACAGTGAGTAGGAAGCCTTCATGGTTTCTACACATTTAATTTGTTCTGGGAAGAAATGTACACCGAGTATACAAAACATTATGAACACCTGCTCTTTCCATGACAGACTGACCAGGTGAAAGCTATGATCCCTTATTGATGTCAATTGTTAAATCCACTTCAAAATCAAGCGTAGATGAAGGAGAGGAGACATGTTAAAGACAGATGTTTAAGCCTCGAGACAGTTGAGACATGGATTGTGTATGTGTGACAAAGGAGATTATTGTGGACTACAGGAAAAAGAAGAGGACCGAGCACACCCCCATTCTCATCGACGGGGCTGTAGTGGAGCAAGTTGAAAGCTTTAAGTTCCTTGGTGTCCACATCACCAACAAACTAAGATGGTCCAAGCACACCAAGACAGTTGTGAAGAGGGCACGACAAAACCTATTCCCACTAAGGAGACTGAAAATATTTGGCATGGGTCCTCAGATACTCAAAAGACATTTCACTGTAAGGTCTACACCTGTTGTATTCGGCGCATGTGACAAATAACATTTGATTTGTGTATGTGCTGGGTTTGGATTGTGTATGTGCTGGGTTTTTCACGCTTAACAGGTTGCTGTGTATATCAAGAATGGTCCACCACCCAAAGATCATCGAGCCTACTTGACATAACTGTCGAAAGCATTGGAGTCAACATGGGCCAGCATCCCTATGGAACGCTTGACACCTTATAGAGTCAATGCCCCAAAGAATTTAGGCTGTTCCGAGGGCAAAAGCGGGGGTGCAACTCAATATTAGGAAGGTGTTCCTAATGTTTGATATACTCAGTGTATACATGCACACATAATAATGTGGTACACGTACCTATGGCCATAAAGATCTCATTGACGTTCATGGCCGTCTTGGCTGAAGTCTCCATGAAGAGCAAACTGTTGTCATCTGCGTACGCTTGTGCTTCCTACAAAAAAACAAAGGAAGGACAGAGATCTTTAGAGGTCTATCACAAACATATAGATACACTCAGTAATAACCCAAAGCTTTGAGAGTTTGTGAGCATTCATGAATATCAACAGAAATGATAAAAATGTCATTTGTAGACATTCTACTGTTTAAACAACCTTAACATGTTCCACTAATAGTCCAGTGGGAGCAGCATCTAACTGTTAGGAGTTCCTCAGTACCTGGAAGTCCACAGCTCTTTTGTTGGAAAGGTCAGCTTTGTTCCCTGCCAGTGCAATGACGATGTTGGGGCTGGCTTGTCGTTGGAGCTCCTTCACCCAGTTCTTTGCGCGTGTGAATGTATCCTGCACAGGAAAAAAACACTTGTGATTTGATGAAATACACTGCTCAAAAAAATAAAGGGAACACTAAAATAACACATCCTAGATCTGAATGAATGAAATAATCTTATTAAATACTTTTTTCTTTACATCGTTGAATGTGCTGACAACAAAATCACACAAAAATTATCAATGGAAATCAAATGTATCAGTCTGTGGTGCAACGTGGCGTTGGTGGATGGAGCGAGACATGATGTCCCAGATGTGCTCAGTTGGATTCAGGTCTGGGGAACGGGCGGGCCAGTCCATAGCATCAATGCCTTCCTCTTGCAGGAACTGCTGACACACTCCAGCCACATGAGGTCTATCATTGTCTTGCATTAGGAGGAACCCAGGGCCAACCGCACCAGCATATGGTCTCACAAGGGGTCTGAGGATCTCATCTCGGTACCTAATGGCAGTCAGGCTACCTCTGGCGAGCACATGGAGGGCTGTGCGGCCCCCCAAAGAAATGCCCCCCCACACCATGACTGACCCACCGCCAAACCGGTCATGCTGGAGGATGTTGCAGGCAGCAGAACGTTCTCCACGGCATCTCCAGACTCTGTCACGTCTGTCACATGTGCTCAGTGTGAACCTGCTTTCATCTGTGAAGAGCACAGGGCGCCAGTGGCGAATTTGCCAATCTTGGTGTTCTCTGGCAAATGCCAAACGTCCTGCACGGTGTTGGGCTGTAAGCACAACCCCCACCTGTGGATGCTGGGCCCTCATACCACCCTCATGGAGTCTGTTTCTGACCGTTTGAGCAGACACATGCACATTTGTGGCCTGCTGGAGGTCATTTTGCAGGGCTCTGGCAGTGCTCCTCCTGCTCCTCCTTGCACAAAGGCGGAGGTAGCGGTCCTGCTGCTGGGTTGTTGCCCTCCTACGGCCTCCTCCACGTCTCCTGATGTACTGGCCTGTCTCCTGGTAGCGCCTCCATGCTCTGGACACTACGCTGACAGACACAGCAAACCTTCTTGCCACAGCTCGCATTGATGTGCCATCCTGGATGAGCTGCACTACCTGAGCCACTTGTGTGGGTTGTAGACTCAGTCTCATGCTACCACTAGAGTGAAAGCACCGCCAGCATTCAAAAGTGACCAAAACATCAGCCGGGAAGCATAGGAACTGAGAAGTGGTCTGTGGTCACCACCTGCAGAACCACTCCTTTATTGGGGGTGTCTTGCTAATTGCCTATAATTTCCACCTGTTGTCTATTCCATTTGCACAACAGCATGTGAAATGTATTGTCAATCAGTGTTGCTTCCTAAGTGGACAGTTTGATTTCACAGAAGTGTGATTGACTTGGAGTTACATTGTGTTGTTTAAGTGTTCCCTTTATTTTTTTGAGCAGTGTACATGACAAAGATAGATTTCACAATGGATGTTTGTTTTTCACACAAGAGCTCTATTATATATATCTACAGAAGTGTCAGTTACGAGAGCAAAGGATACTTGTTGAGGGTTTGAATAATCATCAACCTCAGCTAAATATAGATGCAGAGTGCTGACAACACTCAGGGGCTAGTTCCACACGTGACCAGCAGCAGTCACTCACTGTGTTGGTGATGTCATAGACCACGATGGCAGCCTGCGCTCCTCTGTAGTACATAGGGGCCAGGCTGTGATACCGTTCCTGCCCTGCAGTGTCCCAGATCTCAAACTTAACTGTTGTGTCGTCCAAGCAGACAGTCTGTGTGAGGAAGGCAGCTGAAGAAATGAAGAGACATATCATAGACTTAGTTTCAGGCGCTATTTTTATTTTGAGGTCTGCTAATGCTCTACACATAGAAAAGAGGTGTACATTTTACTTCGCCTGTACATTTCCTCACAGTGGAGTAATGCTCAGTATCTGTACAGGACAGGTATTCTGTTTTCTTCCTTTGATAGTGTCATAGGGGTATAGTTGTCCCGATTTGTCATGGCTGAGTTAAACTAGCACAAGGCAAACATAACCCCAACAGCCAAGGCCATGAGACAGTTAAGAGGAAACATGATCAGTGGCTTAATGAGAACTTGTGAGGAGAATTGGGAGTCTTCCAACGTTAGAGAGAGGAGGAAGGGACAATTATTATGTAAGTAAACAAGATTGAGTCGCAGAGCACTAAGCACTGGGTAAAATGTTACTGCGAGAAAAGTAGTGAGAGTAAAATACACTAAACAAAAGTGAGTGATGGAAAGAGAGAACAAAACATGTGGCTGTCTATTGGCTAATACACGGAACATAAGGATTCTGCTTATTCAGCCCATTGTGTCACATGGCTGAGGGAAATGTGCAGCAGCGCTCATAGAGGAAGCCCGCTCCATAATAAAGCTTGGTGACCTTAGACCAGACAGCTGACGACAGGTTTTAAAAAAAGAAAAAAAATGCTGACTCGTCCTAAGGCTTTGGCTAGTGTAAGCACCGAGCATCCTGTCTCTCCAGCCTCACCCTCCTGTGGCTCATGCTGCATGATGTGACTCGGTGTAAAAACACTAGGTGAAGCTGAAAAGACATAGTTACTCATTACCCAACTTTTGCAGTGGAATTCTTTGAATGTTATAACAGAAACGTGAGCGCTCTTTGAGGACAGGTATCCATCTAGCCATCAAGTATTGGTTTCCAGATGCTATTAGAGAAGTTCCAGGACAAAATCCCATTGTTGACCGACTTCCTTCCTGTTTTAAAGAGTCCACAGAGAGAGACCCCCTTCTCTCTGCTCCACTCCGGCTAGCATTAAGTCAATACATACGTTATTAGACAGATGACAAGTACCTCTTTCTAGCACATATCTATTTTCTGTTTTCAGTTTGAACATTCTCTATAAGGCTTTCTGTGGCCAAGAGTCAGGACATCCCACTCCTTGTGGCATATTTAAAGTGTCAGTCTGAGAGGTTTGGCTGCTTATGCGAGAGTCAGGTGATCAGCTGCCAAGAAATAACTGGTTCTGCAGCTCAGGTCTGCTCCTGATCTGGCCTTGAACACAGCCCCAGTTAAGAAGGCATTGTAAATGGTCTTCCTTCAGTCTACTACACATTCACACTTCCATTCTATTTGATCTTTATAACATGATACTGACTCAACACAAGGACAGCAATAAATCAACACAAACACTAAGCATGACTAAGACACAGTCAGAAGAATAACAATCCCAATGCAAACAGCGTCCCTACTCACCTCCGATGGTGCTCTCCTGGTACTCGTGGAACTGGCCCTTGACGAAGCGCAGCACCAAGCTGGACTTGCCCACCGCTGACTCTCCCAGCAGCACCAGCTTGAACTGGCAGATCTTGTTGCTGGCCGCCGCGCCGTTGGTCCGTGCTGGTCCTCCTCGACCTGCCATGCTGCTGAGCAGAGAGCTTCACCAGTGTAAGAGGCTCTTGGTGGAGGATGAGGCTGCTCTAGGTGGGTGTGTCTGGGGCGGAGGACTGGGGCTCTGAAGCTGAGCAGGTGCTGGAGCTGAGACAGGCCAGGCGAGGGTGGGCTAAGCTGGGTCAGGAGAGTCAAGGCGGGCTGGAGGAAGAGGGGACTTCACCTGTGGGGGCTGGAAGAAAGAACAGACTGTGACTAATAACATCACAAGTTGGCGGCCAGTATGATACAGGAAAACTTTAGTAAACTAGAGTGCCTTCAGAAAGTATTCATAACCCTTGAATTATTCCACATTTTATTGTGTTACAGCCTGAATTCAAAATTGATTAAATCATTTTTTTTGTTCTCAACCACCTACACACACAATACCCCATAATGACAAAGTGAAAACATGTTTAGAAAATGTTACTCATTTATTGAAAATTAAATAAAGAAATATCTAATTTACATATGTATTTACAACCCTGAGTCAATACTTTGTAGAAGCACCTTTGGGAGTGATTACAACTGTGAGTTTTTCTAGGTAAGTCTCGAAGAGCTTTCCACACCTGGATTGTGCAACATTTGCCCATTATTCTTTTCAAAATTCTTCAAGCTCTGTCAAATTGGTTGTTGATCATTGCAAGACAGCCATTCAAGTCTTCCCATACATTTTCAAGTAGATTTAAGTCAAAACTAACTTGGCCACGCAGGAACATTCACTGTTTTCTTGGTAAGCAACTCCAGTGTAGATTTGGCCTTGTGTTTTAAGTTCTTGTCCTGCTGAAAGGTAAATTCATCTCCCAGTGTCTGGTGGAAAGCAGACAACCAGGTTTTCCTCTAGGATTTTGCCTGTGCTTAGCTCCATTTTGTTAATTTTTTTATCCTGAAAAACTCTCCAGTCCTTAACGATTACAAGCATACCCATAACATGATGTAGCTTAAAAATATGGAGAGTGGTACTCAGTAATGTCTTGTATTGGATTTGCCCCAGACATAACACTTTGTATTCAGGATAAAAAGTTAAATGCTTTGCCACATTTTTTGCAGTATTACTTTAGTGTCTTGTTGCAAACAGGATGCACATTTTGGAATATTTGTATTCTGTACAGGCTTCCTTCTATTCACTCTGTCAGTTACGTTAGTATTGTGGAGTAACTACAATGTTGTTGATCGATCCTCAGTTGTCTCCGCCATTAAACTCTGTTTTAAAGTCACCATTGGCCTCATGGTGAAATCCCTAAGCGGTATCCTTCCTCTCCGGCAACTGAGTTAGGAAGGTCGCCTGTATCTTTGTAGTGGCTGGGTGTATTGATACACCATCCAAAGTGTAATTAATAACTTCACCATGCTCAATGGGTTATTCAATGTCTACCAACAGGTTCCCTTCTGTGCGAGGCATTGGAAAGGGACCTTACAGATAATTGTATGTGTGGGGTTCAGAGATTAGGTAGTCATTCAAAAATCAGGTTAAACACTATTATTGCACACAGAGTGAGTCCATACAACTTATTATGTGACTTGTTAAACAAATGTTTAACAAGGGGGGGGGGGGGGGGGGAGTATTTGATCCCCTGCTGATTTTGTATGTTTGCCCACTGACAAAGACATGATCAGTCTATAATTTTAATGGTAGGTTTATTTGAACAGTGAGAGACAGAATAACAACGAAAAAAATCAAGAAAAACACATTTTAATGAGGGAAATAAGTATTTGACCCCCTCTCAATCAGAAAGATTTCTGGCTCCCAGGTGTCTTTTATACAGGTAACGAGCTGAGATAAGCGTGTGTATAAGCGCTATAACAAAAATGCAATGTACAGTAGTAGAAATATTAGAATGAGCTATGTGAATAATACAGTATATGAATACACAGTGTGAAAAACAGTATAAAAGAAACGGGAAGTGTCCAGTGTTTAATGTCTCTATGTACCTGGGGCAGCAGAGTTGGCTGCTTGTGTACAGTTGAAGTCGGAAGTTTATATACAGTGAGGGAAAAAAGTATTTGATCCCCTGCTGATTTTGTACGTTTGCCCACAGACAAAGAAATTATCAGTCTATAATTTTAATGGTAGGTTTATTTGAACAGTGAGAGACAGAACAACAACAAAAAAATCCAGAAAAACGCATGTCAAAAATGATACAAATTGATTTGCATTTTAATGAGGGAAATAAGTATTTGACCCCCTCTCAATCAGAAAGATTTCTGATTGAGAGGGGGTCCCTGACATCCTTGGAGAGCTCTTTGGTCTTGGCCATGGTGGAGAGTTTGGAATCTGATTGATTGATTGCTTCTGTGGACAGGTGTCTTTTATACAGGTAACGAGCTGAGATTAGGAGCACACTCTTAAAGGGAGTGCTCCTAATCTCAGTTTGTTACCTGTATAAAAGACACCTGTCCACAGAAGCAATCAATCAATCAGATTCCAAACTCTCCACCATGGCCAAGACCAAAGAGCTCTCCAAGGATGTCAGGGACAAGATTGTAGACCTACACAAGGCTGGAATGGGCTACAAGACCATCGCCAAGCAGCTTGGTGAGAAGGTGACAACAGCTGGTGCGATTATTCGTAAATGGAAGAAACACAAAATAACTGTCAATCTCCCTCGGCCTGGGGCTCCATGCAAGATCTCACCTCGTGGAGTTGCAATGATCATGAGAACGGTGAGTAATCAGCCCAGAACTACACGGGAGGATCTTGTCAATGATCTCAAGGCAGCTGGGACCATAGTCACCAAGAAAACAATTGGTAACACACTACGCTGTGAAGGACTGAAATCCTGCAGCGCCCGCAAGGTCCCCCTGCTCAAGAAAGCACATATACATGCCCGTCTGAAGTTTGCCAATGAACATCTGAATGATTCAGAGGAGAACTGGGTGAAAGTGTTGTGGTCAGATGAGACCAAAATGGAGCTTTTTGGTCTAAACTCCACTCGCCGTGTTTGGAGGAAGAAGAAGGATGAGTACAACCCCCAAGAACACCATCCCAACCGTGAAGCATGGAGGTGGAAACATCATTCTTTGGGGATGCTTTTCTGCAAAGGGGACAGGACGACTGCACCGTATTGAGGGGAGGATGGATGGGGCCATGTATCGCGAGATCTTGGCCAACAACCTCCTTCCCTCAGTAAGAGCATTGAAGATGGGTCGTGGCTGGGTCTTCCAGCATGACACCGACCCGAAACACACAGCCAGGGCAACTAAGGAGTGGCTCCGTAAGAAGCATCTCAAGGTCCTGGAGTGGCCTAGCCAGTATCCAGACCTGAACCCAACAGAAAATCTTTGGAGGGAGCTGAAAGTCTGTATTGCCAGCGACAGCCCCGAAACCTGAAGGATCTGGAGAAGGTCTGTATGGAGGAGTGGGCCAAAATCCCTGCTGCAGTGTGTGCAAACCTGGTCAAGACCTACAGAAAACGTATGATCTCTGTAATTGCAAACAAAGGTTTCTGTACCAAATATTAAGTTCTGATTTTCTGATGTATCAAATACTTATGTCATGCAATAAATAATTACTTAAAAATCATACAATGTGATTTTCTGGATTTTTGTTTTAGATTCCGTCTCTCACAGTTGAAGTGTACCTATGATAAAAATTACAGACCTCTACATGCTTTGTAAGTAGGAAAACCTGCAAAATCGGCAGTGTATCAAATACTTGTTCTCCCCACTGTATGTGTATCTTTGTGTAGGGGTGGCATGTGCCCTTTTTGATAAGAAGGGCACTTTTCCTCCCCTGCCTGACTTGTGTGGATCCCCATGAGCGAAAGAGAGAGAAAGAGAGAGAGGAAGAGAGAGAGCAAAGAAAAGTGAGAGATGGAGTGGGGAAAGAGGAGAGAGAAACATGAAGGATGGAGTGTGAGAGAAAATGGAGAGATGAAGAGAGGAAGAGGTTGAGGAAGAGCATGCGGTCTCGTGTCTGTTGGTCTGTATGATTCGCTGCGGTGGGTCAGAGGCTTTCACACGCCTTTATGAATGCTTATTGTGTGAGGACGATAGGGTGCGTGTGGTATGTGAATGTTGGTGTGTGAGTGTTTGTGTGTGTATGTGAATGTGTGTGTGTGTGTGTGTGTATATAACTTGTGTTTGCTGTTGTAGATACAGTGTTAAGATTTGCGTTGGGATTGTGTGTGTTTAAATTAAAATAGAACAGAATAGAATCCACTCTAAGCTTTAGTTACTGTACTAGAGGAAGGGGACAGCTTGTTACAGTAGGACTTATATCCTTGTCATTATATCTCTCTTCAATGTCCATAACGCCCCCTTTGTTTTCCACATCAGACTATTCTGTGGAGTATATGATGCAATTGTATAGGTTTGACAATATTAAATTCCCTAAAAAGTCCTATGGGACTGGTGTGTTTCTCTATCCTGACAGCCAGTACAGTGTGTGTGTGTGTGTGTGTTTGTGTGTGTGTGTGTGTGTGTGTGTCAGTCAGTAGGGGGTTTATATCTCATATAAATGCACTGGGGAGGTAGAGGAAGATGGAGGCAGGAAGTGGTGGCTGGTGTCACTTTGAATCGGAGGACGGGCTCATAATGACTAGTAATTAATGGAACAACATCAAAGAGAAGAGAAGAGAAGAGAAGAGAAGAGAAGAGAAGAGAAGAGAAGAGAAGAGAAGAGAAGAGAAGAGAAGAGAAGAGAAGAGAAGAGAAGAGAAGAGAAGAGAAGAGAAGAGAAGAGAAGAGAAGAGAAGAGAAGAGAAGAGAAGAGAAGAGAAGAGAAGAGAAGAGAAGAGAAGAGAAGAGAAGAGAAGAGAAGAGAAGAGAAGAGAAGAGAAGAGAAGAGAAGAGAAGAGAAGAGAAGAGAAGAGGAGAGGAGAGGAGAGGAGAGGAGAGGAGAGGAGAGGAGAGGAGAGGATAGAAGAGGTGAGGAGAGGAGAGGAGAAGAGAGGAGAGCTAGACTCCTAGTCTTTGTGACAAGGTCAAGGTCACCTCTGCCAGGACGATCGCACCTGGTCACTGTCTATCCGAGAGATGAGCTCTCTCTGTGTGTGTGCATACGTGTGGTGGTTCAGGAGGCATCCTGACAAGCATCCCCTCCCTCCCCCCTCCTTTTCTCTCCATCTTGCCTCACTTTATTATTAGTGGCAGCTACAGGGGCAGTGGAGCGGAAAATTCCCATCGAGAAACAAACCGGCATCTGCATATTACAGCCCTGTTTCACGTCTGCCATGAGCGAATAAATTAACACATGAATAACAATGAAAGTCACCGGCGAGTTGCCTCTAGCGCTCTAAGAGGCTGCGCCGTGTGCTAGTCTGGAGGAGAAGAAAGTTGTCTTTTAAGTGGAGGAACAGTGAAGCAAAGTGGTGGGAGGTTGAGCACTAGCATATTTGGCATATGACACAGAGTAGGCTACAAGGAGTGGAATGTTAGCTAAAAAGAATGGTACCCAGGCTAACCAGATCTGTCTGCCAATCAAAGATGACGAGCGTGACCATGTGATTCAATTAAAGAGAGTCACAAACAGAACTGTGTGTGTGTGTGTTTGTGTGTGTGTGTTCATTCACAGGGTCCACTGACAGAGAAACACTGTCATCTTGCCTAATTGCCAATGAGATGAGATATCTATTTCAGGGTTTGTTTTGTGCAATACATGGCAGTCCCTCTCTATGTCTGTCTGTGAGGCCTAGTCAAGGAAAGCGTTTACCACTGGAGTTTAGACGGTATCCTTCCTCCTTCCAGATCAGACGTGACGGATGGTAAGTGTGTGTGAACTTTGAGTTAGTACAAACTTCCAATGGCCATCTATCATGTGTCCATTACTGGGCAGCCCCGCTTCACTGGGTAAATGACAGTGTTTATCTGTGTCCCCCCTCCCTCCCTCCCTCCCTCCCTCCCTCCCTCCCTCCCTCCCTCCCTCCCCTTCATCCATTTGCCTCCCTGTCTTTCCTTTACTCAGTGCCCCCTTTATCAGCCTCTATCTCCCACCGCCCAGCACCTCTCTCCTCCACTATCCCTCTATCCCTCTATCAGAGGTACTAAGCCACTCTGGTGTAATCTGGGTCTTCTTAGGGGCCATGACACCCTCATATTTGACACATTCATCCCACCACACTCCTTCAAAAACATATTAACTGAGCTGCTGTCTGATCAATGTACCTGCTGATCATTAAGTCTGCTGTGTTGCCTTGGACTTTTCTGCTCGAACCCACTGTGAATTTCTTATTGTTGTATTTTTGATGAATTTGTACATTTCCTCTGTGTAGTGTGTATTTTTCTTTTTTTGTGGTATTGCGTGTTGTCCTGTTCACTGTTGCAATGTTATGACTATTGGCCAGGTCGTTATTGTAAATGAGAATTGGTTCTCAATTGACTTATCTGGTTAAATAAACGTGAGAAAATTTTTTATGGGGCCTGGAGGATGGATAATATGCTGCAGGAAGAGAGGGGGAAGTGAGGCCTTGTACTGCCCAGAAACACAGCCTTTCTTTGGGCTTTCTCACCAAGGGCCTGGGGTGGAGGGGGTGGAGTGGTGGACATCTCCAGTAGCGGGGGGCAACCAAACAGACAAGGCTGTTATGATGACTAGACATCCATTACAAACAGAGAATGGAACAGGATGTTGAACACAAACATATATAATTCTATGGTTGAACACTGCATGAGGTCGGTTTGATAAGAGAGAAAATGTGTTAAAAAGGGAACTGAGGAAAAGTACGGATTGATATTCTGTGACATTTAAGAAAGTGGCACACCGTTCTATTAATTTGACAGAGCGCTGTGTGACAACAAAAGCTTTGGATATGCTTTGGATATTTATACTAGATAATAACAGATAGTGAGTATGGCCTAGTCTCCACAGGACAGACCGACAGACAGACAGGCAAACAGTCAGACAAGACATACAGACAGGCAGACATGGGTAAACAGTAAAGACAGACAGACGTGTGGTGGTCTATTCCTTCTCCTCTCCGTACCATCTCCCTGCTCCAGACTTTTCCCGCTCCACTGGGCCCTGCGTGCCGATCCGAAACACAACCTTTTCCCAGAGTCTAAACCGGCGGGACACGAAGGACCAAACCCCAGGGCGAGGGGGGCAGAGACAGAGTACATGGCTACATAGCCAAACGTCATTTATGGAAATAGAAATGTTGGCATATGCTATGAGGAGACAGGGAAGGTTTCTGTATTAGAGATGATCGATTATATTAGAGATATTCTTTCACTGGAGTCTTCTATTGACGGCATAGGGATGTGTACTGTCTCCCGAGTGGCGTAGTGGTCTAAGGCACTGCATCGCAGTGCTAGCTGTGCCACTAGAGATCCTGGTTCGAATCCAGGCTCTGTCGTAGCCAGCCGCGACCGGGAGACCCATGGGGCGGCGCACAATTGGCCCAGCGTCGTCCAGGGTAGGGGAGGGAATGGCCGGCAGGGATGTAGCTCAGATGGTAGAGCATGGCGTTTGCAACGCCAGGGTTGTGGGTTCAATTCCCACGGGGAGCCAGTATGAAAAATAAAATAATGTATGCACTCACTAACTGTAAGTCGCTCTGGATAAGAGCGTCTGCTAAATGACAAAAATGTTTTTAAAAATGTATGTGGCTGACAGACACATCAGATGGACCGATCAGGGACTGACTAGCCACATGTGGTGATACGCAGGGCTTAAGGTGTGTCTCGACGCTGCTGCAAACAACATGACACATGCACAAAAGCACGTGCACACACGCATACGCACACTATGACACATATATGTCCAAAGGCACAGTGAGTGAGGAAAGTCATTTCACTCCACAGGGAATAAATAAAATGGGAAAATGGCGAGGCGGCACAAAAATAAAACGCAGATGCGCAAATGCATTCATGCAGAAAATCCCAGCCTTTAATCCAATCCCTCACGCTTTATTAAAACAGAGTGTGAGAGAGAGATAGAGACAGACAGGGACCATGAAGAGACACACACTGACTCACACATGCAGACACACACATCACAACAAGAAGCTTTATCATAGGCCGTGGAAAGATCAGAACCAAGAAAGAGGTAGAGTCAGAGTATCTCTCTCAGTCTCACATAAAAACATACAGAGACACACCCAAACACACACACACACACACACACAAACATAGAGACACCCACACCACAATAGCATGCTTTATCAATTCTCGAAGATATGAAAAGAGATGCCAAGCAGAAAATAAACAATAGTAACTCAGACACAGACACAGCCTTTACTGTGGTCTGAGCATCCACCCCCTCTAGTGACATCAGGTCAAATCAGACCAAGCCCCCCTCCCTCCCTCCCTCCCACTAAATTAAGAGGAGGAAGAGCTATCCCAACATGCATCTCATCCACATGTTAGTGGACCTGTCCCGCCCCGGCAGACTCTACGCCTCTTTTAATTGGCTCTCAAAATATTTTGGGAGGCGCTGGTGTGACAGGTTAAAGGACATATTCATAGCCTGTTATACACTAAAAAGTATTAGTAAGTTCATGGTATGTAAGGATCTTAAAATATCTAAGGTTAAAAAGATCATGCATTCAGTACTAGTTCATAGAGATTGATAAAATTCATAATTGTGTTAAAAGGTTAAAATCCGTCAAGTGTACAAAGGGTAAAAATTGTAAGAGGAATGTGTAAACGTTATATTGACTACTTTATTTTGTGGTGCCTAATTTAAGGGTAAAAGTGTTAATCTGTGATCTACTAAATGCTCTTAATCTATGAGCCTGAGATCGATTGCTCTGGTCTCCACCCAACTTCCCAGGGAAATCGCGGTCTTTTTCAGTGAGGAAACATAACTGTATCACTCTCGTGATTATTTCTCCCCTTTTTCAGGTACGTTATTGATATAAAATGAGTTAATTTGAATGTAATAACTTGCTAACATGTCAAGAGAGTTTAAGGTATGTTTTAGTAACATCTTGAGTAAGTTGGAGTTAAGTTGAAGAGAGTAATAGGTGCGTGTGTGAGTGAAACCTGCTCGGTTGCAGCGAAGAATAGCTTCGTACTGAGAGTAGCTGCCATTTTATGTTAATTGTGAATGAACATGTGCGCTGTTAATAATATATTTTGGGGTTATTTGTATAATGTGTTTAGAATACTTTGTTGACATGGTTGATAAATGTAGTTATGGGTTACTGAGCTAAAGCTACTTTGTGTTTGACAGTTATATTGAAACATTTGTATATGTTTTAGTGAATTACAGTTTATGCTGTTGTGACTTGAATAAGCTTTGTACCCTACAAAACTATCTAGTTCCTGTAGATCTGTTGTTCTGTAAAATGTGATATTTTTGTAAAAGGATTATACTAAAGTTTTCATTGAGGAAACATAACTGCATCACTCTCGTGATTATTTCTCCCCTTTTTCAGGGGCGTAACACTGGCTGGCTGGTGCTGCCGTCCTAGAGTGGGGCGATGGCCAAGCTGATCCTAATTAGGGGGGATTATGGTCTGGCTCCCTCAATAGAAGGATAGAGACAATGGTGGCTGGTAGTTTATGGGGCAGTGGTGAACAGTAGGGCTGGGAATTGCCAAGGACCTCACGATACAATATTAACATGATACTTAGGTGCTGATACGATATGTATTGCGATTCTATATGTATTGCAATTTGATACTGTGATTTTATTGCAATTTGATGTTCCAAACATATTGCTCACTATATATCTGCTGCAAAGGGACAAGAGAGAGCCACTAAAAATCTAGTTTTGAAGATAAAAGTGCTCAAAACATGTTGGCACATCATTTAAAACATTGAAAAATAATATGGAGAACAAGCTTTAGGATGAGAAATACCAGAGTTTTCAACATAGAGATCCTATTAAATAACATTTTAAATTAGAGTATTCAAATTCCTAATTCTATGGTTTTCACTTGACCATAGATGCAGTAAAGGAGTCAATGGAATGCAGACGTTGCATTGACCACATTCAACAAATCTGATCCAACAAAGTGGATATTCATCAAATCCGTCATGATTTATGAAGTGTAACAGGCCCACAATGTGCTTACTTAAGTCCGATTTGGATAAATGTGTCTGTTATCACTGCATACCATGTAGAAGTTGTCCCTTTTCAGGTTTAGAAGAAGTGACTGCTAAATGCTAACTCCCGTTCGTGTAAGCTTGTTAGCATACCTAGCATACAGAAATCGTTGATGGTAGTCAAAGTCGTTTCTAACTGTAATGCATTTGATTGGTAACGATGACATTAATATGTATTGGGGTTGACATCCATACAAACATTATACTCCAATTTCTACCTCAACATAGTGTGAAATACACATATAAACAATAGGCTAAATCATCCAGAGCGACTTGTAAGCGCATACACTTTTCTTTCTGGTCCCCCATGGGAATCGAATCCACAATCCTGGCGTTGCAAGCGCCACACTCTACCAACTAAGCCACATGGGATCAATGAGGAGGGCAATGAGGAGACTCAGGATCTTCCCCCACAGCCCTTTCCCACACAGCCCTTTCCCTCACAGCCCTTTCCCTCACAGCCATGGCAATTCCTTTGTTTTGGTTGAGTTCGATTAACCTCTTTACCGCATCTATATCGCAATGATGTCATAAAGGAGGGTGGGGTGACATGCTAGTTCTCTTCACCTAGGTGACATGTTGGATGCCCTCTATGACATCATAGACCACTGTATGGCACAACATTCCTATCAAACATTCTTAACACCACAACTCACCTATCTCTGTACAGAGTAGTTGCTTTTTTAATTTTACTGATTGAGAGATGGCTTTGTACTCTTCCAGTATTAAATTGTTGGTATATGTAATCTTGGCATTACACATTCTGGACGGCAAGGATTTTCGGGATAACCTGATGCCCCCCATGGGCATTTGGCAGTGGGCCAGCATGCCTCACATTGAACTGAACACCAACACCATCAACTTCCATCAACGACCCTGGACCACACAGAACACCAACGAGACATTATGGAGATGGATTGGGGGTAAGGCCCTGCGACAGACTTGTGTCCTATCCAGGGGGTGTACATCAAGCTGCCTCATGCTACAAAAACAGGAGATAGGCTCCTGCCCTATGGGCCATTGTGGCTTCGACAAGCCCACCACCACCCAGACCAGAAACAGTATTGACCAGAAATACAGAGATGTTAGTGCTTTGCACCAGACAACCAGTGATTCTACGGCCAGCCGCAGAACGCGTCGCCCCCGAGTAGCTGAGCTCAGGAGTAGGGAGAGAGCGGGAGCAAGTGAGCTTGTGTGGAAGAAGACCAACACCATCAACTTCCATCAACGACCCTGGACCACACAGAACACCAACGAGACCACTGGACACAGTTTGCACAAGTGCACCGGAGAGGCTTGTGTTATGGTCAGCTTGGAACCCACTGCTACCCGGGTAGCTACAAACAACACTAACCAACTCAGTGGCCTTGTCGTTAGCGTGTCCGCCCTGAGATTGGAAGGTCGGGTGGTTTATCCGCGGTCCAATCATACCAAAGACTCTAAAAACGGGACCTGGTGCCTCTCAGCTTGGCACACATTATGGAGATGGATTGGGGGTAAGGCCCTGCGACAGACTTGTGTCCTATCCAGGGGGTGTACATCAAGCTGCCTCATGCTACAAAAACAGGAGATAGGCTCCTGCCCTATGGGCCATTGTGGCTTCGACAAGCCCACCACCACCCAGACCAGAGACAGTATTGACCAGAAATACAGAGATGTTAGTGCTTTGCACCAGACAACCAGTGATTCTACGGCCAGCCGCAGAACGCGTCGCCCCCGAGTAGCTGAGCTCAGGAGTAGGGAGAGAGCGGGAGCAAGTGAGCTTGTGTGGAAGAAGACCAACACCATCAACTTCCATCAACGACCCTGGACCACACAGAACACCAACGAGACCACTGGACACAGTTTGCACAAGTGCACCGGAGAGGCTTGTGTTCTGGTCAGCTTGGAACCCAATGCTACCCGGGTATCTACAAACAACACTAACCAACTCAGTGGCCTTGTCGTTAGCGTGTCCGCCCTGAGATTGGAAGGTCGGGTGGTTTATCCGCGGTCCAATCATACCAAAGACTCTAAAAACGGGACCTGGTGCCTCTCAGCTTGGGAAACATTATGGAGATGGATTGGGGGTAAGGCCCTGCGACAGACTTGTGTCCTATCCAGGGGGTGTACATCAAGCTGCCTCATGCTACAAAAACAGGAGATAGGCTCCTGCCCTATGGGCCATTGTGGCTTCGACAAGCCCACCACCACCCAGACCAGAGACAGTATTGACCAGAAATACAGAGATGTTAGTGCTTTGCACCAGACAACCAGTGATTCTACGGCCAGCCGCAGAACGCGTCGCCCCCGAGTAGCTGAGCTCAGGAGTAGGGAGAGAGCGGGAGCAAGTGAGCTTGTGTGGAAGAAGACCAACACCATCAACTTCCATCAACGACCCTGGACCACACAGAACACCAACGAGACCACTGGACACAGTTTGCACAAGTGCACCGGAGAGGCTTGTGTTATGGTCAGCTTGGAACCCACTGCTACCCGGGTAGCTACAAACAACACTAACCAACTCAGTGGCCTTGTCGTTAGCGTGTCCGCCCTGAGATTGGAAGGTCGGGTGGTTTATCCGCGGTCCAATCATACCAAAGACTCTAAAAACGGGACCCGGTGTCTCTCAGCTTGGCACACATTTAGGAGATGGATTGGGGGTAAGGCCCTGCGACAGACTTGTGTCCTATCCAGGGGGTGTACATCAAGCTGCCTCTTGCTACAAAAACAGGAGATAGGCTCCTGCCCTATGGGCCATTGTGGCTTGGACAAGCCCACCACCACCCAGACCAGAAACAGTATTGACCAGAAATACAGAGATGTTAGTGCTTTGCACCAGACAACAAGTGATTCTACGGCCAGCCGCAGAACGCGTCGCCCCCGAGTAGCTGAGCTCAGGAGTAGGGAGAGAGCGGGAGCAAGTGAGCTTGTGTGGAAGAAGATGGTGGAAGTGATTAATGGGGCAGAAGAGAGGAGGATAGAGGCTGCATGCTGCATGTTTCTGGCTCTCTGCTGCTGGTTGTACGGAATGGGCCTGCTGCTCACCATCAGTGTGAGAGGACTACTGCAGGTAATGTGATGTGAAAGAGAGATTAGGGGTATGAGGGGGTCTGAGAAAGGCTTTAAGAACAACAATAGAATAGGTCCAAATAGTGACATTTACCCTTTGTAGTTATATATATATTGCCTAAGCTGACATACAGTATTACTTACATGTCACTGTAAAGACTTAAGAAATCACCACATTGTTATCAATTCATTTGACCTTGGAACATGAATTAAAATATGGTTTTGTTTTCCTAATAAGACTAAGTTTATTTTCTTTCCATAGATAATGGTCGCATTAGAGCTCCATGGAGATGAGCAAAAGGAGAGAGGAGCTGAGAGGGAGACAGACAGCTGTAAAGATGCTCAAACCGCTCCAGTGTTGGTGACCACCCGTGGTTCAACTAAGAAGAGAGCCCGCCGCCTCCGCCGTCAGTCCAACAAGGGGAAACACTGAATAACGTGCCCATACAGGACATTGTTCATTTGCATTCCAAATAATACAATATCATATTTTCTAATAAATGATACTTGTTTTAGCATCATCTGTTTCTCAGTTCTTATTTTGTTATAGGAGTAGTTTGAAGAGGTTTGAAAATAATCACAAAATGACCACAAAATGACCACAAAATGTAAAAAGTACAGTAGCCATTTAGAATATGTAAAACAAAATACCACAGAAAGAAATAACATATTTCAGTTGATTTATAAAACACAACAGGGGCTTATACATGCTTATAACAACTACCAATGCATTATACCTGAATGCTTTAAGTAAAGTTTTACCGTCATATACAGCTGAAGCTGAAATGAAAGCCTTTTTAGATTCACTGTTGTTGCCCATCACCCTGTGCTGGGGTTTTGAGAGAGAGAGAGAGAGAGAGAGAGAGAGAGAGAGAGAGAGAGAAAGAGAACAGTCTGCAGCACCCGGCCTCACCCTACTAGAATCTGAAGTCAAATGTCTTTATGTTTGCTGATGATCTGGTGCTTCTGTCACCAACCAAGGAGGGCCTACAGCAGCACCTATATCTTCTGCACAGATTCTGTCAGACCTCGGCCCTGACAGTTGCCAGGACCACAAATACAAATTCCATCTAGACACCGTTGCCCTAGAGCACACAAAAAACTATACATACCTCGGCCTAAACATCAGTGCCACAGGTAACTTCCACAAAGCTGTGAACTATCTGAGAGACAAGGCATGAAGGGCCTTCTATGCCATCAAAAGGAACATAACATTTGACATACCAATTAGGATCTGGCAAAAAATACTTGAATCAGTTATAGAACCTATTACCCTTTATGGTTGTGAGGTCTGGGGTCTGCTCACCAACCAAGAATTCACAAAATGGGACAAACACCAAATTGCAGAATTCTGCTAAAATATCCTCTGTGTACAACAAAAAACACAAAATAATGCATGCAGAGCAGAATTAGGCCGATACCCGCTAATTATCAAAATCCAGAAATGAGCCGTTAAATTCTATAACCACTTAAAAGGAAGCGATTCCCAAACCTTCCATAACAAAGCCATCACCTACAGAGAGATTAACTTGGATAAGAGTATATGGATGGTGTTAAGAGATAGATGGGAGGTATTGAATGGAGTTGAAGGATGGGACTAATAACAAATAACAACAAATAATAACAAGATAACTAATAATGTAAGCATACTGTGTCCATAATAAGTATATAGGTTGTATGTTGGGAGCTTTTGGGAAAGAGCACAGTTAGAAAGATATGGCATATAGAAGCAAACCGGATAGACATCATGAAAATGATCGGAGAGGTTGAGAGTAGAAGAAGTTCAGGAGCAAAAAACTAAAAAAACAAATAAAATAGAATTATTGTAAAATTGACTGTGTCCATAAGGTGTAGATAGTAAGTATAGGCTGGAAGTAGAGGCCTGGGCATTGTTGTTCACTAATTTACCCCAAGTAGGGAAAGGATGGCGGGGTTGAAAAGTAATAAAGGGGAGTATATATATATAAAAAACATGGGGGATTGGAAGTGATGCAGACAATTACATTAATAGAAGTTACAATCTATCTGCAATATTAAGCTGATCTACCCCCTGAAAAAAAAAAAAAAAAAAAAAAAGAAACTTGGAGAAGAGTCCCCTAAGTAAGCTGGTCCTGGGGCTCTGTTCACAAACACAAACAGACCCCACAGAGCCCCAGGACAACAACAACAACACAATTAGACCCAACCAATTCATGAGAAAACAAAAAGTGAATTACTTGACACATTGGAAAGAACTAACAAAAAAACAGAGCAAACTAGAATGCTATTTGGCCCTAAACAGAGAGTACACAGTGGCAGAATACCTGACCACTGTGACTGACCCAAACTTAAGGAAAGCTTTGACTATGTACAGACTCAGTGAGCATAGCCTTGCTATTGAGAAAGGCCGCCGTAGGCAGACCTGGCTCTCAAGAGAAGACAGGCTATGTGCACACTGCCCACAAAATGAGGTGGAAACTGAGCTGCACTTCCTACCCTCCAGACAAATGTATGACCATATTAGAGACACATATTTCCCTCAGATTACAGAGATTCACAAAGAATTCGAAAACAAACCCATTTTTTATAAACTCCCTTATCTACTGGGTGAAAAACCACCGTGTGCCATCACAGCAGCAAGATCTGTGACCTGTTGCCACAAGAAAAGGGCAACCAGTGAAGAACAAACACCATTGTAAATACAACGCATATTTATGTTGACTTATTTTCCCATTTGTACTTTAACTATTTGCACATTGTTACAACACTGTATATACAGTGGGGGAAAAAAGTATTTAGTCTGCCACCAATTGTGCAAGTTCTCCCACTTAAAAAGATGAGAGAGGCCTGTAATTTTCATCATAGGTACACGTCAACTATGACAGACAAATTGAGATTTTTTTTCCAGAAAAACACATTGTAGGATTTTTTATGAATTTATTTGCAAATTATGGTGGAAAATAAGTATTTGGTCACCTACAAACAAGCAAGATTTCTGGCTCTCACATACCTCTAACTTCTTCTTTAAGAGGCTCCTCTGTCCTCCACTCATTACCTGTATTAATGGCACCAGTTTGAACTTGTTATCAGTATAAAAGACACCTGTCCACAACCTCAAACAGTCACACTCCAAACTCCACTATGGCCAAGACAAAAGAGATGTCAAAGGACACCAGAAACAAAATTGTAGACCTGCACCAGGCTGGGAAGACTGAATCTGCAATAGGTAAGCAGCTTGGTTTGAAGAAATCAACTGTGGGAGCAATTATTAGGAAATGGAAGACATACAAGACCACTGATAATCTCCCTAGATCTGGGGCTCCACGCAAGATCTTACCCCGTGGGGTCAAAATGATCACAAGAACAGTGAGCAAAAATCCCAGAACCACACGGGGGGACCTAGTGAATGACCTGCAGAGAGCTGGGACCAAAGTAATAAAGCCTACCATCAGTAACACACTACGCCGCCAGGGACTCAAATCCTGCAGTGCCAGACGTGTCCCCCTGCTTAAGCCAGTACATGTCCAGGCCCGTCTGAAGTTTGCTAGAGTGCATTTGGATGATCCAGAAGAGGATTGGGAGAATGTCATATGGTCAGATGAAACCAAAATAGAACTTTTTGGTAAAAACTCAACTCGTCGTGTTTGGAGGACAAAGAATGCTGAGTTGCATCCAAAGAACACCATACCTACTGTGAAGCATGGGGGTGGAAACATCATGCTTTGGGGCTGTTTTTCTGCAAAGGGACCAGGACGACTGATCCGTGTAAAGGAAAGAATGAATGGGGCCATGTATCGTGAGATTTTGAGTGAAAACCTCCTTCCATCAGCAAGGGCATTGAAGATGAAACGTGGCTGGGTCTTTCAGCATGACAATGATCCCAAACACACCGCCCGGGCAACGAAGGAGTGGCTTCGTAAGAAGCATTTCAAGGTCCTGGAGTGGCCTAGCTAGTCTCCAGATCTCAACCCCATAGAAAATCTTTGGAGGGAGTTGAAAGTCCGTGTTGCCCAGCGACAGCCCCAAAACATCACTGCTCTAGAGGAGATCTGCATGGAGGAATGGGCCAAAATACCAGCAACAGTGTGTGAAAACCTTGTGAAGACTTACAGAAAACGTTTGACCTGTGTCATTGCCAACAAAGGGTATATAACAAAGTATTGAGAAACTTTTGTTATTGACCAAATACTTATTTTCCACCATAATTTGCAAATAAATTCATTAAAAATCCTACAATGTGATTATCTGGATTTTTTTTTCTCATTTTGTCTGTCATAGTTGACGTGTACCTATGATGAAAATTACAGGCCGCTCTCATCTTTTTAAGTGTGAGAACTTGCACAATTGGTGGCTGACTAAATACTTTTTTTCCCCACTGTATACATAATATGACATTTGAAATGTCTTTATTCTTTTGGAACTTCTGAGTGTAATGTTTACTGTTAATATTTATTGTTTATTTCACTTTTGTTTACTATCTACTTCACTTGCTTTGGCAATGTTAACATACGTTTCCCATGCCAATAAAGCCCTTAAATTGAAAAATTGAAATTGAATTGAGAGAGAGAGAGCAGAAAACCCTCTGTCAGTTCAGTGAAGCAAAGAGGAAGGGTAACACAAGCCGACATGGAGAGGATTCGTTGGAAGACACACACACACACACACACACACACACACACACACACACAAACACACACACACACACACACACACACACACACACACACACACACACACACACACACAAACACACAGGAATACACATTTACTCGAAACACACATCACGCACCCTTCAACATCCACAAAGCTTGCAAACAACATGTGTGTGTGTGTGTGTGTGTGAACTGAGGCTGTGGGCCTGTGGGAGTCAGCAGAAGGTGAGCAGAGATAAGGCTGCATGATTGTGACTGTGTGTCAGAGGGAATCTGCACCGTACACCACACAAACTCACACACTCCCTCCCCTTCTCTCTCTCTCACCCCATCGCTCTCTGCTGCCGGAGCTGTGCCAGGGTGCTAGGGACAAAGCATGGGTGTGTGTATGTGTGTGTGTTGGTCTGAGTCAGACCTTGCCCTAGCTGACCCATGCCTTAGACAGTGACGGTCAGTGGCCACGTCAGGCCTCATTCTGCCCATCCTTCTTAAAGACTGACTGGCCACAAGGCATTGGACTGGGCTCTGCGTGCTGGCTCACTGAAGCAATGAAGCAATCAGGAAAGGGAAAGGAGGACGGTTGGGAGGACTGCAAAGAAGGGCGTCCACATGAGCAACACACCTGCAGGCAGCATGGCTGAATTATTAAGCCAACTATTCCTTGTGTCACTACATAGAGAGAGAGGGAGAGAGGGAGAGAGAGAGAGAGAGAGAGAGAGAGAGAGAGAGAGAGAGAGAGAGAGAGAGAGAGGGGGGGGGGGCGGAGGGTGAGAGAGGGGAAGGGTGAGAGGGAGGGAGAGAGAGAGGGGAAGAGAGAGAGTGAGAGTAAGAGAGAGACAAAAGAGAAGAGAGCGAGAGAGAGAGGCTAGAAGGAGAGGAGACAGGAGAAGAGAGGAGGAGAGGAGAGGTGGTATGTTTGTATGGGTGTATCGTGATCTCTCTGCTTTCCAGATTACTGCTGCTACATTGTGTTTAAGAACAGCCATCCCAGGTGTATACTAACTGCCAAAGCCAGTTATCTGAACGACCTAAGCGGGTGACTATTGACTGTTTGTGTACCTTCCTCTAGTGCTGAGTCAGATGTTCCATGGTTTCCAGGCAGTCTCAAGGGAGGTCTGTCCCCACTGCTGCCCCCTACAGGGTTGGAGTAGAAACACACTGCACCACCATGCCTACAGCAGCCTGCCAGCAGCCTTCCAGCAGCCTGCCAGCAGCCAATCAGGGCCAAAGAATCTGTGGCCATGGCAAGCGTTGCCGTGCTCTCTGTTGCTATGTAATTAAGTGCTGTTTGTATGAGATTTCTGCACCTGAAGTGGGTCAGAGTAGTTTTCATGCGGAGATGTGTGTGCGCGCGCGCGTGTGTGTGTGTGTGTGTGTGTGTGAGAGAGAGAGATATAGAGATAGAGAGAGTATTCAAGAGTGAGTGATGAGTGTTTGAGAGCAGGTTCTCCAGGTTTGTGAGAGTGTTTTCGAGCTGCGTAGGAGGGTTACAAGCAAAGAGAGAGTGGGAGACAGAAAGGACTAACATCATAACATGTAGCCAGTTTCACTATATATTCAAAGCTATGGGGAAAACCTGCAACTCCACTGCAGCCACTGCAGTAGCTACCCTGGAGCGAGCAGGAACAAGAACGATCTAAAATAACCAGCAATTAATTAGTCAGTCAATTAATGACTTAACTCAGCTTTGTTCTCCTCCCTCTGTGTCCAGCCTCAGGCTAGGGAAGACTATATAGCACCATACACACTTCTACTCTTACACACTTCCATACACACTTCTACATTACACTAGTACTCCTGTACTGAGAGCCAGGGCACAACACATCTATACAGATTGAGACAGTTTGCTACAGCAGGAAAATAATCCTGCAGCAACAAGAAATGTGAATTATTATGTGGATTATAATTAATGGACATTTTTGTAGGGGTTGATACATTTTTCTTAAAGGAAAATCATGTCTGAAATTTCAATGTGGAAAGTTCTCCTGCGACAGGGTGATCAAATTAAGATCCTACATCTGTAGCAGCACTCCATGTTCACTTGTCATACTCATTATCACAGCATCCTCTTAGAAATGTACTGAACGTATGATGAAACAGGTAGAACACAGTACCGATGCACCTTATTAGGTTATATAATGTAGCTTTATGTGTCATTGGGGGGTAGAACTCATATTCACATTTTGTCAAAAGTGTGCACACTATCATTTCTCTCCTCACCTGGTAAGGAGGTACAGACGTGAGCAGCCTTAGAGTTTTATAGTGGAATAGGGTACTGTACACTCTTAGAAAAAAGTGTTATATCTTTAACCAAAAATGGTTATTCGGCTATGCCCATAGAATAACCCTTTCAAGAACCCCTTTTGGGTTCCATGTAGAACCCTTTCCACAGAGGGTTATACATGGAAACCAAAAGAGTTCTACCTGGAACCAAAAAGGGTTCTACCTGGAACCGAAAAGGCTTCTCCTATGGGGACAGCTGCGGAACCCTTTTGGAACCCTTTTTTCTAACAGTCTAGGGGTAGAGTAGGGTACAGCTGCAGAATAGGGCAGAAAGTGGGTGGGTTGTCCTACCTGTGTTGCCATGCTGGATCTTCCCGTTGCTTATCTGTTTGAGTCTCTTCTGGTGAGACTTGCCGTTGTAGTGTATCTGGGCCTGGGCTGGGGAGTTGAGCTGGATGTTACACACGTCACACAGTGTGTAGCTACGCTGCTTCCTCTCCCTCTTGGGCCTGCTGTGGTCAGAGGAGGGCAGGGCGCCCCCACCTGGTCCTGGCTGCTCCCCCAGGACTACCCCCTCCTCCTGGGGGTCACAGCACGCCTCGCTGTCCAGGGTCAACCCCACCCCCACTCCTAACCTGTTCCTGTCCCTCCATATCCAATACAGAGGATGGGCTGAACGGACGCTTCATTCCTGAGAGAGGAGAGAAGGATTTGTTATTTATTGTGTCGTTAACCTTTGTTTTGAGAGGTAACTTGACAGAGAACACATTCTCATTTACTGCAATGACACGATGAAGAGTTGCAGGGAAGAGGAGAGTGAAGAGGGGAGAGAAGAGGACAGAGATGAGAGAGAATAGAAATGTGGAAAGAGAAGAGAGGACAAAGAAAAGGGATAGAGATGAGACAAAACAGAAAGAATGAGAGAGAAGGTATAGAGAACGGACCAGTGGGGATAAGAGGTCAGAGGTGAAGGATCAGGGATCAGGCCAGTCCTAGGCTTATGTCCAGCGCCAGTGGATCAGAGAGGCAGTGCTCTGTGAGTCTGAGGTTCCCAGTATCACAGTGGTATAACGGTGTGTTAGAGCACAGACGTGTGCTGGGAACAATGGAGCCATCACGGTATGCTATCCTCTGCCCGCCCCGCCTCTGCACAAAGCCCACCTGTTAAACCCGATTGCCCATAAAAGACAGGGACGCAAAAAGAGCCCTGATTCAGAGGGCTCAGTGTAGGTGCATGTGGCATCTGATCCTAGGCCTGTCTGAAGTAAGCCCTGGCTGTCATCACTCACACACACACACACAGAGACATACACTGAGTGTACAAAATATTAAGAACACCTCTTTCCATGACATAGACTGACCAGGTGAATCCAGGTGAAAGTTATTGATGTCATTTGTTAAATCCACTTCAATCAGTGTAGGTGAAGGGGGGGGGGGGGGCAGTTTAAAGAAGGATTTTCAAGCCTTGAGACAACTGAGACATGGATTGTGTATGTGTGCCAATCAGAGGGTGAATGTGAAAAACAAAACATTTAAGTGGCCCAACAGACATCCGGCCAATTTGACACAACTGTGGGAAGCATTGGAGTCAACATGGGCCAGCATCCCTGTGGAACTCTTTAACACCTTGAAGAGTCCATGTCCCAAGGCTGTTCTGAGGGCAAAAAGTGGGGGTGCAACTCAATATTAGGAAGGTGTCCTTAATGTTTTATATACAGTGGGGGAAAAAAGTATTCAGTCAGCCACCAATTGTGCAAGTTCTCCCACTTAAAAAGATGAGAGAGGTCTGTAATTTTCATCATAGGTCAGTATGATCAACTATGACAGACAAATTGAGAAAAAAAAATCCAGAAAATCACATTGTAGGATTTTTAATGAATTTATTTGCAAATTATGGTGGAAAATAAGTATTTGGTCACCTACAAACAAGCAAGATTTCTGGCTCTCACAGACCTGTAACTTCTTCTTTAAGAGGCTCCTCTGTCCTCCACTCGTTACCTGTATTAATGGCACCTGTTTGAACTTGTTATCAGTATAAAAGACACCTGTCCACAACCTCAAACAGTCACACTCCAAACTCCACTATGGCCAAGACCAAAGAGCTGTCAAAGGACACCAGAAACAAAATTGTAGACCTGCACCAGGCTGGGAAGACTGAATCTGCAATAGGTAAGCAGCTTGGTTTGAAGAAATCAACTGTGGGAGCAATTATTAGGAAATGGAAGACATACAAGACCACTGATAATCTCCCTCGATCTGGGGCTCCACGCAAGATCTCACCCCGTCGGGTCAAAATGATCACAAGAATGGTGAGCAAAAATCCCAGTACCACACGGGGGGACCTAGTGAATGACCTGCAGAGACCTGGGACCAAAGTAACAAAGCCTACCATCAGTAACACACTACGCCGCCAGGGACTCAAATCCTGCAGTGCCAGACGTGTCCCCCTGCTTAAGCCAGTACATGTCCAGGCCCGTCTGAAGTTTGCTAGAGTGCATTTGGATGATCCAGAAGAGGATTGGGAGAATGTCATATGGTCAGATGAAACCAAAATAGAACTTTTTGGTAAAAACTCAACTCGTCGTGTTTGGAGGACAAAGAATGCTGAGTTGCATCCAAAGAACACCATACCTACTGTGAAGCATGGGGGTGGAAACATCATGCTTTGGGGATGTTTTTCTGCAAAGGAACCAGGACGACTGATCCGTGTAAAGGAAAGAATGAATGGGGCCATGTATCGTGAGATTTTGAGTGAAAACCTCCTTCCATCAGCAAGGGCATTGAAGATGAAACGTGGCTGGGTCTTTCAGCATGACATTGATCCCAAACACACCGCCCGGGCAACGAAGGAGTGGCTTCGTAAGAAGCATTTTAAGGTCCTGGAGTGGCCTAGCCAGTCTCCAGATCTCAACCCCATAGAAAATCTTTGGAGGGAGTTGAAAGTCTGTGTTGCCCAGCGACAGCCCCAAAACATCACTGCTCTAGAGGAGATCTGCATGGAGGAATGGGCCAAAATACCAGCAACAGTGTGTGAAAACCTTGTGAAGACTTAGAGAAAACGTTTGACCTGTGTCATTGCCAACAAAGGGTATATAACAAAGTATTGAGAAATTCATAAAAAATCCTACAATGTGATTTTCTGGAAAAAAAATTCTCATTTTGTCTGTCATAGTTGACGTGTACCTATGATGAAAATTACAGTCCTCTCTCATCTTTTTAAGTGGGAGAACTTGCACAATTGGTGGCTGACTAAATACTTTTTTCCCCCACTGTATATCCACAAGGAATTGTGTGTGTGTCTGTGTGTGTGCGCACATGCGTGTGTGTGTGTGATCCCGCTGTGCCCCACCAAACTGTGGCTGAAAAGTGCCTGTGTTTAATGCACCACAGTCTGATGGGTGGGGTGATTTCAGTTGATGACTTGACCGATGCTAGAGGGTGAGGGTCTAGGTGAGAACAGAACAGTAAAGTAGACCTCCTAAATACTCCAACATACATCTCCTTGGCAGCTTTGTGCTCCACATGCATATGTCTCCCCTGTAGGCCTGCCAGGAAGGAATTACGAGCAGGAATAAAAATCTGGAGAAATGGTACCATGTGCACGCATCATCAGCGCGTTGCAGCGAAGCCATTTTAAGAGCTAGCGTTGGGATCTGTGAGCACCCCGCTGTAATATTCATATGTGTCAGCATACTGAATTGTAATTCGATGCATTATACTGTCATATCATACTGTGCTATGATTGGTTAAGACCACCCATGTGGTGAGGTAACATTGGCTCTTTGGTGTTTGAGGGGCGTCGTTCAAGACAGGTGGGGCATTTACCAACCATGTCCTCTATTTGTTTGCACATTCCGGGCCAAAACAAAATGTCCCGTGCTCTCTGTTTGCACTTTTCCATGCCCATGTGTCCAGCATGGATCTTTGTCAAAATCTCTTCTCTGAGACTGGTAGGAATGATGATTTTCTCTCCTTTGAAAATCATTCCTTTGATCTGTGATAGTTCGTCACGATGGTTCCAGAACTCTGAGACGCTCTGAGGGCATTTTCTCCTCTCCTCAGGCCATCCTGACTGTATGACTTTCCTCAGCTGTGTGAGTTGTGTGTCTTTTTCTGTTTCTGCTAGGATCTCCTTCAGTTTTGTGTCACTAACTGGTAAGTTGCTGTACACAGTGTGCACCTGCATGTCCATGCCTTCACTGAGGCTGCTGTCCTTGTAGGTAAGAAACTTCCTGGAGAGTGTGTCTGCGACAGGGATGTCTTTGCCTGGACGGTGAGTGATTGTGAAGTCGTATTTTTGTAGTTGAAGGATCATTCTCTGTAGCCTTGGCGGGGCTGCGGCTAACGGTTTCCTCATGATTGACTCGAGGGGCTTGTGGTCTGATTCCACAATGACTTGTCGTCCATAGACATACTGATGGAAACGCTTACATCCGAACAGAATGGCGTACAGCTCCTTTTCAATTTTAGCGTAGTTGATTTCACAGTCTGTGAGAGATTTGGAAGCGTAGCCGATGGGTTTTCCTTCTTGCAGTAGCACTGCCCCTAGTCCATACTTTGACGCGTCCACCTGGAGTCTGAGCTCTTTGTTGGGGTCGTAGTAGGCAAGGATTGGTCCTGGTTCTCTCGTGATCAAGTCTTTCACTTTCTGGAAAGCGATGTCGTGTTGGTTGTCCCAGAGGAACTCACTGGACTGCTTTAGCAGCTGACGCAGGGGTGCATTAGCATTGGAGAGGCTGGGTGCGAACTTGGCTAAGTAGTTGACCATGCCAAGCACTGTTTCCAGCTCTGCGCGGTTCTTTGGTGGCTCCATTTCCTTTATGGCTGAGATCTTCTGCGGATCTGGCTTGATTCCATTCGCTGTGAGAAGATGTCCGAAGTAGCTGACCTCTGTAGCGCCGACTGTGCTCTTCTCGGGGTTGAGCCGGACTCCTCTCTCGCGGGACCTTTGCAGCATCGCGTTGAGGTTTCTGTCGTGTTCCTCTTTGGTTCGACCATAGACAAGGATGTCGTCCACAATTGCCACGACTCCGTCGAGGCCTTCGTACACCTCGTCGATCTTTCGCTGAAACTCGTCTTGGGCTGAGATAATCCCAAAAGGCAGGCGACGGAATCTGTAGCGTCCAAACGGTGTGTTGAACGTTGTGAGCTTAGATGACTCTTCTGTGAGCTTGATAGCCCAGTAGCCTGATCTGGCGTCCATGACACTGAAGTAGCGTGCGCCCGCTAGCTTGTGTGTGATGCCATCTAGCGTCGGTAAGGGGTAATGGGGGCGTTTGATAGCCTTGTTCAAGTCTCTTGGGTCGAGACATACTCTGAGCTTGCCTGTGCGTGGTTTCTCCACCACCACTAACGCGTTGACCCAATCCGTCGGTTCTGTAACCTTGGTGACGATGTCAGATTGCTCCATGCTCTCCAACTCTTTCTTCAGACGGGCGCGGAGAGCAAGTGGAATCTTTCTCGGTGGGTAGACCACAGGGGTTGCGTCTGGGTCAAGGTGAATGGTACATTCTCCTGGGAATAGTCCTATTCCTGTAAAAACATCAGCAAACTCCTCCATGACATTCTCTATCTCTACTGGTGCTGTCACTGATAAAACTAGCTTGATAAGGTCCATGTCTAAACATGCTTTAAGACCTAGCACTGCAGGTGCTCGAGTGTCAACAACGTAAAAGTCCAACATCATGTCCCTTTCCTTGTATTTGCATTTGAGAGTGCATGTGCCTTTTACTGGGAGCTGTTCACCACCATAACCAGTCAGTCTGCGCGTGGTGGGCTGTAGCTCACACCAGTGGCGGTTTTACACGGAGGCCGGGGCCTGGAAATGTCCCTGGCCACCCCTGTGGCCCCCCCGTGCTGACCAAATAAAAAATTATGAATTTATAACTATTTTACACGCGAGCGCCAAAAGCGGAACTAATGCAACGCTCTACACGGCAACGTTCTACACGGGTAAATTAGAGTGGCGCACCCAAAAACTGTATCCTGCCATCTGCCTGCCTGCCACGTGTGGTGCTGCTTCGGTGAATGAGAGCTCAGCAACTACTATTTGCGAGAGGAGCTACGATTTTGCAGGAGTCGAAGGTAAGCAAAACGATTTAATATCATAAGTGACTTGTTGTTCTTGCACATAGCCTACATGTTCCTTTTGTTCCTCACACATAAATCAAATCAAGTTTTTAAATGTCTGGTCTCGATTTGTTTAGAAATGTAATCATATCTAAGCAAACTCATCGAAGCAGAAGCAAATATCCAAATGTTAGTAGGCTATCCTTGCTAGGTCTACACAATGTTGTGATGTTAACCACGTAACTTCATCCGTCTTGGCTGTTGCATCGCGATAACAAATAAATTTTTAGTAAAGTAATCAACAGGTTATCTGCCAGTGTTAAGTAGGGAGGGATGGTTAGGTAACAAAATGTAATGCATGCCCCTACGTTTTTTCTTCTTCTAATAGTTATCATGAAACGAGGAAGGGACATAAAGTCATTTTTTGCCCCAGCAAACAAAAAAGTGAGAGAAACAAATCGAGGTTTTGAGAAAGTTGAGGAAGAGGGAGAGCCAGCATGTGATGAAAGTGAGGGGTCTGACAAAGAGAGGGAAATTCCAGAGGGTGAGGAGGATGAAGAAGAGGGTGAGGAGGATGAAGAAGAGGGTGAGGAGAATGAAGAAGAGGGCGAGGAGAATGAAGAAGAGGGTGAGAAGCATGAAGAAGAAAGCATACAGGGACAGAGAGATGAACAGCCAGAGGGACAGCAAGTGGATCCATGTGGATCAAGTACTGCACCATCAGGTTTGTGATGAGGAAGGTTCTTACTATTTGCAAAGCAATGCAATTACAATGTAATGGTAGGCCTGCTGGGTGTCCTTAAAATGCTGCTTTCTGCTGTTAATTCTTTTTTGTGTCAATATGGCTCTGTTTTTTTTTTTAAGTAAATACTTTGCCTACATTTTGAAATACATGCAGATATACAGTAAATAAATGTTGTAGTTGTGCCCTATGTTTACTGTCCATCTTCTTCAGATATCAGCAAGTCTAAGTATGACGTACCAGTACAGCCGAACTTGAAGATATTCCCAACCACACTGATGGGGGACAGAAGACGAAGCTTCAGACCAAACTGGTACACTACTCATCCATGGCTTGAGTATTCTGTAATGACGGACTCTACATGTTGCTATGCATGTAGACATTTTAGCACACCAAATGCCCCAGACACCGTTTTTGTTTCAACACCTGGTTTTACAAACTGGAAAAAGGCAACTATGAGAAATGCAGGGTTTTCACTACATGCAAAGTCTGAACGACACAAGTGTGCAATGATCGCATGGAGGGATTATCAAAGAGCTGTTAGAACTGACGCAACACTAACAGATCTCCTTAACAAAGAACACACTAAACAAGTACAAGAAAATCAGGCATACATTAAAACAGTTGGGGAAGTGCTGTTGCTTACAGCTACACAAAACATAGCACAAAGAGGACATGATGAATCTGAAGGGTCCACTAACAAAGGAAACTTTAGGGAAATTCTTAACACAGTTGCTAACCACGACCAACTTGTTAAGAGAAGATTAACTTCCATTCACAATGCAAAGTACACAAGCAAGATCATCCAGAATGAGGTTTTGGGTTGTTTGGCAGAAATGGTTCGGTCTGAAATCATAGAAGAAGTGAAGAAAAGTGAGGTTTTTAGCGTCATGGCAGATGAAACAAAGGATATTTCAAAAAAAGAACAGATGTCCTTCACACTCAGGTACTATTACAATGGGGCCATTAAGGAGAGTTTTCTCCATTTTGAATCTGCAGAGAGGTTAGATGCAGCAGGGCTTACTGGAAAAATAGTACACTTACTGGAACGTTATGGCCTGGACTACAAAAATAACCTCGTAGGCCAAGCGTACGATGGCGCTGCCGTTATGAGCGGTAAGCATTCAGGGGTTCAGGCAAGGATCAAAGAACAGGCTAAATTTGCCTTCTACGTCCATTGTAGTGCTCATTGTCTGAATTTAGTGTTAGTTGATGTAGTCAAAAGTGTCCCAGAAACGGAGGAGTTTTTTTCTTTGTTACAGAGTCTTTATATGTTTACTTCTTCCTCATATGTGCACCCAAAATGGCTGTCTCTCCAAAGAGAAATGTATGGCAGAACCAGAGAGCTGCAACGTTTAAGCGACACACGTTGGTCATGCCGATTTCTAGCCCTACGTAATATCATGGACACTCTACCTGCCCTTAAACGACTACTGCAAGAGATTGCTCAAGAACGTCATGGTGAAAGAACTGTTGAGGCCCGAGGTCTTCTTGCTCAAATTGACCTAGAATTTGTTGTGCATCTTGTTACTCTGCGTAAGTTGTTTGGGGAGACAAAGCTATTGTCTGACATGTTACAGTCACAAACTGTTGATCTGTCAAGTGCTGTTGACTTAGTAAATGCTTTAGTCCTGACATTGAAAGACCACAGGCAGGAGTCTTTCTTTGATGAGTTGTGGGATGAAGCATTGAATATTTGTGAGCAGTGTGATTCTGCAACAAGGTCAGTGGCGAAACGTCAGAAAATGCTGAGCTCTAGACTCAGTGGCTACTGCACGCTAAGCACTGTTGGTCAGAGGGAGGTAGAACGTGACAAAGATATGTTTCTCACATCATTTTTCTATCCTGTAATTGACAGCATGCTCAATGAGTTGAACAGACGTTTCTCCAATACAAACTGTGAGCTCATGAGAAGCATACAGTCTCTCAGTCCCCAGAGTGATACCTTTTTAAAGGAGAGCAATGTTTTTTCATTTGGCCGTTTGTATAATGCAGACATTGATGATTTAGGGCATGAGCTCCATCAATTTAAGAGTATATATATTAAAAAAATACAGAGTGGTGAAGTCAAAAAGCCATGCAGTACAGTTGAGCTGGTTTGTTTTATTGAGCCATACAGGGAAGTTTTCTTTGAGCTCTTTAGACTGTGCAAGATTGCTGTAACCCTTCCTGTAAGCTCAGCCTCTTGCGAACGCAGTTTCTCCACACTGAAACTGATAAAAACCTTCCTGCGGTCCACCACTAGTGATGAGAGACTCAGTGATCTTGGTGTCCTGAGCATAGAGTCCAGAAGGGCCAAGGCTCTGGATCTTGATGTATTTGTGGACCGTTTTGCCAGACAGCACAACCGCCGTATCCTGTTGCTGTAGTGTATCTATATGATATATACGCTAGTAGCGTATGAGTGCCGCTGTGAGGAAAAAGAGATATAATGAACAATAAAACAACAAGCTTGAGCTTCTTAAGACACGGTGGGTTTATCTGTTCTCAATACCACCGGTAAAATGAATGGAGTTAGTCTGGTGTCCACATGAAGTTACGTGTGTAGACAAAGAGTCTGGTGTCCATATGAAGTTACATGTGTAGACAGAGACAGTCTGGTGTCCATATGAAGTTACATGTGTAGACAGAGACAGTCTGGTGTCCATATGAAGTTACATGTGTTGACAGAGACAGTCTGGTGCCCATATGAAGTTAAATGTGTAAACAAAGACAGTCTGGTGTCCATATGAAGTTACATGTGTAGACAGAGACAGTCTGGTGCCCATATGAAGTTAAATGTGTAAACAAAGACAGTCTGGTGTCCATATGAAGTTACATGTGTAGACAGAGACAGTCTGGTGCCCATATGAAGTTACATGTGTAGACAAAGAGTCTGGTGTCCATATGAAGTTACATGTGTAAACAGAGACGGTCTGGGGTCCATATGAAGTTAGATGTGTAGACAAAGACAGTCTGGTGTCCACATGAAGTTACATGTGTCTACTTAGATGAACCCACCGTGTCTTAAGAAGCTGAAGCTTGTTTTATTTTTCATTTTACATCATCTATCTTTTTTTCCTCACAGTACCAGTAGTTCCACACACTACTAGAGTGTATGTATGTTTGTATGTATGTATATATATCCCACCAATCCTCTCTCAAGAGGTTTTCAAAAAGGGGCAAACTCATGTCTCAAGACCTGCTTCTGTTGGTTCCCCTCTCCTGCCTGTAACTTTCCATCCACATCCCCAAAGTTTTGTGGCCCATTATGACATC